>NC_068281.1:22880949-23244283 GCF_025860055.1 Xyrauchen texanus
TGAGAGGAGGTGCAATGACAATTTTGTAGTGGATTGTGATGAGCCGACTGGAATAACATTTCCTGACAGCTCTTTGGTACCAACAACTGGGTTGTATTTTCTTTTGTCAGAGCGTCCTATGCCACTCTAATAAACAAATCTTTTATAAATATGGATGAGTCGATGCCCGGCTAAAGACATTGAGAGTCAATTACTATCACTTGGTCAAACGGGTGCTACAGGGTTTCGTCTCGGGACTTCTCTAGTGGGAAATCATCTACTGGGAATTCCCTAAGGGCAGTGGGGGAATGAGACCTCCCCTTCCCCAGCATTAGCCTGACATGGAACAAATGTAGATGGCCAAGGCTACGCCTCCCCTGCCAGCGCTTCACACATCCTACACTGACTCACTTTCTCAAAAGACCCACACACAACCCCTTCAATAATAATTGAAAAGCCAGCCAATTAATTCCCAAAATTAGCGGATGGGTGATGCAAGGATTAACCACAGCTTTGATATTATGCTTTTGTCCTCGGAACATTATTGTGACAGTCACTACAGGATAATCAGGAATATCCCCATAAATATCCCTCACCCGATTATTTGCATTCACTGCACTTGAACCAATGTTTTGAACCATTGATGAATGGAGTTTTGATTACAACCTGAATCCACCAAGGCTTGGTATGTACCTCCCATAACATTCACTGGTATCTGGTATGTCCCTGCTCGATCATGTTATTAAGATTTGACAGATTTGACAGCTGATTTTCTGTAAAGCTGATTTGTAACAATGTGTATTGGGAAAAGCACAAAAATTATACAAATAAAAGTAATTTTACTTGATTTGACTTATGCTACAATGTTGTTTTATTTACTTTGGCAACAAAATCTCAATGTTTTCTTTTTGAACTGTCAAACAAACAAGCGATAACCTGGGCTGGCGCATTTACTAATCAGAAATTAGCATTTATTCTGATTCAAGGTAATGGTCAGCATCATCCAGTCACTACCGACCATGTTAAAATTAGCATTACAAATTCTGAATCTATACACTGATGTCATTGTTCCATGTTTGCCAACCATGTTGAGTTATCCAAACATCATCTGCATCTTGAAACTTAACCTTTGTTGGAAGTTAGGATTGAATGACTCTGATGCACAGGAAAGCTTCATGATACTCTGTCCCAATTTAGTGAATGGCATAACCTCCAGTGTTGTCTGTCTGCACTGTTTTAGAACAGTTTGTAATCTACCTTATTTTCATCCTAACTTCAAATAAAGCCTCTAAAAGCAATAGTTTTCAGCTTTTGGATGAACCCATTGATTCTCAATGTGATAATGCAGTGAATATATGATTTATAAGGGAAAAATTGCACAATTGTCAAATATAGTGCTCATCGTGTTTAACAGCTTGCCATTTGGCATGTTGGGTGAAACTAGAGATTCAAAACAGGTTTTAATGTAAAAACTGAATTAAGTTCCCTTTCTGTCACTCACTCGATATTGTGTTGATGAATTGACACTAGGAGTCACACTTGGGAGCCCCAAACACCTCTGATCTTTGAGAAAAGGCCAATGCGAATTGGCGAGTGTAATTTGCATGCCACTCCCCCGGACATACAGGTAGGAGCTGGAATGCAACCACTCATTCTGATTTTTTCTTCGGAGCCGAGTGGTTATGTTCAGTGAGCTGAATTACTCTGCCGATGCAACCACTCATTCTGATTTTTTCTTCGGAGCCGAGTGGTTATGTTCAGTGAGCTGAATTACTCTGCCGATTCATTCACCTCTGAATCCAGTGAAGCTGTTGGATTTACTGCACATTAAAGAGGTTTCTACCCCTCTTGAACCGCCATTGTGCAGAGAACGCCCCTGGGCACTTCAGCAGCTAAAAGAGTATACTTCCTCTAAAAGAATATATTTCCCTCTAAAAGAGTGGCACCTACGAAAGCATCTTTTTCAAGATGCCTTCCGGGTTGCGTTCGCTGTCTCTCCGCTTCTGACGGCCACACTCACTGTCTCATGTGTCTGGGCACTACCCACCGGAGACGTCGTTCATGGATGGTTCGTGTCCTCATAGCGAGAACATGACCATGGCAATGTTGTGGTCACGGCTTTCTTTCATCAGAGGAAAAGCCACCCCGAGTATGAGGCAGAGTCGGTTAGCACTGGGGACGATTTGGGGACCTCAATTGGAGCTTCTCCACTGGGCAACCCTCCACTGACCTCCCATTCCCCAGCACGCTTTTGTAATACATATTAATTTTAATGTGATGTATGCCCAGGTAGAGTTCTGGGATTATACAGCGGGCCCGTCTCAGGGCGGATTCGCAATCTCATTCGGGGCTCGTGAAGAGGATGAGCTGTCAATAGCAGCATCAGAAAGTGGGCTCGTCCTGTCAGACACGGAGGACTCGGCTGGGCTTCCACCCTCAGGTGTGGTAGCCCAGTCCCAGGCCGACGCAATATTGGTGGCCATGCTTGCCCGGGTTGGAGTGGAATCCTCTGCCTCCCCCCAAAACCTTGCGGCTCGATGATTGGTTCCTGGGGCCAGAGCGCCGCTCATGGCTGCACTCCGCCCCTGTTCCTTTCTTCCTGGAGGTGCGTAAGAAGCTCACACAATTTTGGTGGGCACCTTTTATTGCCCGTTTTGGACCCGTTTTGCGGGCTCCACCACTCTCACTACCTTCGACAGTGGGGCGGCCAGGGGGTACTCGGCGATTCCCCAGGTGGATCAGGCAGTCACAGTGCACTTGTGCCCGCAGAGTACCGCCACCTGGCGGAGTCGCCCAAAGCTCCCATTCAGCGACTGTAGGCTTACATCGTCGCTGGCGGCTAAGGCATACGGCCATGCTGGACAGGTCTCCACTGCCCTGCATGCCATGGCTCTCCTGCAGGTGCACCAAGCCAAGGCACTCAAAGAACTGCACGAGGGTAGTCCTGACCCAGGATTGATGAGAAGGGGTTTTACAGCCCCTCCTTCATCGTACCCAAAAAAGGCAGTGGGTTGCAGCCAATCTTGGACCCGCAAGTTCTGAAGCGGGCCTTGTAGAGATTCCAGTTCAAGATGCTGAAGCAAACACTTATTTTAGCGAGTGTCCGGGATCAAGATGGGTTCGTGGCAGTAGACCTGAAGGATGTGTACTTCCATGTCTCGGTTCAACCTCGACACAGGCCCTTCTTGCAGTTTGCTTTTGAGGGCCTGGAACACCAGTACAAGGTCCTTCCCTTCTGTCTGTCCCTGTCACCTCGCGCCCCACGACAGCGGACCCTACATGGCCCCAACTGAACAATTTCATTCCTTTTTTAGAATAGAAGCGGCCATGGCTGGGTCAGCCGGCCCTTATTTTTTTTGACCAGTCGACTTGTCCCCGAGATGCATGGGACCGTTTGATGCCTGTAAGAGCATTGAGGGAGGTTACGTGATGGCCGTGTGCACTGGCAACAAAGCACACAGACGTCTGCCCGTCTCGCATTGCCAGTCCACGTAACACAGTTCAGCTATTCGTGCCGTTTTGTATAGGGACCCCTAGTGTCACTTAATCGACACAATGTCGAGTGAACGTCTTGGTTACTGTTTGTAACCTCCATTCCCTGATGGAGGGAATGAGACTTTGTGTCCCTCCTGACACAACACCTTGTCTCGGCTCCTCAGCACAAAACCTGAATGAGTGGTTGCATTCCAGCTCCTTTTATACCCCGTGTCTGGGGGACTGGCATGTAAATTCCTCTCACCAATTCCCATTGGCATTTTCTCAAAGATCTAAGGTGTTTGGGACTCCCAAGTGCGACTCTTAGTTCACTTCATCGACACAACGCCTCGTTCCCTCCATCTGGGAATGGAGGTTACAACAGTATCCAAGACGTTTCTTACCAGATGCAGTTTAGTTGGTGTTTCAAAGACAAAGACAAACTTCACTTAGATCGGCACAATGTTTTTTTGTCATATGACTATGCATTCAAAGTTTAACCCTTTACTGACAGCCCAGAGTTTCATGGACTCCTTTCCCGAGATCAGTCAGTTTAAATGAAATGAAATTAGGCAGATGCTGTTTGCACCCCAACCCTGGTGTAAAAAATGTTAGTTACTAATTGCTCCCTGGTGCAACATGCAGCATGGGCTTCACTGTATTGTGTTTATTGTGTTTATTTAGAGTCCCACATATACACTACATTAACCTCTAACCCTAAACCTAACCTTAACCTTACCTTAGAAAAAATAACCTTGGTTTTACTACAGTGAGCATGGTTTGACTTGTTTGGTATTTTTATAAATTTACAGTAACCACAAAATTAACTGGTTACTATATTACTATATTTTACAATATTAATTTACTAACACCATGGTTAATTGCATTAAAACGTCTAGGTTACGGATGTAACCTCCGTTCCCTGATGGAGGGAACAAGACGTTGTGTTGGAGAAGCGACACTAGGGGTCTCTCTTGAGCGCCGAATATGCCTCTGATTCATTGAAAAAAGGCCAATGAGAAGTTGGCAGTCAGTATTTGCATACCCCGCCCCCGGACATATGGGTATAAAGGCGAGGCAAATACTAGAGTTCATTCAGGATTTTTCTGAGGAGCCGGAAATGGTTATGGCCACTACAGCGGTTCAGCTCAGAGATGTGGCTGGGAAGACACAATGTCTCGTTCCCTCCATCAGGGAACGGAGGTTACATCCATAACCTAGACGTTCCCCGTCTGTCGCTCTCTCCATGTTGTGTCGGAGAAGCGACACTAGGGGTCCAATTTAAATCCGCCATGCGCTGAGACGTGTATGTGTTCTGCTGACACAGGAGCGGGCAGGTATTTGTTACGTGCCATACGACCAGCTGTGTCAGACTGCACGTACCCTTCCCCAATGCCCCAGAAAAGTCATCGGAATCCTTATGGTTACCCTAGGCAGGGGAACAAGGCGACGCTTGCCAACCTGGGAACGGGCCAAGCCTGGCTGGGCCTCTTTTCTCTCTATGTTTCTCGCATAGAGCAATAGACAGACGGGGCCCTTACACGCACTGAGGGAAGGGGGTCTTACCCAATTTCCATTCTTCCAGGGGGGAAAAGACCCTGCGGAGACCACCCCTGCCCAACTGGGTAGGTATGGTGGTGAATACATCACATGTGTTTTTATGCGACACGTGGAAGTGGCGCGGTGGCAGATCCAGCCTCAGTGAGGGTGGAGTTGTTACACACGGCAACTGGGGGGCAGCCGAAACTTACCCAAGGAAAACACGGGTCTGCTAGTAAGGGGACCGTATCACGGAAAATACACACAGGGGGAGTCCGCGTAGTCCCTACTCTGTGGAGCACCTATTCCAGTACAGGGTAGAGATGAGTACCCGCAGTGGATTGGGTCGGCAAGTTCCTCCGCCGAACTGCGGACCCATGAGGGCTAGGGAGGAATCGACCAGGGATTCGCATTGAGCGGAGTCTCCTGGGAAAAAAGACGCACTGTCAAGTGACGAAAAGGGCGTATATGCAAGCGATTCACCCGGCCAAACCATCAACGTGTTACCGAGTTCTACAGGCTCGGACCTGAGAAAACACGGGATGAAACTGACTCAACCCTGAGATTGTAGTATCTCGCAAAGGTGTTGGGTGTCGCCCAACCCGCTGCTCTACAAATGTCTGCCAGGGAGGTACCCTTGGCCAGTGCCCACGAGGACGCAACACTCCTTGTCGAGTGAGCTCGGACCCGCGGGGGCACGGCCTGGGTGTGATAAGCCAATGAAATGGCATCTACAACCCAGTGGGAAAGCCTCTGTTTGGAGACAGCGCTTCCTTTCCGCTGTCCCCCAAAGCATACAAAGAGCTGCTCAGAGCATCTAAAGCTCTGCGTGTGGTCCAAGTATGTACGCAAAGCACATACCGGACACAGCAACAAAGGGGCTGGGTCTGCCTCCTCCCGGGGCAGCGCTTGCAGGTCCACTACCTGGTTTCTGAAGGGTGTGGTAGGAACCTTGGGCACATAGCCCAGTCGCGGTCTTAGGTTCACGTAGATGTCTGCCGGACTGAACTCCAGGCAAGTGTTGCTGACAGAGAACGCTTGCAGGTCCCTGACCCTCTTGATGGAGGCGAGCGTGATCAGCAGGGCAGTCTTAAGAGAGAGGGCCCTGAGTCCAACTGATTCTAGCGGCTCAAAGGGAGGTCTCTGGATGCCCGTGAGGACTACCGAGAGGTCCCAGGATGGGAACAGTGCTTACCAAGGGACTTGCCGTCTACTGCGTTGTGGTGAGCCACGATAGCAGCGACATACACCTTTAGGGTGGAAAGGGACAGCCTCCCCTCCAGCCTCTCGCAAGAATAAGAGCACCAACCTAACTGCGCACCTCTGTGGGTCTTCCGCCCTGGAAGAACACCAATCTGTGAACAAGCGCCACTTCTGGGCGTAAAGCTGCCTGGTAGAAGGGGCTCTGGCTTGGTTGATCGTGTCTACAACGGTAGGTGGTAGACCAGCTAGATCTTCCGCATCCCGTCCAGGGACCAGACGTGGAGTTTCCAAAGGTCTGGATGCGGATGCCAGAGCGTGCCCTGCACCTGAGAAAGAAGGTCCTTCCTCAGGGGGATTCGCCAGGGAGGGGCTGTCGCGAGGAGCACGAGGTCCGAGAACCAGGCCCTGTTGGGCCAGTAGGGAGCCACTAATGTGACTTGTTCCTGGTACTCCTGACCTTGCACAGCACCTGTGCAAGAAGGCTCACTGGGGGAAATGCATACTTGCGTAGCCCCGCGGGCAGTGGGAGGGCTCTCGGGAGGCAAGCAGGTCTACCTGGGCTCTGCCGAACCGTTCCCAAATCAGCTGGACCGACTGGGGGTGGAGCCTCCACTCTCCGCTGGGTAAGCTTTGTCGTGACAGTGCGTCCGCTACCACATTGAGCTTGCCGGGAATTGTTGCTGAAGAGTTTCTGCTGGCCCCAAAGGAGGAGACGACGGGCGAGTCGTGACATGTGGCAAGCGCGTACGCCGCCTTGGCGATTTATGTACGCTACAGCAGTGGAGCTGTCTGACCTGATTAGGACACGTTTGTCTCGCATTAACGGGAGAAACAGCCGCAGGGCAAAGAAGACAGTCAACAACTCTAGGCAATTGATATGCCAGCGCAGCGGGGCCCCTCTCCAACGGCCCGCGGCTGCGTGCCCTTTGCACACGGCGCCCCAACCTAATCTGGAGGCGTCGGTACTGACCAGGATGCTTCGGGACACTTGCTGCAGGGGCACTCCTGCCCGTAGAAAGCAGAGATCTGTCCAGGGTTTTAGTATTTTTCGGCAGGCAGGGGTGATTGTCACACGGTGCGTGCCAAGGCGCCATGCTCGTCTTGGGACTCGAGTCTGAAGCCAGTGCTGAATCGGTCTCATATGCATCAACCCCAGCCGCGTGGTCGCTGCGGAGGATGCTATATGCTCCAGGAGCCTCTGGAAGAGTTTTAGAGGGACCGTCGTGCCTGGCCTGAATTTGGCGAGGCATTTCAGCACTGACTGCGCACGCTCGTTGGTGAGACGTGCGGACATTGAGACTGAGTCTATCTCCATGCCGAGAAAGGACATGCTCTGGACCGGGGTGAGCTTTCTCTTTTCTCGGTTGACCTGTAGCTCCAAGCGGCTTAGGTGCCTGAGCACCTGGTCTCTGTGAGCGCATAGTAACTCTCGGGAGTGGGCTAGTATGAGCCAGTCATCGAGGTAATTGAGTATGCGGTGCCAGCTTCTCGGAGCAGGGCAAGAGCTGCCTCTGCGACTTTCGTGAAGATGCGAGGGGACAGAGACATGCCGAAGGGGAGGACTTTGTACTGAAACGCCTGTCTGTCGAACGCGAACCGTAGAAAGGGTCGGTGTCGCGGCAAAATTGAGACGTGGAAGTACGCATCCTTCAGGTCTACCGCTGCGAAGCAATCTAGGTGCTGGATGTTTGTCAAGATACACTTGTGCGTGAGCATTTTGAATGGTAGTTTGAGCAGCGCTCGATCAAAAACTTGCAGGTCCAAGATTAGTCGTAAGCTGCCGCCTTTCTTGGGTACAATGAAGTAAGGGCTGTAGAAACCCTTCTTCATTTCGGTTGGAGGGACAGGCTCTATCGCGTCTTTGAGTAAAAGAGTAGCGATCTCCGCACACAGGAATTTAGCATGTTGGCTGTGCACTGCGGTAAAGCGGACGCCCGTGAAGGGGGGCAGGGACCTGGCAAACTGAATTGCGTAACCGAGTCGGATGGTCTGGGCCAGCCAGCAAGACGGGTTGGGAAGTGAAAGCCACGCATCCAATCTCCGTGCTAGGGGCACCAAATGGACGGTTATTTTTGATGTACCCGGCGGGGCTTCGCAGCGGGGTGGAGCAGGTAGTACACCGCTGGGAGGCGCGGACGCGTCCCGAGGCTCTGGTGCTGAGAAAAGACTCAAAGCACTTACCTTGCTCCGGACATCTGGCAGGGGGTGGGTTGGTGACTGAGGAGGAGGTCCTGTAGTGGCGTCCTCTGGACTCGTCAGAACCGGCCGGCCGGGGAACAGTTGTGGGGCTGAAGGCTGGCCTGGGGCCGCGTCCAGCGTGCCAGGACTGTTGAGATCTGGGGGCAGAGTGCCGTGAGAACGGCATTTGCAGGCCAGATGACCCAGAGACATAGGAAATAGCTCTTTTATTGAGAATTTGCATACTGCTGCCCCGGTTAAGGGGAGCGGCAAAAGAAAAGTTTTTAAAGGAAAATTCTCCTCCCGGCCCTCCACCGGGGGACGGAGTGGTCTTACCATCTCTGGTTCTAACGTCTTGGGCTCTGGGTCGTCCATCTCAGGAGTGCCTGGGAGCCTTCCGGGTCCTCGAGGGGGTCCGTGAGACGGGGGGCAGGTTTGCGGCGTGGCAGGATATGTGATATCGCCTCCATCTGTTTCTTCACCGCGGAGAACTGCTGGGTGAACCGCTGGGTGTCGCCGAAGAGACCGAACTGGGAGACTGGGGCGTCGAGAAAGCGAAGCTTGTCGGTCTCACGAATCTCGACCAGGTTCAGCCATAGGTGTCATTCCTGGACCACGAGGGTGGCCATCGCCTGCCCGAGTGACTGCGCCGTGACCTTCGTGGCTCTGAGGGTGAGGTCGGGAAGCTGAGCGCAGTTCCTGCAGCACTTCGGGATCAGAGCTACCCACGTGCAGTTCTTTGAGCCTGGTGGACTTGCAGGATGGCCATGGCGTGCAGGGCGGAAGCGGCAGTTCCGGCGGCGCTGTAGACCCCAGGAACTAGTCATCCAACCGTGATGGCTGTGGGGAGGACGGGGGATTCCAGTCCAAGCCCACGCTGGCGGCGGCCCGGGAAAGCATGTCGGACATCTGAGTGTCAGCCTTGGCTTGGGCATGCCCAAGGGAGTTATCCACGTCAGACACCACGCTCTCCGATGCAGCAGCGAGCTCATCCACCTCTAGCTCTAGAGGATAGGCAAGCTGGCTGTGCGAGCTGCTGTTGCCTCGAGCACGGAAGGGATTCAACGAGCGTGCCGGGGGACGGGTGGTCCGAGGGGGGGTATCCGACGGAGCCGCACCCGCTGCCATCCCCGAATCACTTACAGCGCCACTCGCACCATCCTCAATCCCGTGGGAAGAAGGAGCAATGCGAGGGGCGGCTGGAGTGGCTTGCTTACGGTTGTAAGCGAGCCGCGACCGCAACGTTGTCATGGTCATGTTCTCGCAGTGAGAACATGAACCATCCACAAACGCAGCCTCGGTGTGATAGCTGCCCAGACACACGAGACAACACCTGTGGCCGTCTGAAGCGGAGAGCACTCTACCGCATCCAGGAACTACACAGGGGCGGAAAGGCATCTTTACAAAGACGCATCCTGAAAAGGACGTTCAACGCCGCTGTGTATTTGCTATTTTAGAGAAAATCACTCTTTTAAAGAAAATCACTCTTTTAAAACTCGTCTGAGTTTTTTATACTGCACTGTCGAAGCACCCAGGGGCAATATACACTGCCGTGCAAGGAGAAGAATCACCGCTGTAATGCGCCCTCAATCCAACAGCATGCAGTAGCGTCAGAGGAATACAGGAACAGGTGTGTTTCACGCGAACAGCATGCACAACCATCGGCTCCGAAGAAAATTTCTGAATGAACTCTAGTATTTGCCTCGCCTTTATACCCGTATGTCCGGGGGTGGGGTATGCAAATACTGACTGCCAACTTCTCATTGGCCTTTTTTCAATGGATCAGAGGCATATTCGGCACTCAGAGAGACCCCTAGTGTCGCTTCTCCGACACAACGTGGAGAGAGCGACAGACGGGGAACTATGGTTTCTGCCAAAAAACATGGTTACTGCAATATTAGTATTATAGTATTTAGATGAAATTCCAAGACGCAGGAACGCGCGTGATTGACAGACCCTGCCTCCGGATCAAAGTTGTGTAAAGTCAGGTCAATTTTATTTGTATAGCGCCTTTCACAACACACATCGTTTCAAAGCAGCTCATTCAGGCATTAACAGAAGATAAAGCTGTCTATAATGTCGATGAGTCCTCATTGTGTAATTAGATAAAATACGATTTTGAATTGTGTTTAAAAATAAATAATTAAATAATAATTGTATTTATAACACCAGTGAGCAAGCCGAAGGCGACTGTGGCAAGGAACACAAAACTCCATAGGATGTTGGTTAATGGGAGAAAAATAACCTTGGGAGAAACCAGGCTCACTGTGGGGGCCAGTTCCCCTCTGGCTAACATCATGAATATAATGGCAATATTACTTATGTATAGTGCAAGACATGGTTTAAAAGTATTAAACTAAGTAAGTGTTAAGTGACAGTGTTAAAACATAGATTTTGTAAGAACTGTAAGATTAATGACTAATGTCTTTAAAGTCCATACTATATTAACTGCAGAACACATAGATGGAATTGTCCTTGTTAATTGACTGATGAAGGGTTTTGTTGGCAATTGATAGTCTGTGTATTTCATTTCAAGAGTGTAGTCCATCAATAGACAGAGGTGATGCAGGCAGAGATTAGTGAGGTTCATCACAGTTCAATCTTGCCTGTAATTTAGGTGAGGTTCGGTGTTGTCCGTACAAGGTTCAGACAATGGCATATGAAGTATCCTATGTCTTATGGTTGGAGTTGGCATCAGTTCATCCTCTGAAGTCCATCATAATAGACTGAAGTGATGTATAGCTGGCACCGGCTGCATGTAGTCATCATCACTCAGAGACACATAGCAGTGGAGTCCAACATGAAGCAGGAATGGAGCTGAATCCAGCTTATTCTTGTGACCTCAGGATAGGAGTCCCGAGGTTGAGACAGGGAAACAAATAAAATAATCTAAGCATAGATGCCATTCAATTTATTGCAGAGTTATTAATCATGATCAATGTTTCTGGTTTCTGGTTCCGGCAGAGCAAACTAAAGCAGCCTTATTGTGTGTTGAAGGATAAATTAGGTGTATGCCTGGCTAAATAGATGAGTCTTAAGTCTAGACTTAAACAGAGGGAGTGTGTCTATATCTCGAATAATGTTAGGGAGACTATTCTTTAGTTTAGGAGCCAAATATGAAAAGGATATACCTCTTTTTGTGGATTTTGATATGCTAGGAGCTATTAACAGGCCAGAATTTTGCAATCATAATGAACGTGCTGGAATGTAGCGTGGTAGAAGGTCACTTAAGGTCTGTGGAGCAAGACCATTCAAAGTGTTGTATGTAGTTAACAGAATTTTTAAATTAATATGAACCTGAACAGGTAGCCAATGTAACGATGATAAAATGGGGCTAATATAACCATATTTCTTGGTTCTCATTAGCACTCTGGCTGCTGCATTTTTACCCCTTTTCCACCAACAAGAACCAGGTGCTGGTTCAGAGCTAGAGCTAGTGCCGGTTCGGAGTTGGTTCGACTGATGAGCCTCCAAAGAACCGGTCTGCTTTTCCACAGGCTAAAGAGCCAGCACAGAGCCAGGTCTTACGTCACTGTATACGTCTCATCTTTCCCAGCAACGTTAGCGCGGTGGCGCCAAACACAAACACACCAATAAACAATGGCGGACGTTGCTTTGCTATTGATGTTCATGGCTTTGCGGACCTAGATCGGCATCCAAACACGGCGGATCCAACGTGTTCGCGTGGCTCGCATTTATTTGTACAGATGGAGATTACAAGCGAGAGTAACGGTATGTACATAACATTTATTTTTAACAATAAGATGCCGACTTTAGCCTGAGATTTATATTTTAGCCTCATCATGTTGCTAACCTCCTAGCATCGATTTTGCTGATAATCGATCACATTGCAGTTAAATTAAAATGTATTAAGCATTGGTTGAATAAGTCTTCCGACGCTGTTTTGTGAAAACTCATATGTATATGTCAGCTATAACGCAAAAACCACTCACAGTAATAAAACTAAAACTAGATAATCTGCAGAAAAATGTGTCCACTGTCAGTGTTGTTTTATTATAGGCTATATTATGTTTTTTTTATTAGTATTACTGCAGCTGTAATGTGTAGCCTATTAAAAATGTCAAAATTTTGATTACTACATGGTTTTCACTGGACAAGAAGGCTATGAAAATAAGTTGTCTGAAAAGACAATGTATGACCCTAAAAAGACTGAAAAAAACCTTATAAATAAAGTAGCCCTGTCTTTTAAGTGGTACTTATAGATGAATTAATAAACACTTCACTGCTACAGCTCAACTGTTTTTATAGTATTTATACTGCACTGTATACTTGATAGAAAATATACCTATACCCTATTGCCCATAAATGAAACTTATATATATTTATCTTTACAGGCAATCTTGCAGCTGAAGGCAACCTGTAATGTGGGCATACCCACGATCTGGCCACTGGTGGGACACAATTGTTCCGGATTTCACCCCGTTTCAATTCATGCAGAATTTCCGTGTATCTCCAGAATCGTTTGAGTACATCTGCAGTCAGGTCAAGCATGCCATGGGGAGAAGGAACACAAACTACCGTTTGTGTGTCCCAATCCGAAAGCGTGTGGCAATTGCCATCTGGAAACTGGCCACGGGTGGTGAATACAGGACAATCAGCCATCTTTTTGGGGTAGGACTCAGCACTGTATTTAATTGTGTTCAGAAATTCTGCAACACAGTCATCAAGGCGCACCTTCCCATCCACATAAGATTTCCTGATGCTGAAAAGTTGTTTTCTTTTATAGAATCGTTGGAGAGTTCCACAGTGTGTGGGTGCAATTGATGGCAGCCACATTCCAATAATTGCACCAGAGGACTATCCACGAGACTATTTCAATCGTAAAGGCTAGCATTCTATTGTTCTGCAAGCAGTTGTGGATGGCAAAGGTCTTTTCTGGGATGTTTGTTGTGGCTATCCAGGGAGTGTGCATGACGCCCGAGTGCTACGACAGTCACATTTGTGGGAGGCCCTAAGTGACGGGGAATTACTAGGGCAAAACAAAGTGACCATCTTGTAACGCAGACTCAGGTTGGTTGGGATCCATGTGCGGTTTTATTGGAAACAGGCAAGCTCAGATAATACAGGCAAGGGTCTGGTGCAGGCAAACAGAGTAAAGCAGAGAGGCTGAAGAGTAATCTGGGACAGGCTAAGATCAGGGCGGGCAGCAAACAAACGTAGTCAGGCAGGCTAGTGTCTAAGGGCAGGTGGCTAACAAACAGGAACGGAGAGAAGCTAGATCGGTACACGGGAAGACTAGAGAGGTAAACAATAATGCTTGGTAATGTCGCCGGGGCAGAACAAGACTTCGCAAGGAAGGAAACAACTGGCGTGATTAAATAGGGTGAGGTAATGGGCAACAGCTGGGGCGAGTAATTAGTACTCGGGTGAATGCGGTCTCCGGCGGCTCGAGGAGGAGGCGCCTCCAGCCGTGTCTGTGACAGAGCCCCCTCCTGTGAGCGGCTCCTGACGCGAAGATGCGACCCACGTCGAGGTCTCCCCGAGGTCGAGGGGCCGGTCGTTCCGGGTTGGTCCGATGGTACTCTGAGATGAGGTTTGGGTCGAGGATGTCATTGGTGCCGACCCAGGACCTTTCTTCCGGGCCGTACCCTCCCAGTCAACCAGGTACTGCATCTGACCTCGGTGGCGTCTGGAGTCGAGTAGTCTTCGCACCAGGAAGGCCTCCTCGCCGCCCACGATCAGGGAGGGGGTCTGAGTGTGGCCTCCTCCTCGGCCCCGGGTCGCTGGTCGGTTTCAGTAGGGAGACATGGAAAGAGGGAGAGATACGGTAATTAGTGGGGAGTTCGAGACGGAAGGTAACAGGGTTAATTTTCTTTTGGATCTTAAAGGGGCCTACGTACCTAGGGCCGAGTTTTCTGCAGGGCTGGCGGAGGCGGAGGTCTCGGTGGAGAGCCAAACCCATTGGCCTGGGGCGTAGTCGGGCCCGGGACGGCGGTGACGGTCGGCTTGTGACTTTGTGCGGTCCACGGCCCGCTGTAAGTGGACGTGGGCTTGGTCCCAAACTGCTTCAGCTGCGCTGCAGCCAGTCGTTAATGGCGGGACCTCCGAGGGTTCTCCGGACCAAGGGAAGAGAGGAGGCTGGTACCCCAGGGTGCATTGGAAGGGGGTCAGTTTGGTGGATGGTTTGAGCAAGGAGTTCTGGGCGTATTCAGCCCACGGAAGGAACCTGCTCCAGTCCGACTGATTGTTGTGACAGTAAGTTCGCAGGAATCTGATGATTTCCTGGTTCAGCCTTTCCGTCTGTCCATTGGACTGGGGGTGGTAACCGGAGGTGAGGCAGAGGTTGATATTTAGGAGACGGCAGAAGGCCTTCCAGACCCTGGAGGTGAACTGGGTCCCCGGTCCGAGACAATTTCTTCGGGCAGACCGTAGAAGCGGAACACGTGTTGGAACAGGTGTTCGGCGGTTTGGAGGGCAGTGGGCAGCTTGGGCAGAGGTATCAGGCGGCAAGCCTTGGAGAACCGATCCACAACCGTGAGGATGGTGGTGTGCCCCTGGGAGTTGGGTAGGTCGGTTATGAAGTCCACAGCTATATGTGACCATGGACGACGAGGAATGGGGAGAGGTTGGAGCAGGCCGGCCGGTGGTTGTTTTGGAGACTTAGCTAGGTTGCAGACCGGGCACTTCTTGACGAAGTCGGCGGTATCCTCGGTAGGGTCCCCACCAGAAGCGGTTACTCAGAAGGCGGGTGGTTGCTGTGATTCCGGGGTGGCCGGAACTTGGGGAGTCGTGCACCCAGCTGAGTACCCTCTCCCGGAGGCTGGGGGTACGAAGGTCCGATCCGCAGGGCACTCAGGAGGAGGTGGGACTGAGACTTGAGCCTGGGTAATGTCGGACATTAGATCCCACTGGACAGGAGCCAGGAAGAGCTCGGGTGGTACGATGGGCTCGACGGCCAGGGTTTGGGCAGTGGTCTCGTGTTGACGGGAGAGGGAGTCTGCCTTGGTATTCTTGGAACCCGGGAGGTAGGAGATGTTGAAGTTGAAGCGGGTGAAGAACAGGGCCCAACGAGCCTGTCTGGGGTTGAGCCTCTTGGCGGAGCGGAGGTACTCAAGGTTTCGGTGGTCCGTCAAGACCTGGAACGGTTCCCTGGCCCCCTCCAGCCAGTGACGCCATTCTTCCAGGGCTACTTTTATGGCTAGCAGTTCCCGGTTTCCAACGTCATAGTTTTGCTCGGCGGGGGTGAGTTTGTGGGAATAGTAGGCACAGGGAAACAGCTTAGGTGGGTTTCCGTGGCGCTGGGAGAGGATGGCCCCGATACCGGTGTTCGAGCGCCCACCTCTACCACGAAGGGGAGGTCAGGATTGGGGTGGTGCAGGATGGGTGCCGAGGTAAAGCGTGCCTTGAGTTGAGTGAAGGCCTGGAGGGCTTCGGCTGACCAGTGGAGTTTATTGCCACCTTTCTTCAGCATGGCGGTGAGAGGGAAGCAACTGTGCTGAAGTTGCGGATGAACCGGCGGTAGAAGTTTGCGAACCCCAGGAAGCGTTGGAGCTCCTTCACCGTGGCGGGCTGAGGCCATTCCAGGATAGCTCGCACCTTGTGGTCATCCATGGCCACTCCATCTGGGCTGATGATGTACCCCAGGAAGGCTACTGACTTCAGGTGGAACTCACATTTTTCGGCCTTGGCGTACAGCTGGTGTTGGATGAGGCGTTTGAGGACGGTCCGGACATGTGAGATGTGTTCCTCAAGGGAGTTGGAGTAAATTAGTATGTCATCGATGTAAACGATAAGGTAGCGGTTGAGAAGATCTCTGAATACATCGTTGACGAAGGATTGGAACACTGAGGGGCTGTTAGACAAGCCGAACGGCATCACCAGATACTCATAATGGCCGGTGGTGGTGGAAAAGGCAGTCTTCCACTCATCTCCTCCCGAATACGCACCAGGTTATAGGCGGAGCGCAGGTCCAGCTTGGTGTAGATCTTTGCATTTCTCAACTGCTCTAGAGCTGCGGGTACGAGTGGCAGGGGGTATCTGAATTTGACGGTGACGTCATTGAGGCCGCGGTAGTCGATACATGGGCGAAGGGAGCCGTCCTTCTTACCCACGAAGAAGAATCCGCGCTGCCGGGGACGTGGAGGGCCGGATGAATCCCTTGGCCAGTTCCTCCTTGATGTATGACTTCATGGCCAAGGACTCGGGTTCTGACAGGGGAAAGATGCGGCCCTGGGGTGGTGTGGCTCCCGGTTTGAGATCAATGGCACAATCGCTAGGTCGATGGGGCGGAAGTTGGGAGGCCTTGGCCTTGCTGAAGGCCTCGCGCAGGTCGGCGTACATGGGGGGTATCAGAGCGGAGTCGTCGGGAGCTTCCTGGGCCTTGGTGGCCCCCACGGTTAAGGGGTGGATAGTTCTCAGGCACCTCGCCGAGCAGTCGGTGCCCCACTGCGTGATTTGACCGTGCCGCCAGGAGATTCGTGGGTCATGAAGACGGAGCCAGGGGAGGCCGAGGATTACCGGGTGGTGAGGGGAGGTGACGAGGTGCAGACGGATGGTTTCGGTGTGCAGTGCTCCTACCTGCAGGCGGATGTCGGTGGTGGTGTTGCACACTTTACCGGTACCCAGGGGCCGTCCGTCTAGAGCCGCCACTGCCAAGGGAGGTTCACACACAGTCAAGGGGATGCCATATTTCTTACAAAAGTCCACATCAATGAAATTCCCAGCCGCACCAGAATCGATCATGGCGTGGACATTTAAGCTATGCGATTGGTAGTAGAGTGAAATGGGTACATTCAGGCTGGAACTGGATAGAGTGGAAGATAGTAACAAACTCACCCCTGGCTGCTGTCGCTCGGGCGGGCGCGTCGGGCAGTTGGAGCGGATATGTCCGGCCTGACCACAGTAGAGACAGAGGCGGTTGGAAATACGGCGTTCTCTCTCCGGAGTGAGGTGGGCGCGGTCTAATTGCATGGGTTCAGGAGCCGCTTGACGCTGGGGTGCAGGAGCGGGCTGCGGGAGCCATCTAGCTGGTCGTCGGGAGCGGATGAGGTTGTCGACACGGATAGCCAGCGAGATGAACTGTTCCAAGGTGGCCCCCTCATCGCGACACGCCAGCTCCGATTGTAGATCCGCGCTCAGACCCTGGCGGAAGAGGAGCTTTAGGGTGCACTCGAGCCAGCCGGTTTGCGTTGCGAGGGTGCGGAAGGTGAGTGCGTAATCAGCCGCTATGCGATTTCCTGACGGAGGGCCAGCAGTTGCTCACCGGCGCTCTTACCACTTTCAGGGTGATCAAAGACGTCGATCAGGCTCTGCATGAACGAGTCGAAGGAGAATTGTGTGAAGCCCTGATTGTGCCAAACCGCGGTCGCCCAGTCGAGAACACGGCCCGTCAAAACGGAGCTGACGAAGAGAATTTTGCTCTGATCTGTCGGGTATACTGTCGGTTGCTGTGTGAGGAAATTGGTGCACTGCATGATGAAGCCTCTGCACTTCGAGGGCGTGCCGTCAAACTTTTCCGGGAAGGCGAGTCGCGGGCTGGCGGCTGCTTGGGGAGTGAATCGCCGACTGGCGCCAGGTTAGCTTGAGGAACCGCTGGTGCGGTCGCTGGAGCCGGCGCTGGTTGGAGCGCTGCCTGTACAGTACGCATTATCTCCTCGACGGCTGAAGCGAGGCGCCAAGCTGGAGCTGTTGCGCGGAGAGCTGGTTCGCCTGCGCAGAGAGTTCCTCCGATAGGCGGGTGATCACCGCTGGATCGAGTGTTGGCGAAGTCTTCTGTAACGCAGACTCAGGTTGGTTGGGATCCATGTGCGGTTTTATTGGAAACAGGCAAGCTCAGATAATACAGGCAAGGGTCTGGTGCAGGCAAACAGAGTAAAGCAGAGAGGCTGAAGAGTAATCTGGGACAGGCTAAGATCAGGGCGGGCAGCAAACAAACGTAGTCAGGCAGGCTAGTGTCTAAGGGCAGGTGGCTAACAAACAGGAACGGAGAGAAGCTAGATCGGTACACGGGAAGACTAGAGAGGTAAACAATAATGCTTGGTAATGTCGCCGGGGCAGAACAAGACTTCGCAAGGAAGGAAACAACCGGCGTGATTAAATAGGGTGAGGTAATGGGCAACAGCTGGGGCGAGTAATTAGTACTCGGGTGAATGCGGTCTCCGGCGGCTCGAGGAGGAGGCGCCTCCAGCCGTGTCTGTGACACATCTCTGGCTGTGATGTTGGACATTACCTGATCGGTGATCCGGCATACCCCATGCAGAATTGGCTCATGAAGCCCTTTTCCGACACTGGCAGACTGACCCCTGAACAGCACACCTACAATTACAGGCTGAGCAGTGCACGATCGGTTGTGGAGATGTCTTTTGGGATATTAAAAGGACGATGGAGGTGCCTCCTAAAAAGAAATGACTGCAAGCTGGAGCTGAGCAAGAGGATTGCACTGACCTGCTGTGTGCTCCATAACATTTGTGAGGAACATGGTGATAATTTCACTGAAGAGCACCCAGACAGGACTCTAAACATTGAGCCTCCTGTTCAGACATTACCTGAACGTGCGAACACAGAAGGGGCTGGCATCAGAGCTGCATTAATGATGCATTTTAACGGAGGGAACGAGTGATTCTTTGAATACACCAATGCCATATTTTTGTAACACTGCCGTTTGTGTTTGAGGACATCTGCACTTTCATAAATTGTATTATATCCTCATCCATTGAATAAACCCTATTATCTCTAAAACTATGCATTTTGTGTATAATTTCATTTGGATTTTAGTCATATTTAATGTTGAAATGTTATAGAATTTTATATGCAGCTAATCGCTTCACCTGATTAACATGTTTAATATACACATTATTAATGAAAAAACACCAAATCACATTAAAAAAAAAAACACAAACCATATACGATATTTGCCTAAGTGTTAAAGAAACTGAACCAGACATTTGTATTAATAAACATGTTTATTTAAACAAAAACAACCAATACAAATCTTTATCAAACTTTGAAAATGTAAAGTGCAGTTAAATAAAAAAATTTACATAAAAAGCAGCAACCAAAAATACTGTGGTGGTATATTTGCAATCATTTTTGCACTTGTGCCTCCATTACGGCCACCATGCGTCCCATGAGTCCAAGCAGAGTATGTGTGTCCGCTCTCATGTCCTGACGCAAGGCATCGTCCATTTCTTTCCTGTGCTGCAAGAACCTCTCATCTGCCCTTTCCAAATATTGCACCAGTTCTGAGGTATTGTCTCTCTTCCTTTTTCCTGTGTACAACAATAATAGCAGAAGACAGATCATCAATGTGTTGTCATAGCATTGCAAATAATTGTTTTCTGCAGGGAATTACGGGTATGCATCTGCTATATTAGTTATATAAAAAATATGTATAGCATCATACTACATCACTATCACTTCAGATTTTGCTCATGTCCATATAAAAGCATCAACATTATATTGTATATAGCAAGTTAATAACTTTTCGGGGCTGGCAAGTTTCAATCCCTGAAGAAGCCTATGGACTAGTGGAGGAGTGATCCAGCTCTTAGATTTCATCAAAAATATCTTAATTCCTGTTCCGAAGATGAACGGAGGTCTTACAGGGTTGAACAACATGAGGGCGAGTAAATACTGACAGAATTTAAATTTTTGGGTTAACTAACCCTTTAAATTAAGAAAAAATATAAACATTTCAGTACCTGATAATATATAGTAATATACAGCCACATCTCAATGTTTGCATAGTGTATGATGTGACCAGTTGCACACCAAGTCTTACCCCATTCTGAAGATGCTTCTCCAGAGCTGCTACACGACGGCACGGGAGAGCTGCAGCCCAGCGGTGGCGGCAACTCAACGTTGTCATCATCACGGTCGGTGATGGCAGACAGTTCTATAAAAAAAAAACAAGACAGTGCTTTAAAAAATATTGTCCATTACACTTTACACACTGTTCTGTGCTACTTTATACAATGATATCACAGATAATACAATCCTAGCTAGCCACATTGCAAACACTGATGTAAGAAATTAGAACCTCACTAAACAGCTAAGAAACATGCTCGGAACAAGTAAAATAATCTAAAAAACAGAACTTACCAGGATCGGTGCAACTTTGCTGTAGCGAATCATCCACCATTGACTCGAGCATTATTGTTGCCGAGTTCAGCGCCCCGGTCACCTGGCATGCCGGCCTATCGCCGAGAACATCGAAATGTGGGTTTTGACGAGGGCGACCATTGCCGCTTCGACCGAGGTCCTTTTTTTGGTCCCTGTAGTCCTTCTTTAGTTTTAGTTTTTTTAGTTTGTTGCTTATCTGTTGGAGGTTCTGGTCGAACCCCGCTACAGCTATCTCTCGCTGAATTTGCTGCAAAACCGGTTTCGTCCGAGAAGCCCCGTCTAACTTACCCTGGACTTCTGCAGAGGACCAGAGTGCAACAAAGCAGCTTGTTTCCTCCTCTGACCACAACTGTTTTTGTTTAATCGCGTCCATCGTGTTTATCTGCTAATTCAAAAATGGCGGTCACAAGTTTCTGTTCGTCTTGATGGTCACGGTAATCCCGCCCCCAGCCGCTGACGTAAGCGGTTCTTACTTCTAGACCAGCAATGATTTGGTGCTACTTAAGAACCACTTTTACTGGTTTGGAGCTGGTGCTTTGGTGGTCGAAAAACAAAGAACCGATTTGAAACTAGGCTCTGGCTCTGAACCAGCACCAGCTCTGCCTTGGTGGAAAAGGTGTATCTGAACCAATTGAAGTTTATTTATTGATCTTGCTGGACATCCTCCCAGTAATGCGTTACAATAATCTAGTCTTGAGGTCATGAACTCATTAATTCGTTTTTCGGCATCAGCAACAGAGGGCATGTGCCGTAATTTAGCAATATTTCTTTAGTGGAAGAATGCTGTTCTACAAATATTGGTAATTTGATTTTCAAAGGACAGATTGGTATCAAATATAACACCTAAGTTCTTCGCTGTTGAAGATGATGTAACAGTACATCCATCGAGAGTCAAATTATATAGCGGCTTATTTTTAGAGTTTTTTGGTCCAATAATTAGTACTTCTGTTTTGTCGGAATTGAGTAGAAGTAAATTTCTGGCCATCCAATGATTTATTTCATTGATACACTCTGCTAATTTGGAGAATTCTGAAATCTCATCAAGTTTTGAAGAAATATACATTTGGGTATCGTCAGCATAGCAGTGGAAACTTATTCCATGATTCCTGATAATATCTCCCAGGGGAAGCATACAAGGAGAGCAGATGCCCTAAAACTGATCCCTGTGGCACTCCATACTTTACTTTTGTTTGGTTTGACAATTCCTCATTTACATAGACAATGTGGTAGCGGTCTGCTAAATCTGACCTAAACCATGCTAATGCAACTCCACAGATACCGACATCATTCTCCAGCCTATTCAAGAGAATGTCGTGATCTATCGTGTCGAATGTAGAACTAAGATCTAAAAGCACTAGAAGAGAAATGCAGCTGCGGTCAGATGATAAGAGCAAGTCATTTGTAACTCTGATAAGTGCAGTCTCTGTACTGTGATGGGGCCTAAATCCTGACTGAAATTGTTCATATATATACTATTTCTTTGTAGAAATGAACATATTTGGGAGGATAGTAACTTTTATAGTATTTTCGACATAAACAGGAGATTTGAAATCGGTTTATAATTAGCCAGTTCTCCAGGATCAAGTTGTGGCTGTTTAATAAGCGGTTTGATAACTGCCATTTTAAAGTTTCTTGGGACATGTCTTGGGAATAAATAATAATATTTGCAAGCACAAGCTTTGTTGATGATAATGAGGCAGCATAAACACTAGTTAAAATATAATCTAAACATTTACACAGCATACATTTTAAATACCTGCTTTAGCCGAAAAACAGCATTTGAATGTAACTAAAACTTGCTTATTAGAACATATTTCAAATATCAATACTCTGAATCCTGGCTGACAAGTCTGGAAACAGTCCCACTAGTAAAATATGTATATGTTTATATAAAATAGCATGTCAACACCATGCACCAGCAGTCCAGCTCTTCTTCTGAGGAAAATGTGAACTCTTCATCACTATCCAGTTTTCTCACTTGTGTATCGTGCTGTCTTTCAAACACGCAGAAAAATGAACGAACTTGTTGTTTTTAAGACACAGTCGGGGGCGTTCACCATTTGCATTGATCGCCTCAGCACATTAGCGTATGAATGGCGTGCTCTGCTGGTGGGTGTGATCACATTAGAGATAATTAGATGAACCAGTAAAACATTTACATTGCTTGTTTTCATACAGATTGAATTGCAGGAGAATATTTGTTTTAAATTTCAATTGTTTTATTTAAAAGTAGACATTTTCTTTAAAAATGCAAATGTGCCATGAAAAGAAAATCCAGAGGAGCGTAGTAGAGACGAAAGCAATGTCAAAGCCAGGAGATCAGTTAACAAGAAAACAAAACACGAGACGAACAAACAGGTAGTTTAAGCGAAACACTGGAGTTAGCAAAGCAGAGTGACTTACAAGCAATAACCAATAAAACTAAAGTGAACAGGCAGGGTATAAATAGAGAACAAAAACAGTGCAGGTGAAACTAATATTTGGGTGATTGGGAACGAGTATGGGAACTGGAAGAAGCGGGGTGGATTATGGAACTGGAGTTCATGACATTGTGTTGCATTTATGGCACATTCACTTTTGTTTCATGCATCCTTGGCTGAGTTCAAGCCTTGGTCTTATTTGGTAAAATATCTGGTATGCGACATTTAGGAAGGAACTTTAAAGTGCTCTCATTCTAACACCATTATATATAAAGATATTTGGTATGCTAAATTTGGAAGGGAATTTATGAAATATGTGAGCTATGAACTAAATTAAACTCTCCTTATTGTAATTTATTAGGAAATGAAATGTATAATGGAATTAGTCTAGTTATACCTATTAACTAGTTTATTCTCCACCATTGAAATCGTAATCCAACATCTAGTTGTATCAGCTCACAATTTCTAATGTAAGGAATTAGCTTTTATGATTAATTCACTTATTTGAGTGATATTATTCTCATGGCTTATTGAAAATAAGCTTTGAAGTGAAATCTTTTAGAAACAGGGATGAGATTATTTATTAAAATATACCACAGTCATGTCATCTTTGAACACAGACAAACTTTATTACTATTCTAAACATAAATCTAATCTAACACATTTATACATGAGACAGGTTGGTGAAAAGAGTGACAGAATGTGAAATAAATGATCAGTACAGTGAAAAGGAACTTTATGGAGTCTGTTGACAATACCTTAAGAACCATTTATCCTTCTTTGAGTCTATATCGATTTGCAATCGGATTACCCACATGTTTTAATTAATACACCAGCACTTTGAGCACAATATTGGTGATGTACTTAAGTGTCTTTGTTGTGTTTCCTTGCATTCTTTGTGTTGCTTGGTTCTTGGCACTTGGACGATAGTTCGTTCCGTCGATGTTTTGGACCTCTGTAAGATCAAAGTTATTGCCTGTATGAATGATGATTTTGGCTTTGATGCGAGGCCTTCACATGGGTGTGTGAACCGTATGGAGTAACGAGTTTCTCGGGACGTTGAGTCCTTCATGGACCTCACATGGCATTGACCTGGCAGTCAGAGGAGCAACCAGACAAAGCACGTGCAGGCAGAAGAGAGGAAGAGAGAAGAGAAGAAGAGGCTCAAGAGAGAAGAGCCGAGAGAGAAGAGAGCGCGTTCTTCCTGTTTGGAAATATTTTAACTGAAATTTGCTGCATCCCCAAAGATGTCCTGCGCCAATAAGAAGTGACCTTTCAGAGTCACATGGTCAACTGTGCTGTCTTTTCTGACAGTTTATTTATGGTCCTTTTTTTCAGATTCTTACAAACCTCTCGCTCAAAATACCAAATATTACATTCTTTCATGAATTGTGTACCTGTATGTAACAAAACATGAAAATCCCAGGTTACAAAATCATATTGGTTTTACACATCATCGTATTTTATCAAGTTAAGCCTTATAGTTTCCATTCTTAGTAGAATGAAATGAAACGTACAAAATTAAAGATTATATTTATCAATTGTAAGTGATTGCACATCGCTACACACATTTTAAAGAGGTCCATCAGTCTATAATCATTAATTTGTCAGGTACAAACGTTACCACAGTTAAAAGCAATTTTCAGCAATATCTAGCAAAGCTAGATTAAGATGAAATGTCTTAGAGTTGAAAAAATCTGATGGTCCTTGTAACCTTACACAGAAAAGCCTGGTTTAACTCTGTGTGGGTGTTCCTGCCGAGGGCCTATAATTTATGACATTGAAACATTCCAAATTGCAAGGCTGGGTTTTTTCCTAGATTCAAATCATGTTGCTGCAATTCTTCTGCATATATAATCTTACAGTCTCCAAGTTCAAATCTAGCAATCTACCAGATGTGCAACTGCAGTAGCTAATCACATTAGAAAAAATGTGTAAACATTGGTGAGTCTGTAATCCAAGCATTAAAATGTATCCTTTCTAAAATGATGCATTGGAGTAAAAGTGTGTCATTATCATAACCTAGCAGGGTGTGAGTAATAGAGTGAAAAACAGTTTATACATTTATAAAGTCATAATCAGCTGTTGTTTTCATGATTTGTGCAAAAGTAGCACCTCTAGTGTTCACCAAACCATAAAACTGCATCAAAACTTAGAATATGTCAAGTAAAACTCAGTTTTCATAAATGTGTGTGAGTGTGAGGCTGGTAATTTTTAAGGCTTCTCCGAAACAATAGGGGACAACGGTGTTCAAAAACATCCACTGCAGACTGATCTCCAGTGATCCAGCATGTGAGAGGAGAGCAATTTCTTTAAGTATAAAGCCATCTAAAGGTGGATCCTTGTGGTCCTGTTTGGGTTAGGCTTTACATCTTGTAGAGGAATCCTAATATGTTGTGCTGTATTCTAAAAATTGTAAATACATCTGTACTGTGTACTATTCAATAGCAGTCAACATGAGCTAGACTACTGGGGCTGCCGGAGGGAATGAGCAATTTCAGGCTCCAGAGTAACTGTGTGGAGGGAGCACAGAATGTGGATGCTATCAGTTTGAGAGAGAGAGAGACCATCTGATGTAGCTCTATTGTATGTCCCTGTCCCTGGATGGATGGATGGATGGATGGATGGATGGACAGAAGGACAGATGAATGGATTGATTATGCTGTCTAAATGAATTACATGCTTTCAGTTAAACTGTGTATGTGGATGGTGAGGCATTTATACCTTAACTTATTTAAAGCTCTTACTTTAAATGGCAGAAAATACTGTACTGTATGTGAGTGGCACACTTAATTGCAGCAATGTGTGATTTGTCAACTTTTTAGAGGTATGTAAATTAAGATGCATGTGCATTTATCCTGTGCTAATAGCAATCTAAAACTGAAGGGGCTACAGGTTAAGAGCTAGGTTAGTGACATAATTCCGTGTGTAAAAAGACTAATTATGACAGTAAGAAATTGACCATACTCGCAGAGGAATTGGAGGAGACGTCCAGTTTACAGCTCACAAATATCAAGATGTAAGACAGACTGGCAATCATTGGTATAAGTCAGCACTCTGAGACAATCTTTCCAAGGACACAATTGTGTGAAGAGTGGCAGATAAGAATTGTCACGCTACAATAGGAAAAATATTTTAATAGTTTTTTTCTTTTTTTCTGATTAACATTTTTTTATTGATTCACATATTGAACACAGAAAAACAAAAATATATAAACAGAATCAACAATTAACCACCACTATTACCCCTCGCCCTCCCAATCCCCAACCCCACCCTGACCCCCAACAACATCCCAGTGGTCATACATGATTATAGACACACATACAAAAAAAACATTATAATCACACATTCAGAAACATCAGATATCCTCCCCATTTCCCCACAAACAAGTTCAATTTTTCCAATCTTCTAAATGACGCTTCTTCAAAGGCTGCCACCCTCCAAATATCCGAGCACCACTCCTTAAATGAGGGCACTCCAGCTGACATCCATCCCCTTAAAAGTATCTGTCTGGCGATCATGACACTGGTTAGGACCCAACTCCGTGTCTATTCTCAACATCGATGACCACCCCATTGCCCAAAATACAGAGTCTGAGGCAAAGTGAAACCTGAGAGCCCAATATATCACACAAAACTCTGAACCTTCAACCAAAACTCCTGAATCGTAACACACCCCCAAAAGACATTGGTTAGGTCTCCATCCTCTGATTGGCATCGCCAGCAGATGGGTGTGTCTTTAAGACCAAGCCTATACAAACTAGAGGGTGTCCAATAGAATTGATGTAAAATCTTGAATAAGGCGCACCCTTGCGTCTCTAGCTGCAGACTTGACGTCTTGGCATTTGGGGTTCAGCCATTTGCTCGAGGCAACATTTATAATACAAATAAATGTCTGAATTAAACACTCTAGACACTTTTGTCCATACTGAGTGCAAATGTGAGATAAATGGGTGTAATTTAATTTCTCCGGTTAGTTTGATAGAAAGGCTTAGCAATTGTGAAATCATGTTCATTACAAAACCAGGGAGGGGCTCTCTCAAGTGGAAGCGGCAAATTAGTCAAATGTCTGAGACCTAATAAAACAAAATCTTGGTTAGGCCTAGCCCACCTTTGTCAATCGGCCTATGCAGTTTACTGAAATGTAATCTGGGACGTTTCCCATTACAGATGAAGGACTTTGCTATGTATCAAATTGCTTGAAATAAGAGAGAGAGACATCATTAAGGAGAGATTGTAGCAGGTAGTTGAATTTTGGAATAAAATTCATTTTATTAACATTAACCTTCCCAATCATTGATAAATGTAACCCACCTGCCCACGTCGCTCGAAATACTTTTTATTAAAGGGTTTAAATTAACTCTAACTAAATCATACAAATTTGCTCGGATAAAATACCCAAAAACTTAATGCCCTGTTTGGGCCACTGTCCTTTTTAAGAATCAGACTGATCCAGGCTTGTGTCATGGTTGGTGGAAGCTTTCCATTCTTTAATGAGTCCATATAAACTTCTAGCAAAAGTGGAGCCAATTCTGTAATATAAGATCTAAAAAACTCAAAGCCATCTGGCCCAGGAGACTTGCCTGTAGGCAAAGCCTTAATTACCTTGCCAAGTTCCTCCAAGTTTATCTCAGAATTTTAATCTAAATTTTTTGCTCAGTCGTCAGTTTAGGGATGGTTCCACAAAGTTTCTAATATCTTCATCAATAGACGAAGACGTTGAACAAGAGATCAATAATTCTTTAAAACCATTCATAATAACAGTGGCCAGCAGATTTTACTGAGGGAATGGTAGAAAAAGACTCCCTCTGCATTATATATCTAGACAAAATCTTCCCTGCTTTGTCCCCTGACTCAAAGTATGACTGTCTTGTCCTGAATAGCCAAAACTCCACCTTCCTAACAAAATTGTATTATATCTGTATTTCAATTGGGTTAATTCTCTGAGGCCATCAGATGACATTCAGCACTTCAGCTCTGCCTCCCCTCTAACTTCACAAGTTCTCGTTCTTTGTATTTTGATGAATGATGCATACTGTACTCCTTTTTCTCTGTATGTGGCAACATCCCTAAACTCACCACGGCGTGATCTGAGACTAAGCTGTTTTCAATTGAGCAGTCAACAACAGATGAACTTCTGCTAAACAATAATAACTCTTCATAATTCATCTATTCATTACTCTGTTTGATACATTTGAATTGTAGTCTCCTGCTCTTACCTGAGAAAGCACTGAAGACATTTTCCAGCTTCCTGTGGGAAAGGCGCGTTTATTGAAGAAACAATATATAATATTTTTTACATTTAAGAAAATAAATAATCTTCATTCTTTTCATGGGGTGCCCCAACCCATTCACTTTCCACGTGGAGAGAGACAAAATTACTCATATTAACATTTGACATTTTGACATATTAGATAAAATTGATTGTGTCAAAAACTAAATTATAAAGACCACAATCACACATTAGTGCAACAATCTGGGCGTGAATAATAAATATATCGTCATCCGCGTCATCCTCCATTTGCCTGTGCAGAGCAAGAGACGATGCCCCGGGAGATTACATCAAGTGCTGGACTTACTTTTTCAAATAGAAAATGAAAAAAAGGTATTTAACATGTGTTGTCAATATTGTCTATTGAAAGTCTAAATGTTTTAGTGAAGAAGAATTTATTACTTGTAATTCAGTGGAGGGACACACGTGCCTCTCCAATTTCCACAATGTGAATGGCTCAACCGAAATAAAAAATGATGGCAACTGGACAAAAGAAGTAGCACTTCAGCCCACTGTCCTCAGCGATCATAAAAAAAACATTGGCGGTGTTGATAGGTTAGACCAAATGATAAAATATTATGACATCGTACAAAAAAACTCAGAAGTGGAGGAAGACTCTTTTTTCCACTTCATAGCCATTGCCGTCATCAATAGTTTCATATTGTTTAAGGAATGGCAACACATTCATGCAGCACCAGGGGATTAGCATAGACTGGTGAACTTAACCCAGATAGATTTCAGAGAAAACCTGGCTCGTCAGCTGGGAGGTATCGATAGTCACGTAAGTTTCCCTTTCCAAACACTTAAGCCTGTTGTCCCTCATTCGTCATAACTCCACACAGCCCATGTCCCTAAATTTGAAGAATCCTCTAAAGGATGTTGGCTATGCTATCGGAAAAGTAGGACTGAATATAAAACTAAAGTACCTTGTACCATGCCAGAATGTAATGGTAAAAGACTTTGCTTGGTTTGCGATAGGAACTGTTTTCAGTCTTAGCACTCAGCTGAGTGTGACCAGTTTCGCAAAGAGGCATAGGTTGGGCTGTGTTTACTGGTGGTGTTGTCCTCCCTCCCCTCTTTTCTCTCCACAGGTATTGTAGTTGTTGAGTATTTATGAATTTATAAATATTCTGTTCCTGCACTATTTATTAAAAATGTATTTACTGTAGATAATTTGAAAGCTTGATTTTGTATGTTTTGCTGTATAATTTGTGTGTAATTCTATTGTTCAAAATAAATAAGGTTTGTGTTTTATTGAACACATAAAATGTATATTTCAGTGTTTGAGCCCTTCAATTTCAGATACAATTTCAATTTATTATTACAGGTGCTCAAAAGTAGTATTTGAGGGGTCGTCATGTGAAATGTATATTAACATTCTAAAGGTTTGTTTTATTCCGTTTTCACACTAATCACTAGAATGGTCATAACTTTTAAACAATAGATTATATGTGTTGTGGAGGTAAGTGAGGACCCAAGAGCTATGTCAATGAAATAGAGTCTTTTAATGAGAATTCTTATGCAGCAAAATGATGAACACAAATCTTCTCCTTGAGAGGTATAGGTCAACATAAACAACCCGCAGAGAGGGCGATAAGTAAAGGAAGCTTCTTCAGAGCTCTTAGTGAGTGTCCCTTAAGCAGCAGTCGGGGGTTGTAGTGTAGCGCCGACAGGCTGTAGGCTCCCCAGGGGTAGACAAGGGTCGAGGCGAGACAGTGGTGACCAGACCTCTAGCAGCGCAGGGCGAACTGAACAGAACACAAATATATCCAGATAATTATCAGTGAACAGATAGCGTAGTGAGGCGGATGCCAATAGTGCAGGACTGGATTGCGACAAGCAAGACAGTGGTTTGTATCTACGTGTGAAACTCAAGTGAGACTCAGACAACGACAACAGCGAAAGCAGAGAAAGAAGTAGAGATCTTAATCAGCGGGAAGCAGGAACAGGTGGAAAGAGAATTTTTTGAATTTTGGGCTCAGGAATTAAAGGTTAACCCCAGGCACAACAGCGCAAACTGGCGTTCATATATCTAAACTCAAACAGTCCATATACACCTACCAGAGCCCCCACGACATCTTTGCTGTCGGATTGCTCAAGTCTGGTGTTTCTATACAAATTTTGTGATAAAATTGCATAACAGAAAAAAAGTCAATAAAACAAACTCCAGCCAATAGGCAGGATAAACACCAAAGAATGTGTAGATTCATCGACAAAACTGTCCCAAAGGTGTGTTCCTCCACAAAACAAGCTTCAGTCGCTAGTGAAACCAATACACAAAAAAAAATTTGTTCACTTTCCTCAGGCAGTCAAATGAATGTTCAGTGAGCCGGCTGTTACAAGAGTGCAGCAGATGACCAAATCACTCCAATGTGCTTTAAAAAAATACTCCACAAACCAAACTCCAGCCAATAGGAGGCATAACCACAAAGAATGTGCAGATTCATCCATAACTCTGTCCCGAAGGAGTGTTACTACACAAAACAAACTCCAGCCGCTAGGCGGAACCAGCACAAAAATAAACAAAAAAGGCACCCTGCTTCCTTGGACGGTCAAGTGAATGTTCAGTGAGCCAGGCCCACTCAGCTGCAACATGAGAATCACACAATGACTTACTCATTCCATTGACTTAATGAAGGAAAATGCTTGTTGGGGACATGTAAATACTTTGCGGCTATCCTTAGCATCTATTCTCAATTTGGCCAGGAACATCAAATGTTGTGGGAACAAGAAAATGCTGTGGTTTTTCCAAAAAAGAATGCTGTGGTCCTTCCTTTACTCCTCGCCTCGTGTAACACAAGATCTTTTTCTGATGATCTCAGAAATTAGGCCAGAACTGATCAGGGCCTGTCTCCCCAGTGTATTTCCAAACCAGATCTCAGCGAGCCTGCCTGACCCCCAGCCAACAGCCTGCCACGTCAGCAGACCGGGAAAATGCCCATCCAGAAATTCCACCAAATTCTGACCCTCTGCTCACTCAGGAATTCCAACATTTCAGATTCCACTTCACCAGTGACGATTCTCAAGGTCTTTCAACTCTTCCCAAATGCACTTCAAGTCAACTCCTGTTGCTGGAGTGGAATGAGAACCTTGACCTCAACCTTTCAGACAAAGAGCACTCTGTCATCCCCAATTACTGTTGTCATACCCAACATTTAATTGGGGAGGTTTGGTTCCATCTCTGAATGGTCCATACATTTATTGAGGGGGGTGCTGGTTTGGTGGGCTCAAGCCGAAATTAGAAATAGCACTGCCGAGATTGATAGAAAGCAAGTTGATTAGGGGACAAGGGATGATTAAAAAGCTTGCAGAAAAATGAAAGGGACTCCCAGGGGAAGTGTACAGAGGACACAGAGCAATAATATTAAGCAATATACTGTATTTGTCTTCTCATGTGCTAGCAGGAATGTGCTGGCCTCCTCAATATGCCATTGGATTCTCATAATCAATTGCAAAATATGAGTTTGAATTTTCTTCAGCAGAAATATTGTTCTCATTATTCTCTATGTATGCATGCGTGAAGCAAACGTGCTGACACATTCTGAAAGTAAAAAAAGAGCTCACAGGATAGCACAGAATTATCTACCCTTTAAGGGTGTCTTTTGATTACTCTTGCATGACTTGTCTAATCTGTAACAGCCTACAAAACAGAATGCATAATGTGAGGAAGTGTGCATACATTAAAATAGCAGTAACTGGGATAATTTTATGCACAATCACTATGTAAAATAGCTATTTTAAGAAAAAAAAGCTGTTTATACTCCATCTAGTTATGTTTATGTTAGTTGATGAAATATTTCCTTCCTTTTCTAACCTCATTGTTTAAGCATTCTAGGACATCTCTCTAAATATGCAGTCCTCTTTATGAGTAGAGCAGAGTCAATTGCATGGAATAATTTAATACTGTGACCAGCTCTCAAAAACACATTCTCACAATTTAATCCAAATTGACTAATTTTGCCACAGTGGTGAGCTCATTGGTTTATTTTACCCTTCCAACATTATAAAAAAATGAAAACAGTGGTAGATAGAGTGCTTTGGATGCTTTTTCTTTATAAGGTGTGGTGATGCCCTCTGGGGGCCCTACTGAAAAGATCAGCATTGCTATTCACCATTTTGTGTTTTGGGTGTCTGCACATGGCTTTTAAATTTGTTTAATCTTAACCAGATTCACCAGCTAGGTTTTGCTGTTGAAAAGCAGGGCTGTGCTTTTCCACCAGCTAGACCAGCACTAAACCAGCTCTAACCAGCATAAAGCAGCCTAGACCATCATGGGACTTGCATGCTTGTAAAGCTGGTCTTTCAGCAGGTGTAAACACAACACATTGTTTTAAACGGTGGGCTATATGCATTATACAAAGCTTAAGATAAATGTAATAAAACTGGCATTCAGTTTACTAATTACTGGACCTGTAGCCCATTTGTGATCATTAAGAATAACTTATATATCTAGACGAAACAGCATTTCCCTTTGTCAAGAAAAATGTAAATCAGTAAGCACAAATCTAAGATTTTGCAATGAGTTTGAAATAATTTAGATGTTATACAACTGTGTACTCTGGTAAACATAATGTGCACATAAAGACAACACTGCCCATCCAATTACTGAGAAATTCATTTTTATTGTCAATATATCTGTGGATGAGGGTGTATGAATCACACATTGTTGTCAGCAACTAGGTGGAGATGGACTCTTCCATCACATAAATGAAACCGCTGCACTATGATACATGAATCAATATTAATTTCAGTAAAGAACAGAGCCTTAGAAGTAAAGCCTCCGATCTGCTCTCTCCAAGTGGTTCTATTTATCAGGAAAATAACACTCACTTGGCAGGAGAGAGAAAAGCTTTTCATTACCTAACAAAAGGGCATCACTGTATGAAGATAGAAAGACAAAAACATGGTGCGCTTCTCAAAACTAACAATTTGTTCCGCTTTTCGGTTAAGAAAGACTGTAGTATGGCTACAACTTTGTGTAATGTTATCAAGTCAAAATATTTTGCAACAATTACAGGTTAAAATTGACAGAGATATTACAGTACATAGAAAACGTTTTGATGTGAGGCAAAGGTAATGTCTAATTGTAATATATAATTTTATAGCTGCTTCACCTGAGGTGCTATTAACAGGTCTCATCTTATGTATATTTGTATGAGTGGCAATGATGTGAATTGTGCTCAATAAACTTCCTTTCCACCAAGCCCACAGTTGTCAAAATACTATATATTAGTATAGTCTGTTATTTAGTTATTATTTATAATGTATATATTATAGTTATAATCTGCAGCATGTGCATTCACTCAAAATGGTGTGATCTCAAAACATTCATAATGCATCAAAGGTTCTCACTGCTTCTGGAAATTATGTGTCTGCAGTGTTATTCCATTAACCCTTTTGCTGTGTTGAATTTTTTTTACCTAATTTGGTGTTCCCAATCAGAAATGACTGGTCTATTAAAAATAGCTTATAATTCACTCGTTATGCTATATTATCACCAAATATTGGATTATATATTTTTGTTTATTAGAAATTAGAAACTTAATTAACACAGGTTTTGTATTTCTTTCTGTAACTTATTGATTGTAGGCCTCACTGACCTGAGCTTAAGCACCTCAGTTTTTGAGAGAAAAAAACATTATTTGTGGATTATTTTGGTAATATTAAATAAATTAGAACTATTTATCACACTATTGTGTTTTAATGTTTAACCATGAAGTTTATTGTGTACAAAATGGCACATTGTCTCTTGTGGTGTGCCAGGTCAATTAATGACTGGCCATTTAAAATTAATGGGGGAGACCAAAAATAAGATAAAAATGTAGTGTTCAGGAGCATGCTCATCATGTTCACATATGTGCATGTGTGCTTGCAAAAATAAAGGTCTCAGACCTGTGCATGTGCACATACACACACACACGTGCATGCACACACAAACAGACATGATCACATATACACATTTGAGTATTACATGCTTTTTTGCACAGAGATGAACTTTATCCTACTCTGAACTGCATCCAACATCAACAAATAATGCTTTTTTCACTCAAAAACAGAGGTGCATAAGCTCAGGTCAATGAGGCTTACAATCAATAAGTTCCAAAAAGAAATACAAAATTTGTGCTAATTTAAAGAAAACAAGTTGTCAAAAAGATCTAATCCAATATTTGGTGATAATATAGCATAATGAGATATTTATAAGCAATTTTTACAGTCCGGTCATTTTTGACCAGGAACACCAAAATTATAACAAGGTGAAAGATCAAAATCACTTTTTTGAAAAAGTACAAAAACCTTTGTAACTGTTGTTTGTTGATGGAGAGTAGATTCACAACTTTTGACTGCCATCTGTAACAAATTATTGCATCCTTCAACATTAAATACAATACATGTAATATCACCCCCTTGTGGTCTCCCAAAGCTATTACTCCAGAATACATTAAACAGAAAGCCACCTGATACTGAATTGGAAAGCACGCAAATTAGGCTTCAAATTAAAATCCGGCTAATGTTAATATATCAATGTCTCAAAAACATATTGAAAACAACTTTCCAATCAATAATTATATATATCACAAATGAAAATCATGTGAACTGCCAGGTGCCATTTTTTTAAGTTAAAAAAGGCATATGAATAGGCATATGAGGTGTCAGTATACTGAGAACACTTTTAGACCAGCTTTTAATTTGGAAGCAGAAGAGAAAGAGTGGAGCAGGTGCAGAGGCTTACCTCTTAGTCCCACATGGTTGGTGAATACACTTTTTGGTGACATATTTAGAACAATGAATGTGCATGTAATTCAACAGAGACTATAATTTTCATAGGTATCTTACAGAAAACAATGCATTTGTAGTGAGGGGATGGGAATTGGGGCCTTGTTATGAAGTGGAAAATGGAAATATTGCAGAAACAGCCATGTGATGTAAGAAAAATGTCTCTCATTTATATTAACATTACCTATTTATGAAGCAACCAAGACTGTAATTAAGGACTGGATTATACTGCTCACAATAGGGGAGGAATGGAGTGTTGTAACAGAGGATGGATTGTAACACCATCACTTCAACAAATTAGAAATTAGCTACACAGTGTCACGATTCCCTTGTTGTCTGCCCTGGGTTTCACTTGTCATTGTTAAATGTACTACACTTCCCAGAATCCACCTGCCATCACCACTGCCATTTTGTTCATTGTTCTCACCTGTGTCTAATTCAGTCATCACTCCCTGGTTATTTAAGCCCTGCTTTTTGTTCACTCCTTGTCGTTCGTTGAATGTTGTCAAGCCTGATCTGTGTTTCCCTGCCTGAGTTCTTAGTTTATGTTTGTTTCCCCATCGAGGGTTTTTGTTTTGTGTTTGTTTAATAAATAAAGAAGCCTGCATTTAGATCCTCTCTCCTCGCTGCCTCATTCCTAGCACACAGTAACTGATTACAGCCTTCACATTGTGAGCAGGAGCCACAAGGTGTAGCATCCCAGATTCGGCAATGAGAGGATAGTTTCTTCGTTGAGCCCATTTATGCCACGTGGCTCACACTAAACTTGTCACTGTTGACATTGAAGCAACAATTTACATTCATATTTTCAAGGCCACAATGGACAATACCCCACTGAATATTGAGGTTCAGAGTTACGGAGTGCTGTATAACCCTCAGTATTTATTATACAAGTTTTATTGACAAGGAAAATGTTTCGTAAGCAGTAGCTTCATCAGTTTTGTGCAATAAGTTAATGTTTAAATTTACTGTTATGCATGTTATGCATTTATATCATAAAAAATTGTCTACCTAACAAGAAATGCAGTTATTTTCTTACTTATTTAATAATATATGGGCTGGATGCAAACTCACAAACCAGGGACACTTCTCTGTTCTCTGACTGAATGCAGACAATTTAAGCACCCAATATTTGTTTGGGGGTCTATGTGAATTACTTTCCATTGTGATGTAAATTTGGTCCTACTCATGGACATTTTTCATGTACAAAAAAATGATAATTTATGGCCTTTAAAAATTGTTTGTAAGAAACCAGAGATAATTTGGGTAAATAATTTTTGCATAAAATAAATTAGCATTTTGTGGCAATCAACATTATGCAACAAATGGTGTAGTGGGGTAAGTTTGAAAGCACTCTTTGTGCTTGACACTAATGTACTCAGTTCAGAGACATGTCTTAACTAGGCCTACTTTATTTTGTAGCCAATACATATGGGAATATTATATCAATGTATACAAAATAAAAAAAATAAAAATAAAACGACTTGGAAAAAAAGGATCTGTAACTAAACCTATTGTAGTTATTAGCCTCAGTAAAACAGATACATACATTGATTCAGATTCATTTCAAAGCTGATTCAAAGGTTGACATTGCATGTGGTAAGCTTTGTGAGATACTAAATCCACTAATTAGAGAGATGTGGAAAGGATGTTCCAGTATTCTGGTGTAGGTCAGCAAAGACCTCTCAAGTCTGTTCTGAGCCTATGTGTCCTCTGCAGAAAGCATTGCATTTCATTCTGAACAGACAAGTCTGGTGTGCTTGATTTTGCATTCTCATTTGAAGTAATCTGACTCAGCTGGTGGGTACATGTTTGATGTGGATTTTGTGTAATGTGAAATTTTTTTTTTTTGTCTGTGCAATGGTCCTAGACTGCATGTAGTAACAAAAAGCTAACTCTTTGAAGTCTAAGTCAACTACAGTACTTCTATACGTTTTATCAAGGACATTGTCAAGCATCTGGTTGACATTATCAGGTGACAAAAAATAATCTCTGCAAGAGCTTGTTCATGTACAGGTGAAACTCAAAAAATTAGAATATCGTGCAAAAGTTCATTAATTTCAGTAATTCAACTTAAAAGGTAAAACTAATATATTATATAGACTCATTACAAGCAAAGATATTTCAAGCCTTTATTTGATATAATTTTGGTGATTATGGCTTACAGCTTATGAAAACCCCAAATTCAGAATCTCAGAAAATTAGAATATTGTGAAATGGTTCAGTATTGTAGGCTCAAAGTGTCACACTCTAATCAGCTAATTAATCCAAAACACGTGCAAAGGGTTCCTGAGCCTTTAAATGGTCTCTCAGTCTGGTTCAGTTGAATTACCAATCATGGGGAAGACTGCTGACCTGACATTTGTGCAGAAAACCATCATTGACACCCTCCACAAGGAGGGAAAGCCTCAAAAGGTAATTGCAAAAGAAGTTGGATGTTCTCAAAGTGCTGTATCAAAGCACATTAATAGAAAGTTAAGTGGAAGGGAAAGTGTGGAAGAAAAAGGTGCACAAGCAGCAGGGATGACCGTAGCCTGGAGAGGATTGTCAGGAAAAGGCCATTCAAATGTGTGGGGGAGCTTCACAAGGAGTGGACTGAGGCTAGAGTTACTGCATCAAGAGCCACCACACACAGACGGGTCCTGGACATGGGCTTCAAATGTCAAACGTCTTACCTGGGCTAAAGAAAAAAGAACTGGTCTGTTGCTCAGTGGTCCAAAGTCCTCTTTTCTGATGAGAGCAAATTTTGCATCTCATTTGGAAACCAAGGTCCCAGAGTCTGGAGGAAGAATGGAGAGGCACACAATCCAAGATGCTTGAAGTCCAGTGTGAAGTTTCCACAGTCTGTGTTGGTTTGGGGAGCCATGTCATCGGCTGGTGTTGGTCCACTGTGCTTTAAGTCCAGAGTCAACGCAGCCGTCTACCGGGACATTTTAGAGCACTTCATGCTTCCTTCAGCAGACAAGCTTTATGGAGATGCTGACTTCATTTTCCAGCAGGACTTGGCACCTGCCCACACTGCCAAAAGTACCAAAACCTGGTTCAATGACCATGGTATTACTGTGCTTGATTGGCCAGCAAACTCGCCTGACCTGAACCCCATAGAGAATCTATGGGGCATTGCCAAGAGTAAGATGAGAGACATGAGACCAATCAATGCAGAAGAGCTGAAGGCCGCTATTGAAGCATCTTGGTCTTCCATAACACCTCAGCAGTGCCACAGGCTGATAGCATCCATGCCACGCCGCATTGAGACAGTAATTAATGCAAAAGGGGCCCAAACCAAGTACTGAGTACATATGCATGATTATACTTTTCAGAAGGCTGACATTTCTGTATTTAAAATCCTTTTTTTTATTGATTTCATGTAATATTCAAATTTTCTGAGATTCTGAATTTGGGGTTTTCATAAGCTGTAAGCCATAATCATCAAAATTATATCAAAATAAAGGCTTGAAATATCTTACTTTGCTTGTAATGAGTCTATATAATATATTAGTTTCACCTTTTAAGTTGAATTACTGAAATTAATGAACTTTTGCACGATATTCTAATTTTTCGAGTTTCACCTGTACATACCTGCGTGATGGGCATACTGTATATCAAACTATACAGGAGAAACCTGGCCTAATTTTCACATGAGGAAGTTGTATATATATATATATATATATATATATATATATATATATATATATATTTTTTTTTTTAATGATAGTTTCAAACACTTTTTGCTTGCTTGTTTGTTTATTTATTTGGTGAATTCTGTCCTTCAAACTGAAATCGCTATATGATCATATTTTGTAACAGCTGTTCGATAAACAATTGAACACATTAAAATCACTCTATAGCATACACTGAGGAAAAGTATGGTTAAGTATGTATGGTAAAAGTATGGTATAAATGTATGGTTAAGTCTATCTGAAAAGCTGAAATGTTTTCACAAAGGTACTCCAAGTATGTTTTCTAAATGTCAGGTTGGGGTAGGTTGTCCCAAAATGATCCCAAATGATAATTTTACATTGTGTTTCCTTTTATATTGTTGCCATTTCATCAATTGTTTCATTAATATGTTTTGCTGAAAAGCCTCTTCTATTTAACCTAGGTGTAGGGAATTGTTATGTATACCTTGCCTTGTCTCACGTTTGCCCTTTGTTTGTCATTTTTGTCACTTTCGTAGTTCCGTAGTTTTCATTTTGTCCCTTTTGTAGTTCCATAGTTTTCTTGTTAGCCTCGTGTTCTCTGTTCATTGTTTGCACCTGCCCTCGTTAATTTGCCATTTGCCTCTGTTTGTTCATTGGCCCCTTTTTCTTATGTTAATGTATTTATACCCTGGTTTTTGGTTCAGTCCTGGTCAATCGTTGTATGTAGATGAATGTTGTCAAGCCTGGTCTGTGTTCCCTGCCCGAGTTCTCAGTTTATGTTTCATCGTGTTTTGTTTATTGTTTTCACATTGTGGCTGTTTCCTTTGTGTTTATTTGTTTGTTTATTTAATAAAAGTTAAAGCTGCATTTAGATCCGCTCTCCTCGTCTGCCTTCCAAGCCTCCCGTTCGTGACAGGAATAAAGGAAATGCGACATTTAGGAGTGAAGTTTAAATTAATCTCATTCTCACACCAGTAAGGATATTTGGTATGCTAAATTTAGAAGGGAATTTAGGGTCTCGAAATAATATGTGAGCTATGGACTAAATTAAACTGTCCTTATTGTACCGTATTAGGTAATGAAATGTATAATGGAATTAGTCATGTTCAACAACCACTATAAATTAGATAGATGACAAATAACTAGATTACTTGTCTCAATAGATTTTCCATCATTGAAATCGTAATACATCTAGTTGCTCACATTCTACTGTAAGGAATTATCTTAAATAAGTGAATTATGATTAATTCACTTATTGGAGTGATATTATTATCATGGCTTATTGAAAATAATATCACACATATTTAGGTACAGCTTTGAAGCTAAATCTTTTAGAAACAGGGATGAGATTATTTATCAAAATATACCACAGTCACGTCGTCTTTGCACACAGACAAACTATCAGACAAATGCACACAGACAAATATCGTGCGCCCGGTCCCCAATCGGCCTGATGAGGCGCGCGAGGGATAAAGGCGGCTGGTGACGATGGTTCGAGAGAGAGAGAATTACGGGCATGTCCGTCATGTGTGTGTTTATGTGGTCTTTTGAGTTTATCATTAAAACTATTATTTATATTGAAAAGCCGGTTCTCACCTCCTTGCCCATATTTGAATATGTTACACACATATATACACGAGACAGGTTGGTGAAAAGTGACAGAATGTGAAATAACTGATCAGTACAGTGAAAATAAACTTTATGGAGTCTGTTGACAATAGCATAAGAACCATTTATCCTTCTTTGAGTCTACATCGATTTGCAATTGGATTACGCAAATTACTGAATTAATACATTAGCACTTTGAGCACAATATTGGAGATGTACTTGCATGTCTTTGGTGTTTCCTTGCATTTGTTGTGTTGCTTGGTTCTTGGTCGAAAGTTCATTCCGTCTATGTTTTTGACATCTGTATGAATGATGAGTTAGCTGTGAAGCAAGGCCTTCTCACACCTTGAGCTTCCATGGATCTCACATGGTGAGGACCTGGCTGTCAGTGGAGCGACCAGACGAAGCATGTGCAGGCAGAAGAGCAAAGAGTCGAAGAGCCTCAAGAGCCATGAGAAGAGAGGATGTAGAGAGAAGAGACAAGAGGGCATATTCTTCCTGTTTGGAACTATTTGAACTGAAATTGGCAGCATCCCCAAAGGTGTCCTGCGCCAATCAACAGTGACTTTTCAGAGTCACATGGTCGACTGGGCTGTCCTTTCCAACAGTTGATTTTAAGGTCTTACAAATTTTCCGCTCAAAAAAAGTGCATATTTAATCATGAGCTTTTATATCTTGAGAATGGTACAAGAGACATGATATTAGTTCTGCCCTACAAAGGCAAAACGCCGTAACATCATGTTTGGTCAAAAATGAGTTAATGTCATTTTTGGGGTATTCAAGACCTCCTATATCATGTGAATAAATATCGTGAGTCAATTTGATTGTTTTAACGAGAAATTAAAGGGCTATGACAACCGTAACATCCAAAACCATACGAGAAACCACAGCAGAACGCCGTAACAGTTGTTACGGCTCTTAGCCTTTGTTCCGGCACGCTGAAGTTGAGTTAAGGTGTTCTGACTTTGTTTCGCCTGGCATCAAGAGAGATGTTACGGTGCCGCTGTGATTTTACTGTACTCTAGCTTTGTCATACTGTCAAAGATTACCGCTCTTTTATTGTCACCAAACCACGTAACATACACACGACACATCTTTGAAATAAAGTGTAGACTGCCGACTGCTTGTTTGTATTATTACTCTGTGATAGCGATGTGATAGGGCGATGGTTCAGATCTGTCAATGTCAGTGACAGCCCGGAGCTTGCTAAATTTAATCTGTGTCACGTAAATTAGCGCTAACGTTGACGCTGACACTCGCCTCACATCAGATGCTGAAAACCAAATATTAAATACAGAGGCATCCTACCTTTCCATGCAATCCGATATAATCCATAGCAATGCACATCATCTGCTGTATCCACAACAATCCATACGTGTTTGAGCCATATTTCCTTCTTGCAGGTGTTCACGTCAGATTTTACAGCTGGTTATCGCTAACGTCCGTACAAAGTAGGCTAACCTAAATAGTAAAAGTAATTCCAACTTTTTTTCGGTATACTAAGTCTATATTATCTCAGAATTAAAAAGTAGTAATCCAAGTCGAGTTCGTTGACTGAGCATCTTGAGCAGTTTGGTGGCCCTTAACCCTTTAACTGTCACCCTCCCCTTTTTTCGCATAGACATGAAAATCACTATCCAAACTTAAATGGTTGTATTTCAAGAATGCTTTGTCATATATACCTATGGACAAGTTGTGTTCCAAATTTTAGGTTGATATCTCAAAAAATTAGCTTTCAGTAAGATTTTATTTGGAGCAGTAAAAAACTTGGAATGAGCAGTCTCTAATCTCTAATGTATTGGTCCAATGTTTAATTAATTATTACTCTATATCTTGCATTTAAATACATATACCTTTGTATTCAATTATAATTAAATTATCTTTATTGTGAAAATATTTATTGTATTTATTCATACTGTACATACTGTACTGCAAAGTAACTTATCTGTTATACTGTTTAACTGTGTTAGTGTTGCCACACTATCCTGATCATTATAGCACTAAATAGGAACAACCAAAGGTCTTCTATATAATTTAAAACAAATACCATGATGACTAGACCTTGGTTAGGTGTTCTTATAATGGATGTAAGTATGGTGAACAGCAAGTATTGATTATATGTCAGTTACGGCCTTTTGCCTTTGCATGACTCCTGATTTTTGGCACATGATACAAAGGCAGAGTACAGTAACTGCCAAACAAGGGTCAAAGGTCAATTTTGAGCTCAACATTTTTTGCATACAAACATTTCTTCAGTATAGCAACTAGTTGTGAAATTTTGGGAGTCCTACCTATAATACGTTTGTCTGGACAAAACATAAACTTTAAAGTCATTTTTCTCAGTTTCACACTCTAGTGAGTTAAGGTCTTTTGCTTTTGCAGGGCAGAGTTGTCAACAGCATACACCAGCGAATGCCTACATACTAAACATGACATTTTTTATGGCTGTTATACGTGTAGGTAACAAAACATGAAAATCCATGGTTACAAAATCATATTGGTTGTACACATCGTTGCATTTGATCAAGTTAAGCCTTATAATTACCATTCCTAGTAGAATGAGATGAATCATACAAAATTAAATATTATATTTATCAATTATAGGTGATTGCACACCACTACACACATTTTAAAGAGGTCCATCAGTCTATAATCATTAGTTTGTCAGGTACAAATGTTACCACAATTCAAAGTGATTTTCAGCATTATCCAGCAAGGTTAGATTAAGATGAAATGTCTTAGAGTTGTGAAAATCTGATGGTCCTTGTAACCTTACACAGAGAACTCTGCTTTAACTCTGTGTGGAAGTTCAGGACATCAGGCTTCAGAAGGGCCTTTCTGACCAATAAGAATGCCTGGGGCGTTTGATTTATGAGGGTGAAGAACCTGTATAATACTACTTAGGCCATCTGTGCCCCCGACCTGTTGACCACTTCGAACATAAAAGGCTGGAGAGCTAGATACCAACGGTGATCCGCAAGTTGGCATCCTTCATGCGATGGAGCCATTGGAGTGGGCCGTGGTCCGAACAGATGTTGAAAGGACGCCCCAAAAGATAGTACAAGAAGGTGAGGTCCAGCCACTTGAAGGCCCAACACTCCTTCTCCATTGTGCTGTACTTTCAACTAATGTACAGAACAGGGTGTTCCTCCACCTCCACCATCTGGGACAGTACCACTCCCAACCCCTGTATAATTTGTCCGTCTGCAAGATAAAAGGGAGAGAGAAGTCAGGAGAGTGCAATAATGGCCCACCACAGAGTGCAGCTTTTACTAGCATGAACTCCTGCTGACATGGCTCCGTCCACTGGACTGGATCTGGTGCCCCTTTATAATAAGATCAGTCAGTGGGCTGGTGACGGTCAATTAATTTGGCACAAACCTATGATAAAAGACAGCTCCAGGGTCTTGGGCAGGTTTCAATTACCACGGTCTTATCAATTTGCGGCCGCACCTGCCGCTCCACTACTGTAAATTATGATATCATCCAGATAGGCTGTGGCATAAGCAGCATGCAGTCTGAGGATTCTGTCTATGAGCCGCTGAAACATACCCGGGGCCCTAAACAATCCGAAAGGAAGGGTATGATGCAGTTCCCATTCTGTCACTCACTCGACATTGTGTCGATGTAGTGACACTATGGGTCACTCTTGAGAGCCCCGAAACACCTCATATCTTTGAGAAAAGGCCAATGAGAATTAGCAATGCCACTCCCCAGACATACGGGTATATAAGGAGCTGGAATGCCCACTCTCATTCCGATTTTTTCTTCGGAGCCGAGCGGTTGTGTATCAGTGAGCTGAATTCCACTGCTGTTCCATTCACCTCTGAAAGAAGCATATGCTGTTAGATATGCGGCGCATTCCAGCGGCTTTCTCTCCTTCTGCACGATTAGTGCAGATTTATGCGTCTGGGCACATCGACATCACTACTGAAAGAGTGTATATTTCTGAAAAGAGTATATTTTCCTCTATTAGAGCAACACATCTACGTGAATGTCTTTTTAAGACGTGCCATTTTAAAGATGCCTTTCCATCTTTGTGTGATTCCTGGATGCGGTAATTATCTCTCTGTTTCAAACAGCCACGGGCGCTGTCTCATGTGTCTGGGCCGCGATCTCACTGAGGCAATGTTCGTGGATGGTTTGTGTTTGCATTGCGAGGACATGACCATGGCAACACTGCAGTCGCGGCTTTCCTTCTTCAGGGGGAAAGCCACTTCAGCCATCCTGGCGATGTCGGACACCGAGGACTCGACTGGGCTGCCACCTTTGGTCTTGGAGTGCCTGCTCAGTCTGAGGCCGAGGCAGAGGTGACCAACATGCTTGCCCGGGCTGCAGCAATTGTCGGGTAGAACTGGAACTCTCTGTCCTCCCCTGAGCCCTCACGGCTAGATGATTGGTTCCTGCGTTCAGTGTGCCACTCGGTGCACCTCTCTGGCAAATTCCCCTGAGTAAGGACCTTATCACATCCACATCTCTACAAGGTGTGTGGCATCCTCGTAGGCACTGGCCAATGGCACCTCTCTAGCAGACATCTGCAGAGCAGTGGGCTGGGCAACATCCAATACCGTTGCGAGATTTTACAATCTCAGGGTTCAGCTGGTTTCGTCCCATGTTTTGTCAGGTGCGAACAGATAAGATCGTTAATACGGAACAGCTGGGCAGTTGTATTGCTTGTGTATAGCACCTTTCTCCTCCATGAGGGTAACACGGTTAAGCTGTTGTGGCATTTTTCTATAGGGGCCCCTAGTGCTACTACATCGACACAATGTCGAGTGAGTGACAGAACGGGAACGTCTCAGTTACTGTTGTAACCTTCATTCCCTGATGGAGGGAATGAGACGTTGAGTCTATATAGTGACACTAGGGGTTGCTCTTGAGACCCCCTAAACACCTCAGATCTTTGAGAAAAGACCAATGAGAATTGGCGAACGGAATTTGCATGCCACTCTTCCGGACATATGGATATCAGAATCAGAATCAGCTTTATTGCCAAATATGCTTACACATACAAGGAATTTGTCTTGGTGACAGGAGCTTCCAGTGTACAACAATACAAAAACAATACAAAATCCTCAGCAAGACATAGATAATTAAAAACAAAAAAGAATAATAAAAATAAATAATTATACATATACTGTAAGTACATACACTCACCTTCATGCATATCCACATACACACAAGTAGTGCAAATCTATTACAAATCCGTTATATAAATAACAAAAAAACAGTATTTTATGTACAGTGCAATGTATGTAATGGCAGAAGTGGATATGTTGGATAATATAAATAGACTTAACTGTGTATTGCACATAATTATTGCTCAATGGGGCAATTTAACTGTTCATGAGATGGATAGCCTGAGGGAAAAAACTGTTCCTATGCTTGACAGTTCAGGTGCTCAGATCTCTGAAGCGTCGGCCAGAAGGCAACAGTTCAAAAAGGTAGTAGGCAGGGTGAGTGGGGTCCAGAGTGATTTTACCAGCCTTTTTTTCCTTACTCTGGAAGTGTATATGAACAAGACTTTGTTTTCCTCTTGCCACAATGCTGAATCTAGCCCCTAAAATGGCCGGGACTTTGTCTCGGCTCCTCAGCACAAAACCTGAATGAGAGTGGGCATTCCAGCTAATTTCATACCCATATCTCCAGGGGATTGGCATGCAAATTCTGCACGGCAATTCTCATTGGCCTTTTCTCAAAGATCTGAGGTGTTTTGGGGGTCTCAAGAGTGACCCCTAGTGTCACTACATCGACACAAAATCTCATTCCCTCCATCAGGGAATGGAGGTTATGACATTTTTTCACAGGACATGGGACTTAAGGGGATCTTCCAATATCCCTTTGTTAAATCCAGTGTCGAATAAAAGCAAGCTATGCCTAACCATTCGAGTAGCTTATCAATCTGAGTCATCGGGTATGCATCAAATTGACTCCACATTGACTTTTCTATAATCCACACTGAACCGGACTGAGCCGTCTCTCTTCAGAACCAACACCACTGGGCTGGCCCAGACACTATGTGATTCTTCTATTACCCGCATATCTAGCATGACCTTTAATTCATCCTGAACCACTTTTATTGTGTTTGAATAATCGGTAGGGGTTACTACGTACCACTACCCCGGAGTCATATTGATATGGTTCTCTATGAAATTTTTATGACCGGGAAGAGGCGAGAACATATCGGAGAATTCTCCTTGCAACCTCTATGGCTTGTGATGTTGAGAGGTGGTCTCCACAAGTGAACGGGGTGACTTGATCGGTGACTTTGAAGTTCACCTCCAGTCCGAGCTCCTCCCTATCCAGAAATCACCAGTGGATGGGGACTGCCTCACTCCGTGGTTTTAAGAGATTGAGTTGGTAAATCTGATGTTCTCTGTCTCTATCCGTTTACCGGCAGATTCTCTAGCTGGCATTTATGGCATGCCACACACCTTCTTTGAATATGCCTGTGAATGCCCGGCCAATAGAAACGGGCCATTAGATAGTTTAGTTTTTTTTAGCATTTCTCTACGGCTCTTGGGTACTAACAATTGGGTTGTATTTTCCTTTGTCTGAGCATCCTGTGTCACTTCATCCTTGATAATTGAGAAATACGGATATGTGAGTGCAATGTCTGGCTGGAGATGGTGACCATCAATCACTTTCACTTGTTCAAGGGGTGCCTAAGGGTCTCGTCTTGTGCCTCCTCTAGTTGTCTGGACCACCCTTTAAATCACTCTCCACTTTCATTGAAAACACAGCAACATAAAGGCACACACAGTGTGGCCATGTCTCTCTCTCTCTCTCTCTCTCTCTCTCTCTCTCTCTCTCTCTCTCTGGCATCCCCGGCTCTTCCCTTATCTCCCTCCCGCTGATTAGGCTACTTAGCACCTGGCGTGTATCCTCACGGCACGGCCACGCCCTTCTCCTCGTCACAATAACTTTTTTTTGTTGTTGAGAAAAATAGAAAAATATTAACCTCCCAAATAAAGATTGAGAAACATTGAAAATGTATAAAGCTGTTTTACAACAAGCATTACCTTAGCAGAAGGACAATTCAATGTTGATACAAGAAAAAATCTTATAGCGTTCCTGGAGCAAGACCTGTCAGAAGTTAAATCACCCTTATTTTATTGTATTAAGAGCCTGACTTGTATGACAATTAAAGTTCAAACTTGTCTGTCTCATTACAACAAGACTTAGATCTTGACATTTACAACCTACTTAACATTTCTAAGTGCAATAATGGGCTTGAAGAACTGAAGCCAAGTCATCTTTCTAAACACTGGTAATGTAACATCTCCTCTTTGGAATGTGAGAGCACAAAAAAAGCCTTAGATGCTGAAAAAGGATGGAAATGGAAAGTGGAAATGTGTTTATGAAGAACATGCCTTATGCGATCAACCAGTTGATTACACTAAAGGAGAGCCAGAAATTGTGAAAGCCAAAAATGCATATGCAGCCGGAGGAGTAGAAGTAATTTCCTTTGCTGTTTTTCAGTCTTTTTATGCAGGCATTGAATAAGGCCATGTATTCATTTTGTTACACACACCCATGTTAGAAATGACTAAATTTTGTTGGGTCCAACATTTTTATAATGAAAGAGTAAGGTGTACAAGTAAGTTTACTTGTTCTTTGAGCTGTTGTACAAAAGCAATATCACACTCGCATCATGCTGTGTGGCCCTAAATCAGCACAGCTGTTATTCGTCCGCAGGTAATATACTGATTTATTATTCTTTGTAATTTTGGTCATAACAGTACTGTAACTGGGCAATAAAATCCAAACCTAAAGAAAAAGGGAAGATCATTTATCACAAACATAATAACTTTATTGTCCAAAGTCTTAATTTTAGTTATAGACACACGTTTATCTAATATACTGTACATAACTGTGGAAGAGATTGTTCAAATTATCTTGTAACAAATCAAGGTATTGACAAACAGGTACCATTAAGACCTCCATCAATGACACTTTGATAGAAAATGTCAACAAAATTTACATCTGAATTTACAGGCCAGTACAGAATTACTGGAATAATAATGATAAAAAAAGAATGTCCACAGCTCTGATGAATTGCTTGTATGTTGGTGTCAGTGTGTAACCAAAACTTTTAGACAGGAAGACAGCAGGACCACAGAGCCTGTGACTGTTAAACTGGTGGCAGAGGGCAGGAGGATATAGGGGATCACCACAGAACTGGTGCAAACAGATGGGGCATCAGTGAAGAGTACTAGACTGTGACATACTGTTTTGGGAATTGCCCTCACAGAATTCCTCTTAAGTGGTTGTAAATATGTTTGGAAAGAGTTAGCAGGGTGGATGACTTTATTAAATGTGATGTATATCATATTTTCCTCCCCTCTAATTAGTCCACTTGAGCCTCCGAGATCTCTCGGATAAATGCAAACAGTCAAAGGACAAATAAAAGCAGTTTATGAGGCACTTTTCATTTCATAGGGGTGTCTCAGAATCCCCAAAAGAGATTTGTTGGTTCTTTGACTCTAAGAAATATAAAACCGACCTTTCACAACTTTCAATCAATTAATGAATGGAAGAGTGTAAAATATGCATGAGGTATAGGAAAGGGGCATAGGCTTTCCCTAGCCATAGGAATACTTCTTGATTGAAGAGGCATGCCTGAAATTAATATATGTTGTATTTTTCACAGAGCTCCTGCAAATGCTATAAGTCCAGTGTCTCATTTAGTGCCTCAGTCTATGGTTTAGTTTCTGAGTTCTCTGTTGCCTTAGACTCCTGCTCTTTAAATATCCCAGCCAGTGTTTTGAAACGAGGCCCCCAGTCATAGATGCTTCTGTAATCCTCCTTGGAATTAAGCACCCAGGACTCAGTGGAACTGAGGGAATCTGCAACTGAGCCCTCTCCTTCATATGCATATGTGACTAGAGAGTCATATAAAGGTGTTGAGTTACTTATTTGATTCTCTAGAAGACAATGATGGATGTAAGATTGGATGTCCTCACTGTCCTCCATGTGTGCATCAGTCTGATCCTCTGATCTTATTATTTGCAGCTGCGCAGTCTCTTTGAAACCTTTGGGATTGCGTAATATACCTATGTCAAAAGCCTGGGTGTCCTCCTCCCCGCCCCCCTCATCATGGTAGTGGATAACACTGTCCCGAACATCCTCTTTGGACAACATCAGAGTGTCCTTCTTGTGTCTTCTCAGTCCTATATAGAGCATCACCATCACTGCAAGAGAAGCAAATAAAATTTTTACTTACACTTAACTTGCTCTGTGACATTATGTTTGACATAATGTGCTTTGACATGCATACAGGACCCTTAAATGATAGGAGACTGGTGAAAAAAAGGGAGGTCACATGATTCAGAGCCATTAGCTGATTTCTTTTTTTCTTCTGACGTGGGTTTTCAAACCGTAACAAAGAGAACGTCAGCCTGAGGGTTGCCATAATGCAGTTTTGACATGCTGTCTGTCACTATTGTGGTGCCTCTGTTGTGTGAGAGGAGGGGAGGCAGTTTTTCTGTGCTTTCATCCCCCTCCTCAGAGGCAGAGAGTGCTCACTCACCCCACTCCACTCAAAGAAATTAGGGAAGAGTGAGAGGGATTGGAAAGCACAGACTCTGCTCAAACAAGAACTTAATATTTGACATGAATTAAATTAATTTAAATAAATTCATTTAAAATGAGGCAGAGGGTAAAATTGGTGAAATAAACCTGCAATTTGTTGTTAAGGAAAGATTTTCTCACATATTGTAGAAAAGATGCATTAAAAGAAATCAAAACAACTTACAAGAGTTTTATATCTCTAATCTCTGAGACTCGATATATAATAAAGTAGCATTTTCATGGAAGAATTTTGAGGCATGTTATTGCATATTAAGTTTGAAATATTGTTCATATACAGTTCTCATGAGATTAGGTAACGTAATCAAGTATAAGCAAAATGTCATTGAAAGTGACATAAATACCCCAAATATTTCAAATTTGGGGGGAAATGATTGCCCCTAGAGTTCATTTCTTTGTTTTCTTTGTATTTATTAATTGTTTGTTTGTGTGGTTGTTTGTTTGTTATCTAATATATGTTATGTACTGTTTGATTAAATTCCTTTCTAGACGTATGTCTATTGTGACTCTAAATTAATTTATTCAGTTTAAGAATTTGCATTACATTACATTGTATGTTAGAAAAATAAATATGCCCTCATAAAGGTAAAGAAAAAAATGCCCCTGAAAATAAATTCTGAGGAGCCCCTTATTAAATGTACATTTATGATACTTATCAATATAACATGTTTTAATTGTATTTTCATGCTATTAATATGCCTTTGGGTCTCACAGATCCCAAAACAGGAGGTAACCCCTCCATTATTTTACAGAATCTTCTAAAAGACTATTTAGCACATTAATTGCATATGTCTTTATTTTAATTAAATACATGTGTCAAGCCACATGACACAATATACTGTGTCCTGCACATTGTACCACATGGAACTCACCCATCAGAATGATAATGCACAGCAATATGGCCATCAGAGCTCCAGTGCTGAGTCCCATGGGAAAGAAGTCTACTTCCACATTGCAGGAAAGTAGGGAGCCATTGGTGTCGCAGGTACACACCTGCACAAACACTGTCCCTGTGCTGCTTTGGATTGGGTACCCACCATCCTTAACCACTACTGGCACAAGATACATATTCTGCTCTAGTCTCCGAAACCCTCCTCGCCTGGTCACCACTCCAGCTGTGTTGTCTGAAATTGAGCCCAAGAGACCATAAATCATTAATACTAACAGATATAGTTGAGAGCTTAAATTATTTTACTTAATGCATTTGCATCCATAGATCATCTTGAATAATCACACTGATGCTTTTGGGGATCATAAACTGGCATTCCAACATACTATTTCTCTGTGACTAAATATTATGAATTCTCTGTGCTGCACAGCAACTAGTTTTATTCCAGAATAAATAAGAAAAGTGGATGCCTTTGAAGTGCAAATAAGTGCAGAAATAAAGTGGTTCTGGTTAATAGTATAATAAGTTTACAAGAAGTACTCTAGGGAAAAGCATGCTACACCTTTCTAAAGGTGTCTCCAACACAGCTGGATTCCAAATAAAGCTAGGATACACAGAAGGCTGTTAAAGAGGGTTTTAATCTTAGTAGGATTTCTGGAAATTACTGTAATTCATATTGTTAACTGTATATATAACATCGTCCTAATTGAAGTTTTACATTGGTTTGTGTGGCCTAGTGGATACAGTTTAAGGCTGATAAGAAAAATGTTTGGTGCCTTTAAACAAGGCACTTAAACCCAGGTTGCTCTAGGGGGATTTTTCCTGAAGTATGTGTACTGTAAATTGCTTTGGGTAAAAGATTCAGCTAAATGATAAATTACTAATTACCACTTTCTGTATGTCTGCCAGAATTCGTTTACTTCTACAGAGAGTCTATTTGCTCCCCGGTGTAAATAGTATCTGCTACACTGGGCAACTATCTGCACCCCAATAGTCTGGTGAAACCACAGCAATATACAACAAATTAGCCAATAGATGTCACTGCAGTGGTGTGGATTATAAAGATGGTGTATGAGTGTGTACTGCTGTCCTAACAACCCCGGTTTGAATCTGACTTTTGTCTCACTCTTTTTCCCATCCGATTTCCTGTTTCCACTCTTAATGTTATTTTTAATACTACTTAAAATAATAGATAAAAATTCATTTAAATGTTGATTTCATTGCAGTGATTTGGTCACAGTGAATGTCAGGGAGGGCAGAGAAGAGTTTGATCCAGAGGCGGGGTCTATCGATAGCACTCATTCCTGTGGCTCGGCATCGCTTGTGTTTACATTGTATCACTATATTACTAATATTGTAGTAAGCATGTTTTTTTTTTTGTGAAGAAATCATCTAGGTTACGGATGTAACCTCCGTTCCCGGATGGAGGGAAAGAGACTTTCCCCTTCTGTCGCTCACTTCGACGTTGTGTTAAAGAAGCGACACTGGGAGTCCAATTTAAATCACACCATGTGCTGAGCCGTGTACGTGTACTGCTGACACAGGAGCGGGCAGGTCATATACGTGACACGATAGCAGCTATATACACCTTCAAGGTGGAGGGGGACAGCCTCCCCTCCAACCTCTCCTGCAGGAATGAAAGCACTGACCTAACTGCGGACCTCTGTGGGTCTTCAGCCCAGGAAGAACACCAATTTGTGAACAAGTGCCACTTCAGGGCGTAAAGTTGCCTGGTAGAGGGAGCTCTGGCTTGGTTGATTGTGTCTACGACAGCAGGTGGTAGATCTGCTAGATCTTCCGCGTCCCATCCAGGGGCCAGACGTGGAGGTTCCAGAGGTCTGGGTGTGGATGCCAGAGCATGCCCCGTCCCTGAGAAAGAAGGTCCTTCCTTAGGGGGATTTGCAAGGGAGGGGCTGTCGTGAGGAGTACGAGATCCGAGAACCAAGTCCGAGTGGGACAATAGGGAGCCACTAGAATGACTTTTTCCCTGTCCTGCCTGATCTTGAACAGCACCTGTGCAAGCAGGCTCACTGGGGGAAATGCATACTTGCGCAACCCCGCGGGCCAGCTGTGTGCCATCGCGTCTGCCCCGAGGGGAGCCTCTGTTCGGGCGAACCAGAGCGGGCAGTGGGAGGTCTCTCGGGAGGCAAACAGGTCTACCTGGGCCTTGCCGAACCGTTCCCAAATCAGCTGGACCGTCTGGGGGTGAAGCCTCCACTGGCAAACTGAATTGCTTAACTGAGTCGAATGGTACTGGCCAGCTAGCATGACGGATTGGGAAGCGATAGCCTTTTTTTTTTTTACGTACCCAGCGGGCCTTCACAGTGGGGCGGAGTAGGTAATGTGGCGTCGGGAGGCAAAAACACGTCTCGAGGCTCTGGTGCTGAGAGAAGACTCGAAACACTTATCTCCCTCCGCACACCCGGCGCGGGGCGGGTTAGTGACTGAAGAGGAGGTCCCGCGGAGGCGTCCTCTAGACTCGTCAGAACCGGCCGGCCGGGGGACAACAGTCGTGGGGCTGGAGGCGAGAGGTCTGCGTCCAATGTGCCGGGACTGTTGTGGTGTTGCGCAGAGTGCCGTGAGAATGGCATTTGCAGGCCAGGTGACCCAGATATAAAGGGAATTGCTCTTATATTGAGAATGTGGGTACCGCAGCCTGAAGGGGGAGCGGAAAAGTAAATAAACTTAACTGAGTGGTCTGCTTACCAGATCCGGAGCAAACGTCTTGGTCCTTGGGTCGTCCGTCTCAGGAACGTTTGGGAGCCTTCCGGGTCCTCAAAGTGGTTTGTGAGACGGGGGGCATGCGCCTCCTTCGGGGTGCTCGACGCTGGGGCTGAGAGCTGTGGTGTATTTTTTATCAAGTTAAGTATAAATTAATCAAGTATAATCAATGTAATTTTATTCTAAACAGTCGTTTACTGTATGTGTCTGAGAGATTTTAGAGGCCTATGCAGGAACAGGAATAGCCTCACATATGTGCTCTCATGACTGCTGAGAGAATATATGGTGAGGATCTTACACAGGTGTCTCCAGTCCACTTCTTAAAATAATTAGAGTCAAAGAAAAGGATGATGGATAATGGTGACACTTTTGGAATGTATAAGCCACACCTTGTTAGAGGACGTGTATTTAAATGAATGAAAACCCAGAGATGCTTCAGTTGCTCTGCAGACTGACTCGGCTTGTTATTTCTAATTATAAAGTCACATTTTCTGGCATCAAAACTTGAATTTGAGAGTGATTCTTCACAGATTAAGGCAGAAACGACAACAGTCGGGTTGGGGTGGCGCTGTACGTTTATTAGGTGCTCGGTGGGCAGACGGGGCACGCCCCGTGCTGGAGGTGCGACAGGGCATGATGTGAGATATGGACTCCGTCTGCTCGATGGTGTCGCCGAAAAGGCCGAACTGGGAGACAGGTGCGTCGAGGAAGCATGTTTTGTCCACTTTGCGCATTTCGACCATGTTCAGCCACAGATGAAGTTCCTGAACCACGAGAGTGGCCATTGCCTGCCCGAGTGACTGTACTTTGACTTTCGTGGCCCTGAGGTCGAGGTCGTTCGCTTAGTGCAGTTCCTGCAGCACATCAGGATGAGGACTTCCCAAATGCAGATCTTTAAGAACCTTGGCCTGGTAGACTTGCAGGAGGGCCATGGCATGCAGGGCGGAAGCGGCCTGTCCGGTGGTGTTGTAGGCTTTGGAAGTCAGTGAAGACATCATCCTACAGGCCTTGGAGGGGAGCACAGGGTGACCCACCAGGTGGTGGCGCTCTCGGGGCACAGGTGGATCGCAACCGCTCTGTCCACCTGGGGGACCGCCGTGTACCCGTGGGCTGCTCTGCCATCGAGGGTAGTGAGAGCGGATGAGCGAGAGGCACGGTGACGGATGGAGAAGGGTGTCCTCCACAAAATCGTCAGCTCATCATGCACTGTGAGCAACACGCAGACCTGAGGAACCAATCATCCAGCCGCGAAGGCTGTGGTGAGGACAGCGGCCCGGGAAAGCATGTCGGACATCTGGGCGTCAGCCTCAGAATGGGCGTGATGACGCTGTCGAGTCATCCTGGTCAGACGCCGGACCACTCTCCGATGCAGCGCCAAGCTCATCCGGCTCAGGGGGCTCAAGACGATAGGCAGTCTGGCTGTGAGGCGAGCCGCTGTTGCCTCGAGTCCGGACGGAAGTCAACGAGCGTGTCGGGGGGCGGGTGGTTTGCGGGGTTGTACCCGGCGAAACAGAGCCCGCTGCCATCCCCAAATCGCCTCCATCGCCAGCCAGGTCATCCTCAATCCCGTGGGAAGAAGGAGCAACGCGGGGGGCGGCTGGAGTGGCATTCCTTCTTAGGAAGGAATACCGTGACCGCAATGTTGCCATGGTAAGATTCTCGCAGTGAGAACACGAACCATCCACAAACGCTGCCTCGGTGTGAACGCTGCCCAGACACACGAGGCAGCGCCTGTGACCGCATCCAAGAACTACATAGGGGCGGAAATCTTTATAAAGATGCCTCTGTGTATTTTGCTCTTTTAGAGAAAATAACTCTTTTAGAGAAATAAACTCTTTTAACTGCGCTGTCAAAGCGCCCAGGGGCAAGCTGCACTACTGTGCAGAGAAGGAGAAAGTCGCTGATATGCGCCGTAGATCCAACAGCAATCACTCAGAGATGGGAGGAAACAGACTGTGACTCGCAGCTCGCTGCATACACAACCGATTGGCTCCAAAGTAAATTTCTGAATGAAACGGACGCATTTCCCTCCCTTTATACCTGTATGGCCGGGGGCGGGACATGCAAATTCTGTCTGCCAATATCTCATTGGCCTTTTCTCATAGATCAGAGATGCAAAAGGCTCTCAAAAGAGACCCCTAGTGTTGTTTCTTCGACACAACGTCGAAGTGAGCGACAGACAACATTGTTTTAATGCAATTAACCATGGTGTTAGTACAGGAATATGATATGCATATTTTATCATATTTTATTATATAAAATGCCATAGTGAAACCAAGGTTACTTTAGTAAAACCAAGGTTATTTTTTTGGGAGATAAGGTTAAGGTTAGGTTTAGATATCTGGCACTATTTGCAATGGGGTGTAAATAGCATATACCATTATTTGCACCAGGGTGAAAATAGCATCTGCCCTAATTTAATATCATAAATTGGTGATTTTTCATTTGTTTTCAAAATTTTAAAAATGTAACCTCTTCAAGGTTTTTCTGTGTTACATTTTATTCAAATGGACTTAATCAACTTTCAAGTGGATTTTGTTATAATGTGTGATTAAAAAATATATATATATTATGTTGTGTGTTATGGTAATGACTTTATTGTTTTTAGAGAAAAAGTTGGATTAGCCTTGAACTTGCTAACATAACAAGTTAGTTACACTGTAAAATACAGTACTTTTTCCCCCTGTTAGAGCTACAGTAAAGTACAGATTGCCAACCATTTTACTGCAAATGTACAATATACTAAATGTAAAAATATCCAATACACTCTTTTTATAAATTTACTATGAAGAGAGAAAATTCTGGAGTCCAATGTAAGGAAAATATGGTAAATTTAACAATTCAACATTCCTACAAATTAGGGGGGAAGTATTTAAAGAGACACACTGTAAAAAAAAATAAAAAACTACTACAATCTATTGTTTAAAACCTGGAATGTTTTTTTCTTCTTCTTTCTATAAAATCATCCCAGGGGACGGAAAACTTCCCTAAATTAAGAATCACCCACATATCAGCAACAATCTAAAACAGGTTTAAATGTGAAATGTCAAGGAAATTTGGACCACCCTCTTTTATTTCCCCACTTTACAAACACTTAGTCTAGCCAAATGTTCTTTGTGACCCAAAGGAAATTGTAAATAAATTTAAACCAAGCACCGAAAAGGGGGTAAGGTGCCTGCTGGTGAGGTAACGTGTCGAGATGTGCTTGTCTTTGCCTGGAAGGTCAGCTGACCCTGTCATCAGGGGTTTGTTATGCCTGGGCAACTGGGGGATTTCTCTTGACAAGGTAGGGGCCATTAAAGCACACCTTGTGCCTGTTTGGCTGCATAGCCCTGCAAAACCCTGTCTCTGTAAATCAAAGTTGATGATATTCATGTGGTGAGAACACTGGAGACTGAGCTTGGGAGCATAGCAGTGAGGCTGTAGGCATCTGTACAAATGGATCACGCTGTTCTGCGCTGAGACCTGACCACTATTCGCAGCACTAATTCAGTAAGATTAAACGGATACTGTCCTCCCTGTAGCAACTGCTTTCTACACATTCTGTGTGTTCTTTATCTAAATAAAGTGGCAGATGAAAGCTATCTATTATCTTGCTTTTAGAAAAACATCACAGCAATAGGTGATGAATACATACTGAACATCAATAGTATCTGTGGAGTTTTACTAATTAACAAAATTATACAACATTTTTAAAAAATATTAATTTAAAAAATAGCAACAAATCTGTAACTTTGCCTTTAATAATTTCTGTGCCAACAACACCATCAGGCAGAATTGCAAAGAGCTTTCCCAAAGACTCCTGCGGGAAAAAAATGGAAATAGGCAGTACATGGGAGCATAAGAGGCAAGGGGATGAGGGGAAAAGGGCAAAGACAGGGCCAAGATGGAGCCGGAGACCAGAGCGTATGACGCAGAAAGCTAGGAGACCCAGAAGACCAGAACATATCAGGTGGACAGCCACAGGACCAGGGAGACCAGAGCAGGTCAGGCGGATGGCCAGGAGACCCATCAGACCAGAGCAGATCAGGTGGGTAGCCAGAAGACCCAGAAGACAAGAGCAGATCAGGCGGACGACCAGGAGACCCAGAAAACCACATCAGAGTAGACACTGGATCAAGAGGCCTGGTTGTCAGCCACAGGGCCGAGACAGGATCAGGAGGCCCGGAAGGTGGCCGTAGGGTCGAGACAGAGTCAGAAGGACAGGAGGCGGAGTCTCTGGGGGAGCGGGCGGAGCCGCTGGAGGAAGGCTTCCAGCTAATTGGCCGTGGCAGGCTGAGGTGAGATATTGCATGGAGCAGGCTGATGCATGACATGGCATGGAGCAGACTCAGGCGTGGAAGACGCAGAAGCCAAAACCGGGATTGAATGAGATGGTTCCTCTGCAGCGAGTGTCTTTAAAACCAGCCTCACATACTCCTTCCATGTGCAATCTCCTGTCTCCGGCAATTTCCTCCACCGGCATGTTGGTAGCCCAATCCGGTACGTGGTCTTTAGGGTTGTGTCATCAAAACCAGTGTGGACGGCAACGGTGGAGAAGATATAGGAGGATTCTCGGATTGTTAAATCTGCCTGGCTTAGTTGGACGAAGTACGTCGCTAGATCCATTTGTGGTCCGTTGTTCTGTAACGCTTGAAGAAGATAGTCAAGACAGCTGGATCTAGCTGCAGCTAGGGTTTTTAATGAAATGATAAACAAATATAAATAACGGGTAGACACAGGAACAAATAAAACATCCATGATGGCAAACCAGAACATTAACAGGTGCAAACATCTACGAAAGGCAAAGGTAACACACGGGAGGTCAAACACATACAACAACTGAAATGGAATTAGCAGACAACAGGGCTTTGAATACACAAATGATAATGACTAAATGAAACACAGGTGAGGAGAATGATGGACAGCTGGCAGTGATGAGAGCAGGGAATTATGGGAAGTGTAGTCCCCGGACAGCTAGATGACAACAGATGACGGGTGAAACACAGGGCAGACAACAGTGAATTGTGACAATTGTACACAATTTAAGTGTATTTACTGTAAACACATTTTCTGTTTGTACATAACTGAGGGATGAGTGAAAACAATGTTACAATTATTAGTTAAAATTAGTTAACTACATTAGTTTACCTTTTACTAACAATTAACAATATTTTAACAGCATTTATTAATCTTGGTTAATGTTAATTTCAACATATACATTTTGAACATTTTGAATACATTTTGAAAATGAAAAGTGATATATGCTAACATTATTTAATGCATTATGTACTAGCATGAACCATCAATGATTAATAATTGCATTTTCATAAATTAGCATGGACCTAGATGTATAAAAGCCGTAATAAATGTTTGTTAATATTTAGTTAATGATAACTAAATTTACTATTTACTATTGTGAATAAATACAACCTTATTGTATAGTGTTGCCAACGTTGTCTGCGGTAATAGACAGCATTAAACAGATAGTCTAAAGACATTAAGTTGAAAAAAGAAAATAAAACCTTTTTATATACCTGTAAGTGATGCGTCATGTACTTCTTTAAAGCTTTCCAACTTACTTCCAAAATCCCTGATTGTGAAGTTTCTGTTTCTGATGTCTGAAGGGTATTTGAAGTAGAATTGGTGTTCAACAGCGGGTATGTCTCTGTCTGTGGCACTGATAATCTGAATCACCTAGAGAACAGAGAAGAGAATGATCTGAATAAAATATCTGGGAAACACCACAGATAAGAGCTTACATATTTCATTAAAGCACTTATAATATTTAAAAGCCAGCAACAGAGCTGACATTTTTGAGTAATCAAACCTTAGATTAATCATTTTGAGGTTGCTTACTGCCTTTATGAGTCATTAGCATGGGGCATAACTAATGACTTGAGAGCTGTCAGCCCAATAGACCAAGCATACTGAGTAAATGACTGAATGATTTAGCACAGCAGAAAGTTTTTCTTTTTTTTTTTTTTTTTACAGTTGTCGGTAACAACTACGGAACAGTTGTTTTTTTACATTGTTTATTTTATATAAAATAAATTAGAATTAAAAATATACTATAAATTTGCACAAAGAATTTATATTTAATGTACTAATAAAGAACAATACTTTTACAGAACTTAATAATCTTATTTAATGTTATTTTCAATCTGTAACAATACAATGAAATGAAAAGGTGTGTAAATTAAAATAGTTAAAGGAATGGTTCACCCAAACATTTGAATTCTCTCATAATTTCCTCACCATCATGCCATTCCAGATGTGTATGACTTTTATTCTGCTGAACACAAACAAAAATACTTAAATATTGATCTGTTTCTCACCGACAGTTAGCTTATCACTTCTGAAGATATCTGATGTATTTAAACACCATATGGATTACTTTTATGCTGCCTTTATGTGCTTTTGGAGCATAAAAATGTTGGTACCCATTCACTCGTATTGTATGGACCTACAGAGGTGAGATATTCTTCTAAACATCTTTGTTTGTGTTCAGCAGACGAAAGAAAGGTATACACATCTGGGATGGCATGAGAGTGAGTAAATGATGAGACAATTTAAATTTTTGGATGAACTATTCCTTTCATGCATTATGAACTAGAATGAACTAACAATAAACAATTGTATTTTGCATAAATTTATATTAACCAAGATTAATAAATGTTGTAAAAAAAAATTTGTTCAACATTGCGTTGTGTGTTGTAAAGTTAATAATGCACAGCATGAACTTAAATGGATTAAATGGATTGAATCTTTATGAAAAGTGTTACCAATAACTTTAATTAAAACATCAACTAAAATTACACCATTATATAATGCATATCAGATCATTATCTTTAATGTTAATGTTCAATTAAATACTTCAATATGCTCCACATTTTGTAAAGAAAATCCTGTATGTTTTACATATCTTCACTCAGGACCCACTGCAGTACCTTGATGGGCCCCTGGGGACCACAGAGATTGGTCTGCACACTTTAATAAAAAAATCTTGTTGCATTTACAGTAAAAAACTGCTGTGGTTGCCATAAATTCACAGTAAATAAAATAAAATTAAATGGTAACCACGTTTCAGGCTTCACAGGATGTAATTTTGAGGCCTGTGTATTTTAAAGTGTATTACTGTTGTTTATTGTATTAAATTATGAATTTGATATATTAAACTTTTGAAACTAACAATCTGCTTTTCTCTTTATAATATATTGTTAATCACTGTAGTAATTACAGAAGGGCACACGATGACATGAAGTTCATCAATACTGGTCTTTCAGAAGCAATGACCAATAAATATGTAGAGACATTGCTCAGTGTCACTCACACAAACACTAAACACCATCAGGGTAACACATGTGAAATTGAAATAATGTAATAAAAATTAACTAAACTACATCAGGTATAACACAGAACACCCTAATGAACACCCTAATGTACAGAACTAATATTAAAAATAAGAAGAAACATAACTATTCCCACAAAATATAAAGAAATGTAATGTGTCATGCAGGGAATCCTGGGAACACCGATTATTGTTTTTTTACCATAATTTTAACAACAATTTAATGTAAAAAGTACATGTACTCTCTTGTTAAACATAATATACATTTTTGGCATTAATTATATGGGAAAATCATACTTTGTTCATCAAAAACATTTTATTTTTACAAAATGTTACTGTAAAACTACATGCAGTGTCTTTTTAAATATATAAAAAAATTTTACTTTATATTTTAAGGTAACTAGGCTACCTGTCAACCAATTAAGGTTTTTATTTATTTTATTTTTTTACTGTAGCATTTTTAGACTGTGTACTTATGTGACTAAGACTTATAGATCCTAACACATTTTGCATTTGACAAGAATAAAATGAGCCTGTGAGAGATATAACCTCTATAGTCAGGGTTATAATGTTGTGTGCCTTAGTATTGATTGTTTAGTTAAAACATTGAAAACTTTTCTTTCCTAAAACATTTCCAGTGAACACAAAACTGTGGAATACATGGGTTATATAAATTCTATCATCATTTAATCATCCTTATGTTGTTCCAAGCCTGTATGACTTTCATTGTAGTGGAACACAAAAGAAGATTAACAGACTAAGTTCACTCACTGTCATTGCATAGAAATAAAAATAAGAATAATTGAAGATCATGGTTACTGAGACTGACCAACTTACTGCCTAACATCCACGTCCAAGTCAAATGGGTTTGGAACAACATGAGGAAGAATAAATGTTGACAGAATTTACATTTTTGGGTGAACTATCCTAAAATAGCAATACAAATTAAATTGACATTTAAATGTCAGTAAGCGTCAGAAATTAACTTTTAAAAGGTGCCCCTCGGAATTAGACAGTACAACCTTTTAAACAGAACGGACATCTAACTCTCACAGGTACATTTTTATTTTGTGTCAAATTGAATATTTTATTTTCCCCGACTAAGGTCCGTTGCATCACAAAAAAAATAAAAAATAAAAAATAAAGGCATATACCGTATTCTTTTCCAAAAAATTGTCTTGATTGGTTGACTTTAACTGTATTTACTGAATTGTGAAAATGCTTAATTGTGTCATCTATTTCACACATTTTTGCATGAAACATGTTTTATTTTATTTTTTACTTATCTAACAGAACTTAGAGTTAGGTGTAATGGTCTCCTCCATAATTCTTGTACTAGAAGTAAACTTTCAGAAAGAAAGAAGGCGGCACACTTTTCTAACATAAATTCACAAGAGCACTAATCAACAGGTCCAAGATCTCAGACATGAAGCATGGGTACACACACATGCACACACACACACTTACCCGCCCTACTTTTGTATTTTCACAAACAAACGTCTTGTATAAAAAGGCAAGCTCTGGAGGGTACTCATTGACATCAAGCACCTTGATTGTGACAGTAACTTTGCTGGACAGCAGGGGGTTGTCTGAAAGATCACACAATATACTGTTCAGTGAGAAAAGTAAGACTGGGAATTGCAAAATGTTAAAATTTTTCAAAAGACAGGGCTAATGAAAGTCTTCTACTTGTAATACTGACACTCACTGACACTCTTGAGGATCTGATAATTTTGAAGTTGCTTTCATGTTATAACATATCCTTATATGGAATTTATTATAGCTACAAAAGTTAAAACATTTTCAAAATGGCTTGATTAATCTGTTTGTAGCTTGCAGATGCATTGTATTATTTTTACAAATTGGTAATTGACTTATCAAATGACAAATCTCTTGAATTGTAACTTTATTGTGAGCTCAGTGTTTTATGAATTTACAATTTTATTGTAGCTGTGACGTGAAGCTGTACTCTCAATAATGTCCACCAGATGGGGATGTGATCTTTATAAATGTTTGGAAGCAACTGGAATTCATCCCCATTTGAATTTAGTTTTAAAAATGCATGCAATGCTCTTATGATCAGGTATCTAGGCATCCCACATTGTATCTGGATGAAATATACACAATCATACTTACTAACTTTTGTTGCAACAACAGTTATGTTGTGTTCAGCAATTCTCTCTCTGTCCAGGGCTTCACTGACAGATAGAGTTCCTTCAATAGAGTCAATGTCAAAATGGTTTTCAGAATCCTTTCTCCACTCAATAGAGTACCTACGAATCAATAAATAAAAGACAACAGTGAGGGATATTGATTGGCCTACTTTTAATATAGAATGTATAGGAAAAGTAAACATTAATACCACTTAAATTGCTGCACTGGCTACTTTAAATTCTCAATTCTTGGAATCTCATCATGTCCCTGTGTTTGGAACAGTCTCCTACTGTGTTATTACATTTCTCACATGAACTGTGTGCAACCCACTGGACAGTTACTTTTAACTAATTAGAATTAAAACCTTAAATGCTTGGTTTTGACATATTGAGTTATCTTATACTGTCATGGCTATGCATGGGAAATTAGATTATTTTAGTTTTACCCTCATTAATATTGAAAAAAAAAATTATTTGATTTTTATCTTTATTTTAACTTGACATTACTGTAGCATCTGGACCAATCAGACACACAATAATCCATTTTTTAATAAATAATCCAACAGATGTTTATGTTTAACCACTAGATAATGTAACATTATTAGTATTATGCTTCCTATCAAATTAATCCTTGTGTGACACCCTGCACATTGGTGTATAGCACCTCCTTATAGCATGCATTGTATGCTTATTGTATTAATCAGAGCATAAAGGGGCACAAACTGCCAGCTTACTCCAATCATGCAAATGAGTCATCTTCCATAAAATGAACTTTTCCCACTGGAAAATGTAACCTTTCTCATTGGTCAAGCCAAACTGGAGAGGAATGACCTACTTCAGGAGTTAAAGGGCACTAAAGGGCACTGTCCTCCCTCCCTCTTCCTTCCTTTCGCGCTTCTCTCTTCTCTTGGTTGCTGGTCGTGTTCTCTTGGTTGCTGGTCGTGTGGGACAGGAAACGTCTCGGGTTACATGTGTAACCCTTGTTCCCTGAAAAAAGCGGAACGAGATGCTGCTCTGCTAAGCGCTACGGGGAACAACCTTAGTTGTTACCAAGCTTAATAATGTGTGCAACACGTCAATGAACATTGACTGGAATTTATAGCCTCGGCTGATGTAATCATTAGATGCACCTGCGGCCAGGCTATAAATGGATACGTCACCGGGTGTCTTCAGATACTTCTTTTTTAAGGACAGTCCTGGGACGTCCCAGTGCGGCAAAGCAGCGCAGCATCTCGTTCCGCTTTTTTCAGGGAACAAGGTTTACACATATAACCCGAGACGTTCCCTTCACAAAAATCTTTACTATGATGCTGTGCTGCTAAGCGCTACAGTGAACACAATACCCACGCCGCCGCACTTGGGGCTGTCCGGACCCCTACGGTTGTGCAGTGTACTCACAAAAACACGAGAGGTCTCAGACATGTGCTTGAGATGTCGACTCAAGGGCATAAGAGCCCGGAGTAGCATAAACATCTAAACCGTTACATTTTGATGAATGTGTGCGAAGAGGACCAGCCTGCTGCATCACAAACTTGTTTAGGCATGGGCTGAGATGTCGACTCAAGGGCATAAGAGCCCGGAGTAGCAAAGCATCTAACCCATAAAGTACGATGAATGTGTGCGAAGAGAACCCGATCACAACACAAACTTGTCATAAAAACTGATGAATGTGAGCGGAGAGGACCAGCCTGCCGCATCACAAACTTATTCAGGCATGAGCTGAGATGTCGACTCAAGGGCATAAGAGCCCGGAGTAGCAAAGCATCTAACCCATAAAGTCTGATGAATGTGTGCGAAGAGAACCCTATCGCAACACAAACTTGTCATAAAAACTGATGAATGTGAGCGGAGAGGACCAGCCTGCCGCATCACAATCTTGTTCAGGCATGAGCTGAGATGTCGACTCAAGGGCATAAGAGCCCGGAGTGCAGAACATCCAAACTAGAAAAGTCCAATGAATGTGTGTGGAGAGGACAACCTGCCGCATCACAAACTTGTTTAGGCCTGGGCTGAGATGTCGATTCAAGGACATAAGAGTCCGGAGTAGCAAAGCATCTAGCCCATAAAGTTCGATGAATGTGTGCGAAGAGAACCCTATCGCAACACAAACTTGTCATAAAAACTGATGAATGTGAGTGGAGAGGACCAGCCTGCCGCATCACAAACTTGTCCAGACATGAGTTTGAGATGTCGACTCAAGGGCATAAGAGCCCGGAGTGGCAGAACATCCAAACTATAAAAATCGAATGAATGTATGCGGAGAGGACAACCTGCCACATCACAAACTTGCTGCAGAGGGAGACCTCTAGCCAAGGTTTTAGAGGAGGAGAGCCCTCTGGTAGAGTGTGCCCTAAAACCTACTGGCGAAGCTTGACCGTGCGCATCATAGGCCCGGGCAATAATGAGGATGCCTCTTTGAGGGCACCCCGCCCACCAAGCCATGGCAAACCGCAGTGGCCACATAGAACCTGGCAGTGGCGAGGCAAGTGCCCGCTGACAGTTCTTTCTACAGAAAATCCAGAACTGAAGCAAACTGGCAGTTAGCTGGAAACGCATGCAGGTGCATTTGTGCTATGAATGCGTTATTACAATCGGGGGGGGGTTGCTGGGCGACTCGGGGAGAAGTAGAGGAGACATTGCGCTATCAACAGAGGCGAAGAGGTCCTCTTCTGCCCTGTAAAATAGGGAGGGAGCCCTAGCACTTGAAATGGTCTCGATAACCTCAAGAGAAAACCCTGTGAACCTCATTTGGTACCCTTAGGGGCCAGACATGAAAGGTTTCACAATTCGGGCCAAGGATGAGAAGGTCCTCCCTGTTCGCAATCGCACAAGGCAAGCCGTCGAGGAGAGGAATTAACTCCGAGAAACATTTCCTGTTCGGCCAGTGCAGCGCCATTAATAGGAGGCAAGACCCTAGCTGGTGAACATTGCCAAGACTCCCAGGAGCAGAGAAACCGGGGAAAGAAATACATACAGATACATTCTGGGTCATGTATGTGTCTTAACGTCCAGACCCAAGGGGGCTAGGTGATTTCAGCAAGAAGTAGAGGAGACATTGTGCTATTCATAGAGGCGAAGAGGTCCTCTTCTGCCCTAAGATCTCACCCAAACTTGTTCCAAGTGGAAAAAGCCCAGCATTTAAAAAGGTCTCGATAACCTCAGGAGAGAGCCCTGTGTCCCTCAGTTGGTACCCTTAGGGGCCAAACATGAAAGATTCCACAATTTGGGGCAGGGATGAAATATTGCCCTGTGCCTGAGATAGAAGATCTTTCCTGTTCGGAATCTCCCAAGGCGAGCCGTCGAGGGAAGAGATTAGCTCAGAGAACCAAGCCCTGTTCGGCCAGCGCGGTGCTATCAGTAAGAGGCAAAAACCCTTGCTGGCGAACACTGGGCAACTACTACCTTAGGGTGGAGTTCTTAACTCCCCCGTTGGTATTTTCTGTCTGGACCGTAAATCTCCCATATACAGGCATCCAGGGATATAACTGACCTGAGTGACAGGAGCTTGCCCTGGGCCCTAAGGAGAACCCGACGTGTCAGAAATACAGCTGACAAGAACGTGGGTCTCCTTGATGATTTATGTAAGAGGCTACCGCTGTATTGTCCACCCGCAACAAGACATGGTAGCCTCAGGAGGAGGTATTTCAGGGCCAGAAATACAGCCATCAACCCGAGACAGTGACTGTGACAACCGAGCTGACGACCCTCCTATCCCCTTAAGCTTGTCGACCACCTAAGGCCGCTACCCCGCCCATCAGGGAGGCATCTGTTGTTAGCAGCCTGCGACAACAAGACGCACCTAGAGTGGGACCCAAGGCAGAAAACCGGGGTCTGAACCACATAGAAAGGGAACAAAGCCTGAGGCGCGTAATCCTTTTTAGCCTAGGGGTTTTGGCCCTTGGAAGAAATCCCCTGGCTTTTGGCCACAACAAAAACGGTCTCATGAGCAGAAGGTCCAGAGGGATCACCGTGGACGCGGTCGCCCTGAGACCTGGAAATCGTTGATACTGATATAACAGTGCAACCTTGACCTAGCCTGACTTTGCTCAGGGTGATCTGAATGGACTCAATCCTAGCAGGAGACAGTTGTGCCCGCATTGTGATTGAACTCCATACGATGCCCCGATAGACAGTGTTCGAGTGGGAGAGAGGACGCTTTTCTTGGCATTGAGCCTCAACCCCAGAGAAACAGATGAGCTAAGATGATGTCCCTGTGCTGAACTGCCAGTTCCTGGAACTGCGCTAAGATCAGCCAGTCGTCTACATAATTCAGAATGCAGATGCCCCGGAGTCGTTTTTTTACATAAAAAAAATCCGGTTTACGGTAGTGAGAACACGCCGTTGAAACACGGAAAAGCGGCGAGAGAATTAAATCCTGACGCCCTTATAAGACCCACAGAAAAGAATATATCTGACAGAAGTTTCCACGCTGCCAGGATCTCTGAGATGGGTATTATATTTTAACACTTCCTGTTGAGGGGTTGTCGAGTGTTTCGCATCCTGAATAAAATGTAGGAACAGCGAAAACACCAAATTTTGATGGAAGCCTCTGCAACCCGAAACACCAAGAGGTGGCGGGAATGGAGGGGCTTCGAGGGGGTACCGGGAGGGGTGAAGTGAAGCACGCGCCCCGTCCCGAGGGGAGCTACCCCCTAATCTAGGCGCAAGACCGTCAGGGTTTTCTCTTACTAGAATTTATAGTCCTGAGGTCTTGCTTTGGGGGCTAGCAAGGGTGGCGAGACTGTCCCCAATCCCTGGGAGGAGGAGCACGACTCACCACACTTTGCTTTTGAGCCTCCCTTCAGTCAGGACCGAGGCGGGTCTGAGGCTTGCTCATCAAGCGCAGAACCCACACTCAGGTCGTCCAGGAGGTCAGCCTGGTACGCCTGTAAAACAGCATAGTGTGCAGAGCAGCACCAGCCTGACCTGCTGCTTGATAAGCCCTTCCATTTTTTTTTTTTTAGGGGTTCTCCATGAGCGAAAAAGCTCTTCATGGAGGTTATCAAAGAAGGGAAGGGACCCATGAGGCGTTCCCTTTCTTAGACTGGAAGATAAAATCTATCCCCTAATTTGGAGCATTTGGGGGTCTCTTTTTCACGTGGCCAGTCCAATCTGGCAACCGCACGAGTAACAACATCGAGCAATTCCTCCGTAGAGTTTTTTATCGCGGACGGAAAGCTCGGAGGCAGGAAGAGAATCGCGATCCTCCTCATGATCCGAAGAAGCGTCGGAATGCGCTTCGAGATCTTGTTAAGGACCAGCTGGGTTTGGGGAGAGAGTGAGAGAAAGTGATCAACCCGTCTCTTGCTCCTCAGCCAAATCCATGCAAGAGCCCCACGAACAATCTTTTTTTTTTTCTGTGAGTGCTGACTCCCAGAAGCAAGCGAGGCGAGCACGAAGCACTTTGCCTGTTAAAGCAAATCGCAGTGCTCGCACCCGCCCTGCTGCAACACGAGAGCAGCGTGCTCTTACCCCCAAACAAACAGCAAAAATGTATGCAGTGTTTGCGGCTTTCAGTCATTCCCTCTTTTTTTCTTTTCTTTTTTTTTTTTAAATATATATATATATATATATATAATATTTTCTAAACAGAAGAGAAAAGAGGAAAATATTCACTGCGCACTGTCTAACCAATTCTAACTCCTAACAGAGGAAAGAAAGTTTTGACAGCGTTTGTAAAGCACACAGAGACAGAATCGCTCTGAAAAAAGAGTTTCTGACGACACCTGGTGACGTATCCATTTATAGCCTGGCCACAGGTGCATCTAATGATTACATCAGCCGAGGCTATAAATTCCGGTCAATGTTCATTGACGTTTTGCACACATTATTCAGCTCGGTCACAACTAAGGTTGTTCCCCATAGCGCTTAGCAGCGCAGCGTCATAGTGAAGCTTTTTGTAAAGGGAACACCCGGTCTGACCATGAGATCGTGGGCTGGCAGGCCTCAAACACATCAAACCATGTGTAACTTTCTCGACCATAACAGTCAAACTAACACCGCAAGTTCATCATCATTTCTTCATTCAACACGGAAGAAATTGATTGCAAATTCAACCCCATCGACACAAGGAACCATCAAGACTTTATCCTGAGACTGCATCCGGGCACTCTCTCAACCGTCAAGGCATTGCAAGTATTGTACAATTAACTAACTAAACAGAGGTTTAGTATAAGCTGTGAACCCCTTTGTTAACAAAGGTGCTTTGAAGTAAGAAACTGATGGTTCTTTCAGATGGTTAAATTACTGTTTTCATAGCTTCATTTCCCTGTTCTGTTCCGGTTTCATTCACTTACACTTTTCTATTTCCCATGTATGCATGATTTGTGTGTATGTGTTTGTTTAGATTAGTTATGTGTTTATAATTTAATTAAATAAAGCTTTTGTGTACATTCTTGCAAGTTGATTCTGGTCTGCTTGTAAATCAACGTCAATTTAACGATTTCACACAGCTACATGCTAAGCAAGAATAATTTTTCTGTGGCCATGAAAAATATCCTTTCCGAGAGTTGATAGACGATCAATACTGAGTGTTCGCTTGACAAACAGATTAATCGAATGTAAGATTAATTCAGCTACATCAAGTTAATTCTATTAACCGATCCAAATATTTAGAATTAATTATAATGAGTTATGATTAATTATTCATATTTCCTTTTTAAAGATAATTTGACTTTGGTATATTTTGATAAATATTTTTATCCCTTTTTTTTAAAGATTTAGATTCAAAGCTATATCTAAATATGTGTAATATTATTTTTAAGAAGGCATGAGAATAATATTATTTCAAAAGAGAATTAATCATAATTCCCTTTTTAAAGCTAATTCCTTACTACAGAAATTGTGAGCGGATACAACGAGATGTTGTATTACGATATACATTGTGGACTGTTTCCACAAATATAATGGTGGCGGTACGTGGGCACTTTAACCCATCCCGAGAACATTTATGCTACTAAATTCGCTACATTACAGTAATATGCTAGTAAATATTAAAATATTTTATTTTGTTTCGTTACATACAAATTTGTTTATTTTGTGACATCCAGTGAGTGACAGGTTGACAGGTGAGAGGTAGTAGGGTAATCTTTTGATTGTTCAATGTGATCTCATGAGAACTGGTATATACCCTTACGTAAAGTTTGGTTTTAGCAAACTTACATTTTCTAACATTTGCATACACACTGAAACGTCATGGTTACTGTTGTAACCTCCGTTCCCCAAGGGAGGGAATGAGACATTGTGTCGAATGAAGTGACACAAGGGGTCTTCCTTGGATGCCGAATCATACCTCTGAACCTGAGAAAAGGCCAATGTCAAGTTGGCAGACAGAATTTGCATTTGCATTACTTTAGGGCGTAGAGTTGCCTGGTGGAGGGAGCTACGACAGCAGGTGGTAGACACACTAGACCTTCCCCATCCCATCCAGGGGCCTGACGTGGAGGGTCCAGCGGTCTGGGTGCGGATGCCAGAGGGTGCCCCGTCCCTGAGAAAGAAGGCCTTCCTCAGGGGAATTTTCCACGGAGGGGCTGTCTTGAGAAGCGTGAGATCCGAGAACCAGGTGCGGGTAGGCAAGTAGGGGGCCACCAGGATGACCTGTTCCTCGTCCTCCCTGATCTTGCACAGCACTGATGCAAGAAGGCTCACTGGGGGAAATGCATACTTGCGCAGCCCCGGGACCAGCTGTGTGCCAGCGCGTCTGTCCTGAGAGGGGCTCCTGTCTGGGAGTACTAGAGCGGGCAGTGGGAGTTGTCTTGTGAGGCAAAGAGATCTATCTGTGCCTTGCCAAATCGGTCCCATATGAGTTAAACCACCTGGGGTGGAGCCTCCACTTTCCGCTGGGCGAAACCTGTTGTGACAGAACGTCCGCCGTCCTGTTGCGGTTGCCAGGGATGTGAGTGGCAAGCAATGACTTGAGTCACGGCTGGCTCCAAAGGAGGAGACGGCGGGCGAGTTGTGACATATGACGAGAGCGCACACCGCCCTGGCGATTTATGTACGCTAAGACGTGCTTGCCTCGGATTAGTAGGAGAAACTTCCGTAGGGCAACAATTACAGCCATCAACTCTAGGCAATTGATGTGCCAACGCTGCCGGGGTCCTTTCCAGGGGCCAGCGACAGCATGCCTGTTGCACACGGTGCCCCAACCCTGTGGAGAGACGTCTGTGGTTACCACGACACATCTGGACACCTGCTGCAGGGGGACTCCGGTCCACAGAAAGCAGAGGTCTGTCCAAGAGTTGAAAGTCTGATGGCAGGAAGAGGTGATTGTCACATGGTGTGTGCCGTGGCGCCATGCCCATCTCGGGACTCGAGTCTGTAGTCAGTGATGTAGCAGTCTCATATACATCAATCCGAGTGGCGCGACAACGGCTGAGGATGCTATATGCCCCAGGAGCCTCTGGAATTGTTTTAGAGGAACCTCTGTGCCAGGCTCCAAGCAAGCAAGGCACCTGAGCACTGACTGATCGCGCTCGTTGGTGAGCCGTGCTGTCATTGAGACTGCGCTGTGACCTTCTTGGCTCTGAGAGCAAGGTCGGTGGCATAGCGCAGTTCTTGTAGCACATCGGGATCGGGACTACCCAGGTGCAGATATTTAAGTGCCTTGGCTTGATGGACCGGCAGGAGAGCCATGGCATGCAGGGTGGAGTAGCACTAATCCTGAGCCCGGATGGAAGCACACTGAGAGGAAAACTCAGACTCTTTTAGAGAAAATATAACTCTTTTAAGAGGAGACACTCTTTTAAACAGAGAGAAAGCGCTGTCGAAGCGCCCAGGGGCGTGAACTGCACACCGTGCAGAGAGACGCCATCTGGAAATGCGCCGTGTGGATCCAACAGCAATGCTTCTCGCTGGTAGAGGTGAGTGGCACAGGAGCGAAACTCAGCTGCTTGCTGCACAACCATTCGGCTCCGAAGAAATATTCTGACTGGCATTCGCTGCCCTGCTTCCCTTTATACCCGTATGTCTGGGGCGGGGCATGCAAATTCTGTCAGCCAACTTGACATTGGCCTTTTTTCAGGTTCAGAGGTAGGATTCGGCATCCAAGGAAGACCCCTTGTGTCACTTCATTCGACACAACGTCGAGTGAGTGACAGAAGGGGAACTTACAATATGACAGCATGTAAACGTCATAATTTTACATATTAACACTTATAGAAATTTACAAATGTTTACATGTATTGTTTGAATTGATTTATATTGAACAATTCATAGAATTAATCAGTTAAATACATTTAATTTAGAACCAATGAGAATAGTTAAATGCCATCACATTTATTTAATGCAGTTGACATATGACATTTTAACAGTTTAATTCAGTTCTGCTGCCCTATACATCGTTTTAAAGGATTATAACACTTTAACCAAGACTACACTTTAAAATTTTAAAATGAATAAAATCTTGTTTAATCATTTATTAAACATTTTATTTTTATTTGTTATTTTATTTATTGCCATGGGACACAAAAGGAGTTTTCAGAATATGCCAAAAAATTAAATAAACCACAAAAATCAGCATAAAACAACAATCAAATTAATCCATACATTTGTTGGCAATAATTTCTGTGAAGAACAGACCCAAATTCAAGCCTTTTATTCAATGATCTCATCTCTATCCACCGTCGCACCCACTGTAACCGTCAACATACGTTGGTTTCGTTTTCAAAATTAAAAAGCTGCTATTCAATGGCCCTAAAGTGTCTCGTGACCCTTTGCTACACATGATGTATTCTGCGATGTATCTGTTTGAATGAGATATGACAGCTTTGTTATGGAATGCATTGAGAAGATATATAGTGGTTAATAATTTCAATATCACTCTCCACCTCACACAAAGCTATTGTATGCCATCAGAGAGCAGCGGATGCTGTTATTGGACTACTTTTGTACTGAATTTAGCTATTTTTCTGAATAAATTATTTTGATTAAATGTATCTGGCTGTTATGTGTTTAATATGCTTAATAAATGGTTATGGTTAGGTTTAGGATTAGGTGTGGGGTTAGTGGATGTAAAAATATATATAAATTAATATATTTTAACAAACATTATTGTTAATATACATTAATCTACTAGTTACATGTTTTATATTGAGGTTTACAGCCTGGGGTAGGGTTAAGGGATCTAAAATATCTATAAAACAGTAAAAATATATGTATAATCGATTCGCGTATTCTGACAGATGCTATCAAATGTCCATATTGTAAGTTTTAGTGTCTATTTTAAATGTAAAAACATGTAAGTTTCATGTTACAAACATTAACACACAAATAGCTATGTATATTAATGAGATCTGGTTGGATTATTCGAGACTTAATTTCCCACATACACACACAATTTAGCGAATTCACAAACTGGATTCTCCTGAATTGCACATGTGTATGAAATATTTCAACCTCTGGAAAAAAAAAATCAGTTATACATGTTAAAAATACAGCATGCACTTTGTAAATTGCAAATGGTGTGCAAATGTTCTGTATGCATGGTGTACATTGGCATTTCACATATATTCATGTTAAAACAAATACTTATTTCAAAAATAAACATTTTGCGTCCTGCTCTCAGATGCTTTTAACATCAACATTGTAACACTTTCTAAGGTGCTTAAATGAAGATGGGACTAATAAGGAAGCATGCCACATTAAATAAGGTTCACACTTGCATACTCCAGCAGAAGTTTGTCAGAATGGATTCAATCAAAGCACTGAACACTCACTGTTCATAACAAAATGGCCAAACCAGGTCCCAGATGCTGGAGACAGTTATGGACTTAACCCATAGGACCACAGGTTTGTTATTGATATAATTTGTCTGCTTGGACTAGTCCATATAATGTGTTTTTTAAAATTAATTCCCACAGGGAGCCATGTTTAAAAGCATGCATGTAAGGTTGAGTCTGTAGGCGTATAAGTGTGTGTCTTTGTGTGTGTGCTACTTGCATACCTAACAGGACTATTGCCTACATCTAGGTCCTCAGCTGTGACTGCTCCGATTAGCATGCCTACTGGTGTGTCCTCATATGTCTCCATGCTGTAAGACTTTCGGCTGAAGACAGGAGGTTCCTCAACATCCAGAACATTCACTTTCACTGTGGCAGTGTCTTTAAAAGGTCCCAAATGTAGGAAGCGATGATCAAGAACTGCGTTTGAAGCTTCAATTTTAAAGGTGTAAGCGTTCCTGGTCTCGTAGTCTAGGTGCTGTAAAATAAGTAATAAGTTATTCAATCTATCCCATATAGTTTACGTGTAATTCACTGATGACTTAATTTTTTTAAGTAGAGGAAGTGATAGTAGAACTGACTGGATAAATACCACTATGTAAAAAATAATTAAATAAATATTTGGAAAAATGTATATATGAAATAGGAAAGTTTTTATTTTTTTATCATCCATTTTTTTGGTATCTGAATTAACTGATATTGCTTGATTCAAAAATGCTATTTAGTCTGACTAAATCAACCCATTAGTAATGTCACCAAATCAAAATCAATAATTTACAGACTTCTTACAGAGTTATTGAGCCAGCCAGAAATTATTGGTGCAACATTTATTGTTTTCTCAGTTTATTATGTATTTATTTATACAGTGTCTCATAACAGAAGACAGTACATTTAACTTTATTCAGGGTACGAAATTGAAAGGCATGATCCAACTGATAATGCTTTCCACAACGGAGGACTCATGCAGAGATCAGATGTGAGGGGATCTGAAAGCAAAGGCTGGCACTACCCTGGTTTCACAGAGAGAGAGAGAGAGAGAGAGAGAGAGAGAGAGAGAGAGAGAGAGAGAGAGAGAGAGAGAGAGAGAGAGAGAGAGAGAGAGAGAGAGAGAGAGAGAGAGAGAGAGAGAGAGAGAGAATAAATAAATTTTAAAAAAGCAGGGAGAAATGTCTTTGGCCAGTGGGTATTGTATCACTGTGCTCATTCCAAATAAAGGCTCAATTTAACATAGTCACACCTGAACTACACTCTTAACAGACAGCAAAGTTCAAAACTCCTGCAAAGATATTAAACACAGTTTAATCCATTATAAATAATTAAATGCTAATAATCTTAGTATGCTCTAAAATAAAAGACTATAAAAATGTGTGATATTCATGACATTAATGTCTAAGGAATGGCATGACAGAATGGAATGAGCAAATTACCATACTGTAAAGATTGTAACCTTCATCTGTTACCTGAAAAAGCTTTTTTATGATAGAACCTTTACACAATAGGAGTGTTGGTGTACCTTAATATATTCAGCTTGATTCACTGATGTTAAATAATATTTGTGGCTTCAGTGAAGCGATTTAATTTAGATGATACCACATGAAGCATATTTTTAGGTTAACGTTTTTTTTTTTCAGTGAACAGTTAGCTTTACTTTACCGAGATAATCAAGTCCTACTAATTTTATTTGTATTCACTAATAGCTATATGATTGACTATATTGTTTAATTGTGGCTTCTCACAGTAGTTTGAGTGAGACTATTTACTATATTTGAATCAATAACAGGCTAAATAACTTCTTGTTTTGCTTATTAAAGTATATTTACTAGAAACAAAAGCAATGATCTTTGCACACATTCTATTATAACACCACAAAAAATATATATATAGATATAGAGAGATATATCTTCATCATTTTTCTCATATATATATATATACATATAAAATATTCATTTTCAGCATGCCTCTGCGTGAATGAGGAACTATTTTCAAGTGCAGTGGAGATTAATATGGAAATACATGTTTTACTGCAACTCAGTGTAGACTACCGGCAGTTGAACAGCAAGACTCGGCGAGATGCTTTTCCTTTACCCCGTATTGAAGAATCCTTAGATGCATTGTCTGGAGCCAAGTGGTTCTCTACTCTGGATTTGGCGAGTAGATATAATCAGATACCAATGGCCGAAAAGGATAAGAGTAAGACTGAATTTTGCACCCCCTTTGGCCTGTTTGAATTTAATCGCATGCCGTTTGGATTGTGTAACGCGCCGAGCACATTTCAGAGGCTAATGGATCGTCTTTTTGGAGCACAACATTTCCAGTCTTTACTGTTATATCTTGATGATGTTATTGTGTTTTCCTCTACTGTAGATCAACACCTTGGCCGTTTGGAATCGGTGCTGTCGTGTTTACAAAGGGAGGGGCTTAAAGTAAAGCTGGAAAAATGCTGCTTCTTCCGGACTGCAGTAAAATACCTCGGTCATGTCATCTCCGAAGATGGTGTTTCTACAGATCCTGAGAAGGTGTCTGCTGTGTCCACTTGGGGCCATCCTGCCACAGTGTCTGAGTTGAGATCCTTCCTAGGGTTCGCTAGCTATTATCGTCGCTTTGTTCAGGGGTTTGCCAGATTGTCTGCTCCCTTGCATCGCCTCGTTGCCGCTCTTGGTGGAAAACACAAGAAGGGGAAAGAACCGTTGATAGGAGCAGCATGGACCAAAGAATGTGAAGAAAGTTTTGTGCACTTGAAAGCCTCCCTGACTACAGCACCAGTGTTGGCATATGCCAACTTCTCTCTGCCTTTTATTTTAGAGATCGATGCTAGTCATAGGGGCCTCGGAGCTGTACTGTCCCAAGACCAAGGGGGAAGAACAAGACCTGTTGCTTATGCTAGTAGAGCTCTCTCTCCTTCCGAACGAAACATGTCCACCTATAGTTCTATGAAGCTGGAGTTCTTGGCCTTAAAATGGGCCATGACTGAGAAGTTCCAGGAATATCTGTTGGGGCATAAGTGTGTCGTGTGGACTGACAATAACTCTCTCAGTTATTTGAATAGATCTAAGTTGGGGGCCACTGAGCAGAGATGGGCAGCTCAATTGGCTGCCTTTGATTTTACTATCCGTTACCGGTCTGGCCGAACAAATGTTAATGCTGACTCCCTCTCTAGACAGGTGCATTCTGCTGATAAGTCTTCCAGGCTACAATCCCTCCTCCTTGGGACCCCCCTTCCAGAAAGTTTGCAAGTCCATTCTGACTTAAGGTCTACGGAGGTAATGCAAATGGCCATTTCTGTATTGCCGACATATTCTACTGATCATCTGGCCACTCTCCAACAAGAAGATCTGGTTATCGGCATATTTCTGCAGTTTTGGCATCGGAAGAGGGTCCCTGAGGGGGGCTCCCCAAGCCTGTGCAAGAATTGCTGCGACAATGGGATCGTTTGATTGAGTTGGAAGGGCTCCTATATCGTAGAGTTCTCCGGTCTGATGGAGGTGAGCAACAATATCAGTTAGTTTTGCCCGAAGCTCTGAGGGAAGAAGTGTTACAGCAGTTGCATCAGGGCCATGGGCACCAGGGTATTGAGAGGACGACCGAGTTGGTGCGACAGAGGTGCTACTGGCCCGGGATGTATGAACATGTAAGACAGTGGTGCTATCGCTGCCAGCAATGTACAATGGCAAAACCCATGCAGTCAGCGGCCCATGCACCAATGGGGCATCTTCTGGCTTCTAAACCAAATCATATTTTGGCCATAGACTTTACACTCCTTGATCGTTCTAGGGATGGTTCTGGTCCTGATTATGACTGATGTTTTTCTAAGTTTACACAGGCGGTTTCTACTAGAGACCAACGGGCCAATACAGTGGCCGGGATACTAGTTCGTGAATGGTTTTATAAGTTTGGTGTGCCGGCCCGCATCCACTCTGACCAAGGTCGGAATTTTGAAAGTGCTTTGATCCGACAGCTGTGTGAACTTTATGGGGTTCAGAAGACCCACACTACCCCTTACCATCCGCAAGGGAATGGACAATGTGAGAGATTCAACCGAACACTGCATGGACCTTTGCGAACCCTCCAGCCAGACCAGAAATGTGATTGGCCTCTCTATCTACCCCAGATTATTTTCTCATATAACATTACTATTCATCAGTCCACGGGTAAGTCTCCTCATTTTTTAATGTTCGGCCAAGAGCCCCATTTGCCTGTTGATTTTCTCCTTGGTCGAGTTAAGGAAACACCAGTGGGGTCGATAAACGATTGGGTGCAGGAGCATCAGCAGCGTCTGCAAGTAGCTTTCGATACAGCCAAGGAACGGCTGAAGGCTGCAGCACTCCTCCGAAAAGAGCGTCATGATCGACAGGTGACTCTTGGAAGTTTTAGAGAGGGGGATTTGGTTTACCTGCGAGATTACAACATTCGTGGAAGAGCAAAAATTCAAGATGTTTGGGGGGCTACCATCTATAAAGTAATTAAAGCTCCCAGGGATAATGGATCAGTGTATTCGATTGCGCCCCTTCATGGCCCTGGTGCCGTAAAACATGTGCACTACTGTCATCTGCGATCTGCCCCGGTAGATTTTCCCCCTGCCTCACAGGGCCCGTTGGTTGAACCGAGTCCTCTAATGAGTGATGAAGAGTCGGAGGGAGAGTGGTGGATCGTTCCTCAAGCGGAGGCCAATAGGTTGGGCACCACTGATAGCTCTTCTTTAAATCCTCCTACAGAGCCGCAGACGATTGAGGTCTGTGAGGCCCCTAGTGCTAGTGGGTTCCAACCTAGACGGAGCGTCCGGGAGACAGCAGGAAAGCATTCTAACGTCTACCATTTGCCAGTGGGAACAAGGACTAGGGCACATGGGGCTGCAGTCTCTCCAGTCCCTGGGTCTAGTAATATGATGCTGGCCATCTTTAGACCCTGGATTTAGATGTTCGCTACATACCTCCTGGTATTTTATTCTTCTCATTTCCATAGTCCCTTGATCTTTCTTGTTATTGTCGGGGCGTCGATACAGAGTGGGGGGTGGGTTGTAGCAAGGTAAAAGGCGCATGGCCCCTTTAAGAGCATTTCTTCATGGGCGGAGATTTCTGTTTGCTTTATAAGACCGGAAGAGCAGTTGTTTGCACGGGCTACGGGATTTGTTCGCCGGTCGAGACTTTAAAGAAGGTAATCATTGTTGCTACTTTCCCTCATTCTGTATGTGTTGCCCATAAAGTGAAGTGCACCTAGTATCATCCGTTAAGAGATTCTTGTTTGCCTTGTTTGTAGGCTGTTTCCCCTATGCTCGTGTATGGGCGCTGTATATTGAGTGAGAGGTAGGTCAGTATGAATTACTTCTTTTGAAGGTTATGACTGGTTCTTAACCATGTTTATGGATTTATTTTAGGCTGATTAGATCTCCCTGATGGTCGTGGGGCTGGTGGATGTATGTTAGTGACCATTGAAAGTGGTGCTGTTCAACCCATTAGAGCATTGGTAGGGGTTTTATGTGTTTTTTTGGAGTGATTTAGCTGGGGGAGTGGCAATATTTATTTGTGTAGTCGATGATCATTTGATTTTATATTTATTAATGTAATATTTGTTTATTTTGTTTTCTCTAGGATTTCCAGTTTCTTTGCCACTGCTGTCTTTCCTCCCCCTTGTTTTTTCCCTTTTTGGGATATGGGTGATTCTATAATTTAGGGTTCACTGCATGTCCACTGATGTTAAATATATTTATACAATCAAATTTCTTCAAACAAATTGCATTTTATATGTAAACTTGCTTAATAAAATAACATCACACAGACAATATGTGCAATATATTCTTCATTTTGCTTAAAATGTGCCATTATGGCCCTAAATGTACTGTTTTGTCCATGTCCGATTTCAATGTGAGAAAGTTGAGGGTCCAAAAACATCCATTAAAATCATTAAAATAAATCAATTATTTTTGCAATCGTTTACAAATGTCTTAATATTAAAGGAAAATAATAGTTTCAAATATAAATTATTTATGTAAATACTTAAAATATATTAATTTATTCGTGTCCACAAAATGTTAGTCAACTATGTTACAAACAAAACCTCCCCCAGCAACTCAAAAATGGTTTGTCCCAAGACCATGTGAACAGCACCATGTGATGTCATTTTCCTCTGTGGAGGCCATTTCAAACACACCATGGTGAGTCTCCTCTCAGTTTTTTCAATATTTGATGTAGAAAAGCATATTGTCAATGGCCGTATTATTAACCATCAACTATGTTTTGTACATTGTCATGACTAAAAAGTTTTATTTATTATAATGAAATTTTGTGTTGAAGTCTTACATTAACCTGCTCAAAAAAATGCTATGTGGTTAGCTAGGCTAGGTCCACCATTTCTGTTATGGGGAAGAAATATGGAAATTGTCAACTAAGTTATGGTCAACTAAGTTACGGTCAACTATCTTTCAACTAAGTTACATCAGTGCTCTATGGCATATCATGATCATTAATTGTTTGTATGTTATTTATATGGACTGAACATGTGTATATATATATATTATGTATGTAGATATATTATTTTACTTTTAAAAATGATACATTTAAATAGGTCTCCGCAGCTGAAAGACAGCGGAGATACAGGGCTCGCTGTGATGCAGATCCTGAAAGAAGGGCAGTATGTTTGGAGAAGCAGAGAGAGGCATGGCACAGGCTCAGGTCACAAGGAAAGGTTAAGACAGTGGCAGATATGAGTGAGAGAGAGAAAAGAAGAAAGAGGGCCTACTGGAAGAAAGCAAAACAGAATAGCAGAGAGAGAAAGAGCAGGCTTGAGAACGTAATTACACCACCGGACAGTCCAGACAACCATCCACCTCAGAGCAGCAGGTAGAGTTCATGAGGCAAGATAGAAACGGGTTTATGCATTTAATGTTCCCAGTTACCCACATGTTTTGTCTGTACATTAATATACAATATACTGGTTGTTTTTTTCAGACAGAAGAAGACTGGAAGAATAAAGGCCAAAAGATGAAACTCAAAATTACATAGAGAAATTCAGAAACTGAGAGACTTGCTTGAAAAGCAAAACAGAAAATCGGATAAATTTCGCAAGAAACTAAAAAGATACAATAGCACTTCAAAAGAGCATGTGTCAGAATCCCCAGGATCCAAGACTAGGCGACAACTTCAACATGCCTCTGTTTCCTCTGAGGTGCGCAGGTCACTGCTTGTGCACAATGCACTCATGGCCAACATGAAAGATGCCTTTTTCACCAACAAGAAAAGGGCACATAGGCGGATAATGTCAGGGCTTGTAACAGGAAGAATCCTGAAAAGTATGGCTTACAGCATGACATAACTAAAACACTACACCTGTCCAGAAAAAGAAGAGACTAGCTGATGCTGAAGGGAAAATTAAGTACAGAAGCCTGTGCTATAGATTGCAAGAAAAAGTTCACGAATTTTTGACAAGGGATGAAAACAGCCGTTTGACGGCAGGCAAAGCTCAAACAATCACAAGAGGGAAGAAGAAAAAACAGAAGAGGTTTTTAAATGACACCTTGAGAAACCTCCACAGGAAATTTCTCATTGACCATCCTCATTCCAGCCTTTCCTACTCCTTGTTTTGCCGTCTGCGTCCATTCTGGGTAGTTCATTCAACAATCGCAGACAGAGAAACCTGTCTTTGCAAGGTCCATGAGAATTTTTCATTTCTTGCCGAAAAGCTTCACACGCTTAAATTAATTAAGGGTGTGGACATGGAGGATATGATGACATCCATAAGCTGCAATACAAAATCAAAGGACTGCATGTACAATGTGTGTCCTGATTGCAAAGGGCAGGAGTTTGCTATACTAGCAGAAGGTGACCTGCAGAAACGTGTCGAGATCACACAGTGGTTGTCTGAAACAGTGGTTAGAGAAAAGAAGAACAATGATGGTGTCAAAGAAATGGTCCCTATGAGAATAACAGCGAAGAAGAAAAAGGAAATAGAGTTAGGAGACGTGCTGGAGATGTTTCAAGATCAATTGACCCATTTGAAACGGCACGTATTTAACATCAAAGTCAATTTTCACATTACCGTGAATTGAGACTAAATATGTCCAACAACAAATGTTTAATTCACGTGGATTTTTAAATAAAAGAGGTTTTCACCAAAAGCAACTTTGCTAATTCAATTCTGTCTCATGAATAAAATGTTGTCCATGGTTAACAATATGTCCAGTCAACTAGGTTACTTGTGTCAACCGTGTGATTTTCATTGTCACCTAGGTTACACTTAGATTTTTAAAGTTAAAATGGCCAATATTGATGTTTCTGACATTTTTAAGCATTCTACTTATTTGCATAGGTTGGAGTTTACTATAACATCTTTTTTAATTATCAAAAATAACTTTAATGGAGATTTATGATGAAAAACATCCTTGTCCATAAGGACAGTTATAAATGCATTGCATGTTCATCTTTAAAAAAAGGTTAATTATGAAAATCAATTTAAATAACAAATGTATGTGTGGCAGAAATAGACTCAATAGCCTTCTAAATTGCATTTAATTTCAAGTGCAAGACTGAATTGAATGGTTTGTATAACACCCTGTTTGTCCGTAACATAGTTGACAAACTCTGAAGTAAAAACATGTTTTTAATTAAAAAAAAATGTAAAAACAGTTAATATTTAAGCTCTGCAGATAACAGATATGTAACACTGAATTAATATACTATTTTGAGACACTTAATGTTCCACTGAGAAAGGACAGTGCTCTTGTGCTTTTTTGCTGACATGAAATGTACCCTAAATTAGAGAATGACCCATATGTAACCCTTCTCTTTTTTGTTTTGTTTTTTGTTTTTCCCGGTTAACGTCGGTTTATTAATTATAAATTTAATTTTAAATTTAATATTGTGACCCGTCTAGTATGGCTCGGTATTGCTGCTGTTATTAGTTCGCATTGGGGCTGTTTAAACTGTAATGGTCAGTTTTATGAGCATCATTTTTAACTCTGAGAACCAACTAATTTGTTTTATTGTTTTTTTTTTATTGTTTTAGCGGATCACTGAGGGGTGCTGGTTGGAACGCGGGTGTGGTCTCTTTTGGTGGATATTCTCCGAGGGTGCTACATGTTCACTGTGTGGTGCACATTGTTTCTTTTGTGTGTGTGTGTGTGTGTGTGTGTGTGTGTGTGTGTGTGTGTGTGTGTGTGTGTGTGTGTGTGTGTGTGTGTGTGTGTGTGTGTGTGTGTGAGAGGGTGGTGTGTGTATTTTCTTTTTTTAGGTACCTGTACTGGTGAATGTCACAGGTAATAGTGTGGGCTCACGCCAGTGGCCGGTCAGTCCTCCTCGAGTGTCCGCTAGTTTTCTTTGGGTTTGTTTTTGTTTCTTGTAGTTGGTTTCTCTATTTTAAGATTACCTCTCCATGTGTGAATACCCAGATGCAGAATTAAGGCCCATAATTGGGTGTGTCATTTTTTTGTATCATGCCTGTTAATAAATTGTGAATTTTGTTATTTGAGAAACACGTCTCTGTTCCTTCTGTTGATAAGGTACACAAGGAATCTGTGTTTATAATTTAACTTAACTCTCCCTGAGAGGGATTCAGGGTGGCGTAGTCAGGCTATGTTGGATTGGGCACCTCCATTTCCCATAGAGTTTATAGAGCCCCTTACACCACTACATCAGGAAACATTGTCCAGTAGTTCTGTTTAACATTGTTAAAAGAGATACTTTCAACAAATAAGACAGCTACAGAGTCAAGACCAACTTTGTTTTAATTTTCAGCAAATATATGATATTTCAATTCCTTTGTGCCATGAAATAAACCACACTGTTGTTTCACATCCCTCCTGCAGGAGGTATTGTCACCAGTGACAGTGCAGACCAGTTGTGTCTACTGTCAGCAAGCCGGTGTTTAGATATGTCTCTGCATCATTGCCCACAGGCTGAGCTAAGGATTGTGCTTACCATACAAAAAGAATAACAGACATGACAGAACAGAGATCCATCTGGCCAATTAGATGCACACAGCCTGTAACAAGCTTTGGTTTTTGTAAAGTCCATTTAAAACTTTGTTCACAAATTATGATCTGAGAAAGTATATTACATCTGTATGGGATGGCAATTTCTACCTGGTTTCAGTCTAATGGTAAAGTAACTCTAGCAAAAATATTTGATTAAATTTAGGAAAACAGAAGGCAGTTTAACTAGTTTAAAGGAATAGTTTACTCCAAAATAAAAATTCTGTCATAATTTACTTACAGTACCTTCATATCATTCCAAACCATATGACTTTCTTTCTGACTGCATTCGGCACACAGTCTGTATTTTCACATTAAAGCTTAAAAAAAAAGGAAAAAAGTATCAATAAGAAGTGGTTTGTGCGGCTCATACATCATATTCAAGTCTTCTGAAGGCATACATAATTTATGTCACTATTCAGTGAAAATCTTGAGGAAAAAAGGAGAAAAGTATCAATAAGAAGTGGCTTATGCTGCTCATACATCATATTCAAGTCTTCTGAAGGCATACAAAATTTAAGTCACTATTCAGTGAAAATCTTGAAGTCTGTTCATGTTCATGAGCATGATCAGAGAAGCTCATTCAAAGTAGCTAACGTGTTCACGCCTTCAGAATAAATTTGAGTCCTTTTATGAGCTTTAAAGTGGTTCACTATCAACTGCCACTGTATTGAAAAGATGGACTGAGATATTAATTAAAATTAGGGCTGTCAATCAATTAAAATTTGTAATCGAATTAATTACATGGTGTCCCAATTAATTAATCATGATTAATCGCATTTAGTCGCATATACAAATATTTGCTGACAATGCTCCTCATATAAATATAACTCAATATATAGTTATGAAATAGTGATATATAGTTATCTTTAAATATTTAAAAATTATATATATATTAAAATGCATTACATTCTTGTGGCAGAAGAGTTAATTATTGATAAGACTTTAGAATTCAATGTATTGTTTACTACCATATTATTGAACATAAGCCAATCATTGGCATACAGTTCACAGCAATCCATTTCACAAGTCAATTTGTCAATCAGTTGGAGATTTTATTTTTGGACCCGTCAATGAACAGCTGCGTCAGACATGCTTGTATAGATGCTTAGATGCTTTGCGTCATAAACAAAATTTGTAATTTTGCGTTAATTCAGTGTGATTAATTTGACTTAAAATAACGCGTTAAAAAAATTAACGTCATTAATCGTAATGCCCCCGGACCGTAATATGGAAGATTCCTGAGAAATCTGTTAAATCGACAGTCCTAATTAAAATGTATCCTTTTGTAGTCTGCATAAGAAATAAAGTGCTACAGGTTTCGAACAACATGAGCGTGAGTAAACTAAGACAGAATTTTCATTTATGGGTGAACTATTTCTTCAGTTAGAGTAAATGTTAATAAAGATCTATATCACGAAACTATAGACTGCGCTACACATTAATTTTATTCTAAACCTGTCCTGTTGTGGTTCTTTTGTAACAAAGTCATATTGCCCCCCTTTAGATGGCACTGTTTATCTGGTCGTTCCAGGGTCCTCTGTGAATGTTCCATAGAGAATTAACACAAAGGCTCTTTTTCTATGTTGGATCCTCTCCATGCAAAAGAGAATGCTAATCAGATGCAAGTCCTTAGAGTTCAGATAATCCCATGTGTTTCAAGAGCAAAGCACACCTTTCACCATGTTGATCATATAGAGACAATAATCCTTTGAACCCATTACCAAAGTAGATCCTCTTAGTGCTGAAAACCAACCCTGAGCCCATAAAGCCACAAGACCCCAAATGTTCTGCTACCGCATTTCAGCAAAGTCCCTGTGTAGCACAGCGGGGAAATGATGGAACAGCTCATCAAAGAGAAGTAAAGGGGGATGGAAGTCTGTTACTGAGAACAGAGGGAGGAGGGGGCTTTGTCACCGACCCTCTACCATGCCTCATGGTGAGTAGCTCATATCTGGTGACCCCAAAAAGTATTTTTGTGGCCACCAGATATGGCACACACATTTTGCAATATAAGGACTATGTCACTTTGTCCTATCCAGACTCAGCTTGGGGAATAAAAAAGGCAGAATGTAAAAGAGGAAGCGAAGGACAGAATAAAACTATCATGATCTACTGTCTATGAATTATTTATTGTGCTTTTATTGTCCTTTCTTTTCTTCATTGTTTCCTTTCATTTTGAAACAAGGCACAGACCCCTAAAATGGTTTGACATTCCAGATATGCATCTTGGCAGTAGAAGCAGTTAGCATGTAGTGGTGTAAAGCTATTGACTGTCATTATGTGTCCACAGACTACTAGCTTTGAATAATGAAAGAGTAGCCTCTCTACTCCCTGGAGGATAAGAGCACTCCAGCCTCATCCACAAGCAATTACCAAGGAATTTGTTTTAGCTAAGGACTTATACCATGCCCAGCGCATCAGTGATTGGCCATGTTACGGGGTGTCTGAGGGGATTTCTACTTGTCACATCACTTAAAGAGGTAGATATATACCCATATATATATATGGAATGTTGACCTCTCGAGGGATTTTTATATATATATATATATATATATATATATATATATATATATATATATATATATAGATTGGGCTCTTTTTATTTATATATATATTGAATGTGTGTTTTCTCACATGTTGGCAAAACAGAAATAGAAAAGAGACGATCTAAGGACAACCACAACCCACATAATGAATGGATAAGTCCAAGAGCAGGTACTGCAAGGAGTGGGTTAGGCTTTAGAACTTTTATGGCTTAGTACATTATTCATTTAGGATGATGTGGGTGTCCACTAATAAGATATGACTCACTTCAGGGTAAACACACGAGCTCCTGAATTAGGGAGCACTATGAGTTATTGCAATTATTCTCAGATCCTCGTGTATGTGAAAAAGACACATAACGTTCTGATCTGTATCTGATGTCTCATTCAGTCATAGACAGGACAGATACAAATGTAATCATTACTGGAGCATCCTGCGAAGTACTGCGAAAAATGTATTTACTGTGCAAAGAATGTGGCCCTCCCTCCAGTACAATTATACATAAACAACACATAGAAATAATGTAACTACAATGTAATAAATGCATTACTGATTACTAATAGTAACACATTTTCTGATAAGGCTCCATTCATTAACATTAGTTAATGCTTTAATGCTATATATATATACACACACAGTGCATCCGGAAAGTATTCATTAATTATTTTGATATGAGGTCGTGGCGGGCACATTTTACTACCCATATCCGAACTCCTTGCTCGTCCGCCCTCACTACCCTTGACGGTGGGGCGGCCCACGGGTACATGGAGGTCCCCCAGGTGGATAGGGCAGTTGCGTTCCACCTGTGCCCCGAGAACCCTGCCACCTGGTGGGATCGTCCTGTACTATTTGGCATATCCATTTCCCGACCCCATTACCAAAGTAGATCCTCTTAGTGCTGAAAACCAACCCTGAGCCCATAAAGCCACAAGACCCAACATTTTCTGCTACTTCTGGGGGCGTTGGGGAAGGTTGAGTGTGGTTGATACAGTTGCTTCTAGCACACATTAGCTTGCTTGCACCTGTGTTAGCAGTTCACGTAACACGGTCTAGTGCATGCCGTATTTAAATGGGACCCCTTGTGTCACAACATTTTACCCAACATTGAGTGAGTGACAGAAGGGGAACGTCATGGTTACTGTTTTAACCTCTGTTCCCTGATGGAGGGCACGAGACATTGTGTCCCCCTTGCCATTACACTAGACCTACCACTGTAAATGGCCGTACCTTATTCTCGGCTCCTCAGTGCAAAAACCTGACTGACAGATGCACGCCCACTTCCATTTATACCCGTATATCCGGGGGCGGGACATGCAAATTCTGTCTGCCAATTTCTCATTGGCCTTTTTTCAAGTTCAGAGGTGCGCAAGGCTCTCAAGAAAGACCCCTTGTGTCATTACATTTGACACAATTTCTCGTTCCCTCCATCAGGGAATGGAGGTTACAACAGTAATCATGAAGTTAGGTATAGTTCCATGCCTGCAGTGCTTTGCGTTCAGTTAATTGTGCGAGTAAATGCACCGGCTTTGCATCACACCTTTTACATTAAAAGATTAAAAGAGAAAACATAAACACACATCGTGGGGTTCAAAAAGTCTATCAAAAAGGAGTGGTGGTGGTGTAGTGGTCTAAACCACATAACTGGTAAACTGGTAATCAGAAGGTTGCTGGTTCGATCCCCACAGCCACCACCATTGTGTCCTTGAGCAAGGCACTTAACCCTCTGGGGTCGACGGACACGCCGGCGCGTCCTGCTGGATATTTTCGTCATTACAGCTGAAATAACTTAAAATACTTAATCATTTTTGGGTATACAGATAAGTGTAAGACATCATTAGAGACTATAAAGGGTCTACTTTTATTTGTGTACACTCACAATAACAACAAAATCTTGTGCTTTTGTAAAATAAAGAAAATAAAAAGGGTGAGCTTTCAGCAGTCTCTGTGTTCACAAGCATATTTCAGAAACACGTCACAAAAATGAACTGAAACTCTGCAAATACTTATCACACAAACATGCAACATATGTCTAAAGAAAGCTTAAAATGTCTACTTTTAAATAAAACAATTCAAATTTAAAACAAATATTCTCCTGCAATGTAATCTGTATGAAACCAAGCGATGTAAGGTTTTCCTGGCTCAGCTCATTATCTGTAATGTGATCACACCCACCAGCAGAGCGCGCCATTCATACGCTAATGTGCTGAGACGATCAAGGGAAATGGTGCACGCCATTGATTTTGATCATTAAGTCTCCTCTCATTCATTCTCTCTCTGTCACATTCCTCATTGATGGGCCCAGAGGAGGGGTCTTTGTGTCCTCATGTGTGTTATCAGACTTTAGCCATTAATATGTTTTAAGCAACTGAAAAAAGCACAAATGTCAAGCCATTTCAAAACTTCTCCAGGGCCCAAAACACCCTCAGACCCCAGAGGGTTAATTCCAGGTTGCTCTGGGGGGATTGTCCCTGTAATAAGTGCACTGTAAGTCGCTTTGGATAAAAGTGTCTGCCAAATGCATAAATGTAAATGTAAATATATGTTAAACCTGGAAATAAAGTTTTAGGATTTTGCAGGTGCGATTCACTGAAAAGTGCTAAATAGTTGATCGGCTTGTGATGCGTGAATTGCATGAACACGCAGCGCAAGTCTCATCACACTTTAATAGCGTTTAGCCTCCCATTCAGTTCATTAAAACACGCCATGTGATCATGAAGAAGGATTACATCAAGATAAGATTGGAATTCTGGTGCGAAAAACTTCAAATAATTAAAAGAGCCTGCTCCTCTCTCGCTTGCTGTTTCTTTACTAGTGATTACCCCTCTGTGTGATTATGAAAAATGGATGACATAATATGAGAAATATTCCACTCGAAATTCCACACAATTTTGTGATCAGTAATCAAATTAGCACATTTGTGACATTAACCGTGTTAACTCATTTTATACAAAAAGACAGGTTTTCTTTCATTAAAGCATCTTCACAATTCTTAAGCAATATTTACATGTGAGTTATGCAGATAGTATAATTTATAATGAAAAATAAACTATTAAAATAGAAAAGTGGACTCAAACTTCAGAAAATCAAATACATTCACGTTTTGTTTTTTGTTGTTTTGTTTTTTTCAACGGCACAGCCATTGACCAATAAAAGTAAAAAAGTCCAGCATTAACCTTTAAAATAATGGGTTTCCACAAAACGTGTAGTGAACTATGTATATTGACCAATGTCAAATGTAGGCTATATCAAACTAATAGTAGAATACACAATTTCAAGGATTGTATATAGATATAGATTGCTTGCATATTCAGTAAATACAAGCTATACTGTTAAAATTTCTCAGTTACAACCAGAGTGCAAATTACAGGGGTCTCGGAAAAAAAATCGGACACAACACTACCCAAAACAATCTGTAAGGTGGGACGTAAGTTCTACATCCGTTGAACGGTTGCTGCCGTTGGGCATTCCAATTTCTCCTATTCATTTTAACAGACGTGTCGTGTCTTTGCTAAATAGTCTCTATTCTGACAAGCAGGAAATGTTCTTGGATCACTTGACGTCACGGTCCTTGGAACAGTCCTTGAAATGTTTTATACAGGCATTGCAGAGATGTTTAATATGATGAATGCCATATTATAATAAATCAAATGGTATATAAAAAAATACGGTCACACACTGTAGCGAGTCTTCAGCAGAATGCGCTGTCTTGCTGTCTCTCATTAAGAGGGCATCCACAGGAGAGAGAGTAAGAAAAATGTAAGTAGTCGATGGGAAGGGAAAGAGAGAAAAAAGAAGGATGTAGTTGACTTGTATGTGGGACATTTTGTTGTGAATAAGAAAAAGTTAGGAAAACAAACAAACAAAAAACTCCTGGGAAAGCAGGTAGACAAACACCAAAGTGATATATGCTGTGAATTAATTTCAGTTAAATTAATTAAGATCTGTGGGACAATCAAAGGACTTCGAGGTCAACGAGCTCGAATTACCTTCCTTTCTTTTTACTTTGATCTCAGAATTCTTGCTGTTATAACAGATTATTATATTTTTTTACCCCATTTTTTCCTGAGTTTTCCACGTCCGCAAGTGGCCATTCATTTTTTCTCCCCGTGCAAAAAACAAATCTGCGATTTTCTTTTTCTGTCTCCCTATTTCTGTTTATTTTGCACATACTATATTTTTCATTTTCATTTGTTCTTTCATGTGAATTTTTACACATTTTGTTATATTTTGGGTAAAGGATGGACATTTGTTTATTTATTAAAGGGGTCTCCTGAATGAACTTTCATTGAAAATTCCTTTTAACCTGTTACAGGATTTATTTTTCATTAAACCCAAATTAAACAATTTGCTAATTATTTTCTTTTGTTCTAATTGAAGGACTAAATAAAAGGGATTATTTTGGAACTGTTTTTTGATATATGCAGCAGAGTTTTCTTTTATATTGTGGTTGAGATCTAAACTCTGCCTGGTTTTATCATTCAAATTATATATCAGGTTTCCCGTCACCACTACAACACTTAATCATTGTTTTTTTTCTAGATAATGAAAAAAAACTGAAGGAAGCCTTACCCTACCTTTTTCAGTACTACTGTTCCCTCTTGAGTGTGCTTATTGCTGTAAATATCGAACATGGAGCCCCCTGCACCAGGAACAATGATGTATTCCACATCAGCATTTTTCCCAAAGTCCAGATCATGAGCTTTGACCCTCCCCACTGATGAGCCCACCGGTGAAGACTCAGGAACTCGCAGGTGAAAGATACCTGTTACGATTCACAAGCACATTTAGAAGTGGTAGGTATTGATAATCAGGATCAATCTCTTCCCTCAGGAATAGACCTATATTTAATAGACCACTGCATTTAGACATCACTGTGTTTGGTATTTAACAATAATCCACAAATCACTTCAGCAGCTCTGGTGAAAAGTGCAGGAATGCGTATCATCAATTATTTCAGGTGGGCATACAAAAAATCCTAAGAAAGATAGGTGTGCATACAGTGTATGCCAGCATATGCCCTAGACTAGACTACTGGGTAAACCCCAATGATAAACTGCAGCTGATATAGAAAATGCTGACTATATAAGCCCAACACATTCTCACACCCCAACTCGTCACATATGGACGCTTGGCCAGGACCCCTTGGCGTCACTTATTGACGCACTGGGTATACCTTTGCCGTCATTTTTCAACGTGCAGGGTAGTCCGATAGACTTCTATATTGTTAAACTCACCGATGAATGCGGTTAAACTCACCGATGAATGCGGTTGCCTATGAACGCGCTAAACCTTTGCTGAGAGGGCACTTTGATATCAGATTGTGAGGGTTTTTAAACATAAAAAAACAGTTGGAGGGCCAGATAAAGATGATCTGGGGGCCACCATTATACTAGCCCTGGCATAGATCATTTATTGTAGCCTATTCCTTTTTATTTTTATTTATTGCAGTCTCGACTCTCGACCCATTCGCAGCCCAAGACATCAAATTTCAATGCTACAGGCTCCGGTTCTATCGGACTACCCTGCACATTGAAAAATGACGCCAAAGGTATACCCAGTGCGTCAATAAGTGACGCCAAGGGGTCCTGGACGCTTCGTCCATATGTGACAAGCTGGGGTGTGAGAATGTGTTGATAAGCCTCAGTGCACTCTATTATGATCCCATGACTTCTAGAAACATCTGTTTATGAACATACTTTTGGAAAAACGTGGTGGGTTGTCGTTGACATCACAGAGAGTAATATTGATCGTTGTCATCCCAGCTAAGCCCCCGAGCTGACCGCCCATGTCCTTAGCCTGTATGACCACCTGGTACCTTTCTTTAACCTCCCTGTCCATATTGGATAAGGCAACTCTTATCACTCCTGATGCAAAGAGAGAGACAGAGAGAGAGAGAGAGAGAGAGAGAGAGAGAGAGAGAGCATTGCAAAGAGTAAATGAAAAAAAAAAGTTAATTATTTTCCAATTAATTAGCCATTGAAAAAATTCAGATTCAATAATAATTCAAATTGCATTTCAAATTGACAAGAGTTGAACTAAGAGATGGACGGCAAGATTTAGTGGTTTAGAGTTTTAGAATTCAATACTCCTGATAGACATAAAATACCTACAGCAAGATGAAGAATTTAAAAGGCCTTCATTAACTGGTGTAGCAATGCTTCTTTGAGCTGTATCATAAAAAGGCGAACCTTTGACATACTTCTAAAGACTAATCAATCCTAATAGTTCACCTCTCAGGGAGCTGCTTTTTTATCTGGAGATGATGGCATGACATGAGGTGAATAAAATGCCAAAGTCAAAGCAGTAGAAAGGATAGGCTTTGCAAAGAGACGTGCGCTGAACTCTGCAGAATGCAAAAGATAATGTATTAAATACAATAACCCCCACAAAAAATGACTGTTGCCTCACCGGTTTTGGGCTCAACTGAGAAGTAGGGCTGTCCATGTAGGATGCTGTACACAATCCGTGCACTGTTTCCATAAGTAGGGTCATCAGCGTCAGTTGCGATTATTTGTGTCACGTATGTGCCTGCACACAAACACGAGAGACACCATAAGAGAAAAGCGAAATTAAAAAAGGCAACATACAACAAATATTTATGAACAAAGAGTTCCTGTATTTAAGGAAATGTAAAATAGGGAAACAATTTAATTATTTTGGTAATATTAAAAAAATGTGTAGAAACAAGAAATTCTTGGCAAAATGTGTATCTTATATTTTATTTGAATCATCCCTTTTAAGTTAAGCTATGTCTTTGGCATATTTTAATAGCAGCTAAATGACAGATCAAAACAAGGCAAGGCTTGTAATGTGATAATTATGTACTGTTACAATATGGTTGCAGAAAGGTTTCTGAAATTTAGAGGCAAAGAGAAAGTTAGGGGAAACTTAATGCACAAACAAAAATAAATGTAATTTTTTTTGTAAAATAATAATAATAATAATAATAATAACAACCCTGGTTTTCATTGACTGAAGCGAAAAGTCGCTCGTGGCGCGAGCACGGCCGGCTACGCAATACTCGTTCCCTCATCTAGAGAGAACCGAGGTTACGTTAGGTAACCGATACGTTCTCTTACGAGAGGTTCTCTCGTATTGCGTAAGCTAGCTTACGCTACGGGAACCCATTGTCAACGCCGTGCGCGCCAAGCATCCACTGTATGAGCCCCAGGGAATTAAGGGAGGACCCGTGGGAGCCCTTATGAGTGGGGAAATAATATTTGGCCGGCAAGAATGCGGGTCATTGATTGTGTAATACATAAGCACATAGTGGGAAGGGAACGACAGAGCGGCGGTGCCGGTCTGTGTGGAATGTGTCCCATCAGTGCAGCTCACCAGGGGAGCTGTAGCGTATTAAACCGCTAGTAGTTTTGCCTGCAGAGCGGGCACTTCCATATTGTAAAATCTGACAAAGGTGGAGGGAAGTCCATCACGCTGCCACACATATGTCGTGAATGGAAATCCCGCTGGACCATGCCCACGAGGATGCCATGCCTCTAGTGGAGTGAGCCCTAATGCCCAACGGGCATGGCAGGTCTTTTGACGCATATGTAGCAGCAATAGCGTCCACTATCCATCTAGATAGTGTCTGTTTCGAGCGGCGAGACCTTTGGTGCGCCCTCCGAGCGAAGCGAAAAGCTGCTCAGAGCGTCTGAAAGCGGCGGAGCGCGCAGTATACAATCTCAGTGCTCTGACCGGGCAAAGGAGATTGGCATCGCGTTCGCTAACGGGTGCTGGCAGCGCCGATAGGGAAATGACCTGTGCTCTGAAAGGAGTACCGATCACCTTGGGAACATAGCCGTGTCTAGGCTTTAAAATGACCTTGGAGTCACTTGGTCCAAACTCAAGACACGCAGCGCTGACAGACAGCGCGTGAAGGTCTCCCCACGTTTGACTGATGACAGGGCAGTCAGAAAAGCGGTTTTGAGTGAAAGGTATTTCAAATCCACGGATTGAAGTGGTTCGAAAGGGGGCTTTCATAGTTTCGAGAACTATAGAAAGATCCCAGATAGGAACCGATGGGAGCGCGGGGGTTCATCCTTCTAGCTCCCTGAGGAAGCGGATGACCAGCTCGTTTTTACCCCATGACTGGCCATGCAGGGGTTCAGCGAGCGCCGCAGCGGCCGCCACATACACTTTGGCGTGGATGGGGATCTGCCCTTATCCAGCAGCTCTTGTAGAAATACTGAGCAGCGACGACACCCCACATGTCCGCGGGTCCAGGTCTCGGTCGGTGCACCATTTTGAGAACACAGACCATTTTGGCGCATAGAGTCTTCTCGTGGAAGGGGCTCTAGCGTGTATGATGGTGTTTATTACTCCTTCTGGCAGAGCGACGGGTAGTCGTTGATCACCCACGCATGCAGCGCCCAGCGCTCTGGGTGGGGATGCCAAATTGTGCCGCGAGCTTGAGAGAGGAAATCTGCTCTCACTGGGATGGGCCACGGCGCTGTCAGTGACAGCTGCGTAAGCTCCGGGAACCATGTCTGATTCTCCCAACGCGGGGCTATGAGGAGCACCGAGTGGCGCGTTTCCCTGATCCTCTGCATTACCTGTGGCAATAGCGAGACGGGAGGGAAGGCGTAAAGCGGGCGTCTGGGCCAGTCCTGGGCCAGCGGCGTCCTCGCTTTCGAGAAAAATATTGGGCAGTGAGAGTTCTCTTTGGGCGCTAAAGAGGTCTATCTCCGCTCTGCCGAATAGGTGCCATAGCGTCTGGACTGTTTGAGCGTGCAGGGGCCATTCCCTGGGGAATATTGTCTCTGGACAGTCTGTCCGGGCCGTCGTTCAGGTGGCCTGGCGCGTGCGTCGCCCTCAGCGGCGCAGGTGGCACTGGGACCAACTCAGCATGCGTTTCGTCAGATGGAAGAGGTTCCTGGATCTGACACCGCCCTGGCGGTTTAGGTAGGATACCACAGATCTGTTGTCCGAGCGGACCAGGGCGTGGTGACCCTGAATGACCGGGAGAAAGCGCACGGCGCGTACTCGACCGCTATCATTTCCAGACAATTTATGTGAAGGAGCTTTTCCTGAACTGACCATAGGCCGAAAACCGGAGAGCCCTCGCAGACCGCGCCCCAACCCGTGTTGGACGCGTCTGTCGAGATGACTTTTCGGCGAGATACAGCTCCCATTGTCACTCCCGCTGATACCATTCGGCCACTGTCCAGGGCTGCAGAGCTGAAATACAGGTCTGAGTCACCTTGATGGGCTGGCGGCCTGTGGCCCAAGCCCGGCGAGACGCGCGGTGTTTAGCCAATGCTGAAGCGGCGCATGTGCAGTAAACCCAGCTGAAGTACTGCTGCGGCTGAGGCCATGTAGCCTAGCACTCTCTGAAATTTCTTCAGAGGTGTGAGGCTGTTCATCTGAAATGACGCTGACTAGTCGCTGCACACGGCATGCGCGCTGTGTAGATAAGCGAGCCGTCATTGCCACTGAGTCTAGTTCTATTCCAAGGAAGGAAATTGCCTGACTGGGCTGTAGTGAGCTCTTGGTCCAATTGACTGCAAGGCCCAAACTGTTCAGATGACTGAGGAGAACTGTCCTGTGAGACAGAAGCTCCGTATGTGATTGTGCCAAAATCAGCCAATCGTCCAAATAGTTCAGAATTCGCAAACCCTGACTCCGCAGGGAGTGCGGCGCCAGCGTCCATGCACTTCGTGAAAGTACGGGGTGCTAAGGACAGGCCGAGCGGAAGGACGGTGTATTGATAAACCTGGCCGTCGAAGGTGAATCTCAAGAATGGCCTGTGACGGGGATTTATCTGAATCTGAAAGTATGCATTTTTCAGATCGAGAGAAATAAACCAGTCCCCTGGCGCACATGCGCGAGGAGTTTGCTGGTTGTAAGCATTTTGAGCGGTCTTTTGCAAGCGCTTTGTTCAAAACCCTGAGATCTAATATTGGTCTGAAGCCGCCGTCTTTCTTGGGGACAAGAAAATAACGGCTGTAAAACCCCGACTCGCTCAGGGGAGGCGGCACTCTCTCTATGGCCCTTTTGCACAGAAGGTTTGCTATTTCTGAGCGAAGCATGCACGCTGCTTCCGTGTTCAAAGTAGTTTCGAGCGCAGCTCTGAAGCAAGGAGGACGGCGATCGAACTGTAGCAAATAGCCCTGTTTTATTGTGCTTAACACCCATTCGGATATCCCTGGAATATCTTCCCACGCTTTGAAGCGTAATGTTAGAGGGTGAATGGCCAAATCGCTCTGATTGCCGCACACAGCGCTGAACAGAATGTGTGAGCGCTTACTGTGCTTATGCTGGACTGCTCGCAGACAGCATGGACAGGCTGTTCTGTGAGTGACTTCCCGATTGAGGTGAATGGGGAAAGAGTCACGTCTGTTAAGTGATGCGCAAGCATAGCCACGAGCACGGGACTTACATACAGAGAAGTGTTTGCTGGCCGTGTGACAGAGCGGGCAGAGAATGGGCGCGCGCACGTATTCGTGGCGCATTTATTGACTCTAACACTCGAGTGGTTCAGTAACCGCTTTTGAGTGTGCTCTGATGGGGACACGGGCGTGTAATGCTTGTGTGTAGAGGTGAACACTAGATCGTGGGCACATTTTCTACACACAAGGCTGGTCGTGTGACAGAGCGGCCAGAGAATGGGCGCGCGCACGGATTCGTGGGTGCGTTTATTAACCCTAACACTCGAGCGGGTCGTAACCGCTTTATGTGAGTGTGCTCTGATAGGGACACGGGACGTGTAATGCTTGTGTGTAGGGGTGAACACTGAATCGTGGGCACATTTTCTACACATAAGGCTTTATTTTGGGCGTTTGAGTGCAGGCAAGCGGGTAATATCACCGGCTTGTTGGCTGCTGAATCCACCACTGCAGTAGCCTGAGAGAAGGGGACGGACAGGGGGCGTACTGGACTTACATACAGCTGGCCGTGTGACAGAGCGGGCAGAGGAGGGGCGCGCGCACGGGCTCGTGGGCGCGTTTATTAACTCTAACACTCGAGCGGGTCGTAACCGCTTATGTGAGTGTGCTCTGATAGGGACACGGGATGTGTAATGCTTGTGTGTAGGGGTGAGCACTGGATTGTGGGCACATTTTCTACACATAAGGCATGTTTACTCTTTACAAGATTTCTTTGGGTCGCCGTGAAAGCGGCGTTTGAGTGCTGAGCAAGCGGGTAGTATCACCGGCTTGTTGGCTGCTGAATCCACCACTGCAGTAGCCTGAGAGAAGGGGACTGACAGGGGCGAAGCTTTGGCGGTGGTCCGGCCGTGGCGGGACTGAGCCGTCGTTTTCTCAACAGCGCTAGGAGGACTTCGGTTGCTCAGGTTTCAGTACAATCTTAGGCCGAGGCCGCAGGAGGCGGCTGTCTGAGCCGCGATCGAGGCGGCCGCCCTGTCGGCGCTGAGAAGTCTGGCTTGTTGAGCTGAGGCTGTGAAGAGGCTCGTGCAGGAGGCTGGTCACGTGGGTGGCCTGCAGAGGAGCTAGCGCGATGAGGCAGAAAGAGATTCATGGCTTGGGCTTGAAGCGGTCAACAATGCCACTCACCGCGGAACCGAAGAGACCGGACAGAGAGGCGGCGTAGTGCGTTCAGCTTCTCCCAAGTCGGCTAGTCAGATCTGAAACAGCCTCTGTCTGTAAGATGGCCATGGAATGCAGAGCAGATCGCGGCTTGGCCGGCGGCGGTATAGGCAGCGGCCAACACAGGCGGGCGTTAGTTCCCGCTCGACTCGGCGGGTCCTGCTGGATTCCTGGGCGAGGAGGAGGCGTGTGAGCCTGACCACTCCTCGCTGTCTGAAGCCATGATGGAACAGCCCTTATCCTCCGCTTCTTTGTCCGAGATGGCAGCAGAGCAGCGGCTCGGCGGCAACTGGCGTCCGAGTGGGCGGGGAGGGTGAAAGCGATGCTTTCGAGGAGGGGCTCCGGCGAGGCAATCGCTTCTACCACTGGTTCCGGCAGCCTTTGAGGCGGCGCTTTTACTGCGCGGCTGAATGGAAAGCGGCGGCGGCTTCGGTCCTGGCGCTCGAGTCGAGCCCGCAGGGTCGACATCGGAAGCTCCTCCCAGAGATCGCATCCGCCTTCAGCGGGCGAGCTCTGCATGCCCTAGTCCCAGGCAGAGGCGCCAGATGGCGTGGCGGTCTCCGGTGCTGAGAGGCGCGGCATGAGGCGCAAGTGGAGCGAGGCATCTTTAAAAGAGCGCTTCGTACTCTTTTGTGAAGTTCATAAGAACTAGCTTGCTTTAAAAGGATACGTCGCCGGATGGCGTAGCTCGCAGGGCGGCTGAAGGTGGCGAAGACGGCCGGCTTCTTCGAGCACTGTCCACGCTTGCTTGATGCCCCTCGAGCGGCGACGCAGCTTCCAGTTCAGAGATGCGAAGAGCTTCGCTGAAGAGATGAAAATCAGGGTTCCAGCCTCACGAACTACGCTTATATGCACTCTAGTCACGCCCATTTTGGCGGGCTTTGTTGCAGTGAGCGCGGACGCCTCTCATTGGATCGCGAGTTCTCCCAAGCTCGTCTATAGGCTGCAGCAGTTGCCGCAGAGCAACCTATGAGCTCGCTAGCTAGCCCGCTCAAGGTCTGCAGCTGCCGCACTGCGTTGACAATGGATACAAAAATTAAGGATAATTTTTTGGCTTCAATATCTCAGAAAAGATGAATCTTTCCCGTAGCGTAAGCTAGCTTACGCAATACGAGAGAACCTCTTGTAAGAGAACCCCAAATTCAGAATCTCAGAAAATTAGAATATTACATGAAATCAATAAAAAAAAAGGATTTTAAATACAGAAATGTCGGCCCTCTGAAAAGTATAATCATGCATATGTACTCAGTACTTGGTTTGGGCCCCTTTTGCATTAATTACTGCCTCAATGTGGCGTGGCATGGATGCTATCAGCCTGTGGCACTGCTGAGGTGTTATGGAAGACCAAGATGCTTCAATAGCGGCCTTCAGCTCTTCTGCATTGTATGGTCTCATGTCTCTCATCTTTCTCTTGGCAATGCCCCATAGATTCTCTATGGGGTTCACGTCAGGCGAGTTTGCTGGCCAATCAAGCACAGTAATACCATGGTCATTGAACCAGGTTTTGGTACTTTTGGCAGTGTGGGCAGGTGCCAAGTCCTGCTGGAAAATGAAGTCAGCATCTCCATAAAGCTTGTCTGCTGAAGGAAGCATGAAGTGCTCTAAAATGTCCAGGTAGATGGCTGCGTTGTCTCTGGACTTAATAAAGCACAGTGGACCAACACCAGCTGATGACATGGCTCCCCAAACCAACACAGACTGTGGAAACTTCACACTGGACTTCAAGCATCTTGGATTGTGTGCCTCTTCATTCTTCCTCCAGACTCTGGGACCTTGGTTTCCAAATGAGATGCAAAATTTGCTCTCATCAGAAAAGAGGACTTTGGACCACTGAGCAACAGACCAGTTCTTTTTTTCTTTAGCCCAGGTAAGACGTTTGACATTTGAAGCCCATGTCCAGGACCCGTCCGTGTGTGGTGGCTCTTGATGCAGTAACTCCAGCCTCAGTCCACTCCTTGTGAAGCTCCCCACACATTTGAATGGCCTTTTCCTGACAATCCTCTCCAGGCTACGGTCATCCCTGCTGCTTGTGCACCTTTTTCTTCCACACTTTTCCCTTCCACTTAACTTTCTATTAATGTGCTTTGATACAGCACTTTGAGAACATCCAACTTCTTTTGCAATTACCTTTTGAGGCTTTCCCTCCTTGTGGAGGGTGTCAATGATGGTTTTCTGCACAACTGTCAGGTCAGCAGTCTTCCCCATGATTGTGAATTCAACTGAACCAGACTGAGAGACCATTTAAAGGCTCAGGAACCCTTTGTAGGTGTTTAGCTGATTAGAGTGTGACACTTTGAGCCTACAATACTGAACCTTTTCACAATATTCTAATTTTCTGAGATTCTGAATTTGGGGTTTTCATAAGCTGTAAGCCATAATCATCAAAATTATATCAAATAAAGGCTTGAAATATCTTACTTTGCTTGTAATGAGTCTATATAATATATTAGTTTCACCTTTTAAGTTGAATTACTGAAATTAATGAACTTTTGCACGATATTCTAATTTTTCGAGTTTCACCTGTATGTGAGCTAGGAAATAATTTAAACTATCCTTATTTTATATCATTATGTAAGGACATTTATAATAGAATTAGTCATGTTTAACAACCATTATAAGCAAGATAAATGACAAATAATTAGATTATTTGTCTGAATAAAATTCTCCACCATTAAAAACGTAATACAACGTCTCGTTGTATCCACTCACAATATCTATTGTAAGGAATTAGCTTTATTAAGGGAATTATGATTAATTATTTTATTTGAGTAATATTATTCTCATGGTTTTTTGAAAATAATATCACACAAAATATTTTAAAAACAGAGATGAGATTATTTATCAAAACATACCACAGTCAAATTATCTTTGAATACAGACAAACTTTATTGCTATTCTAAACATAAAACTAATCTAACATATTCAACATGAAACTGGATGAAGCAAGGCCTTCTGCAAGGAGGACCCATGACTCCAGTTGGGTGTCTGAACCGTAGAGCAGAGAGCATCTATGTTACTGTTGTAACCCCCATTCCCTGATGGAGGGAACGAGACATTGTGTCGATGTAGTGACACTTGGGGTCGCTCTTGAGAGCTTTGGTTGCCTCTGTATTTTCACTGTATATGCTTCCTCTGAGCTCTTTTTTCAATAAGTACAGTATATCTTATCACTGTTATGCTGATGATTCCCAATTTTATTTCCCAGTGAGTGTAGACAAGAATTGTTCATCTGAGAATGCCCTAAATTGCTTCAAAGAGTTTAAACATTGGCTGGCTAACAATTTCTTACAATTAAATGAAAGCAAAACCTAAGTTCTTATTTTAGGTTCCTCCATGCCCTCCTTACCTGGCCTGGTTGTCCAGTTAGGTCCTTTGTTGTCAAATGTACAAGATCATATGAGGAGTCTCGGAGTGATTTTAGACTCCTCGTTACTTTTCAAGAAGCAAATCAGTGCTGTTGAAAAAGGTAGCTTTTTCCATTTGAGATCTATTGCTAAAATAAAAAAGAATTCTCCATAATGACTTGGAAATTGTGATCCACTCACTTATTACATCATGGTTAGACTATTGCAACTCATTGTACATTGGTCTACACCAAACTGTGTTATCCCACCTACAGCTATTTCAAAATGTGGCAGCTAGGCTTTTAACAGGGTCAAGAAAGAGGGATCACATTTCCCCGGTTTTAGCATCTCTACAATGGCTTCCTGTGAAATTCAGGGTTGATTTTAAAATTATGATTTATGTCTACAAGTCACTATATGGTCTCTCACAAGAATATATCAGTGACATTCTACACCCTTACTCACCCACCAAAGCGCTCAGTTCTTTTGATCAACTTTTATTAAGGGTTCCTCTTTGTCGCTATAGATCTAAGGGTGAACGTGCCTTTTCTATGATAGGTCCTAATTTGTGGTCTCTCAGTCTCTCCCTTTCCATGTGAGGTCAGCTTCATCATTAGCCTTTTTTAAATCCTATTTAAAAACATATTTTTTATTCTGTATCTTTTGAATAGATCATTGAATAGTTTGAAATGGAAAATATATTATGTTGTATTTTAAATGTTTTTATTTATTTTATTGTGTTTTATATTTAACTTTAAATCAACTGTTTTATATCACTCTGTCGTTTTGTTTGTTTGATATGTAAAGCACTGTTGGTTAACATCTGTTGTTTTTAAATGTGTTCTGAATAAGAATAAGCCGAGAATAAGGTTCAGCCATTACAGCAGTTGGTACAGTGTTGTGGCAAGAAGGACATAACGTCTCCCTCCATCAGAGAACGGGGGTTACAACAGTAATCTAGACATTCCTCTTCTGTCACTCCCCCGACGCTGTGTCCATGTAGTGACACTAGGGGTCCCTATCCAATAATGCCATGACACTGAATCATTACGTGAACTGCTGATGCAGGTGCAAGCACGCATCAGGCTGCACGTAACCTTCCCTTACGCCCCATAAGTTGTCATATACATTTGAAGTTCCCGGCATCCCTGAGGGTGGGAACAAGCGACGTAACAAGCATGGGAGCAGGCTGTGGCAGCTGCTGCCTTTTCTCTATCTATGTTTTCTCTCCATAGATTGTTAGATGCAGCTGGGGCCATCTAATGCTATAACACACATTGGGGAAGGTGTTCTTTTCCAATCCTATACTTTCAGGGGGAAAGGACACTGCGGAGACCACATCCCGCCCAGGCTGGGAGGACAACATGCGGCAAATACGTCACATGGGCTTACAAGCCACACATGGAAGTGGCACGGTGGTAGGTACTCCCTAGTGAGGGAGGAGCTCTACAAACACAGCAGCCGGGGGCAGAGGGAACTGCCCAAGCGAGACACGGGTCCGCCAACAGGGGGACCATACCGTAGAACATACGACACAGGGGGTTACCGTGATAACCGACACCCATGGAGCACATATTCCAGTACAGAGTAATTAGTCTGGTCGGAAATTCCTCCGCCAAATTCACGAGCAAGAGGGCTAGGGAGGAAGGACATCTAGGGAGCTCGAGTTTGTGGGATGCCTGGGAGTAAGAGCGCATGTTTTCACCTCAGAGGAGGGGAAAGGTGCTATGCGCAAGTGGTACACCCAGTCAGCTATTCCGTATTACTGAGTTCTACATGCTCAGACCTGACAAAACAAGGGACGAGACCGATTCAACCAAGATATTATAGAATCTCGCAATGGTATTGGGTGTTTTTCAGCCCGCTGCTCTTCAGATGTCTGCTAGAGAGGTGCAGTTGGCCAGTATCCACGAGGATGCCACACTCCTCGTAGAGTGTGCTCGGACCCGCTAGGAGGTGGGCACGGCCAGGGACTGATGGGCCAATGCAATGGTGTCAAAGACCCAGTGGGCAAGCCTCTGTTTGGAGACAGCGTTCCTTTTCTGCTGTCCGTCAAAACAAACAAAGGGCTGCTCTGAACTTCTAAAGCTCCGTATGTGGTCCAAATAGGTGCGCAAAGTATGCACCGGACACAGCAACGATAAGGCTGTGTCTGCCTCCTCCCAGGGAAGCGATTGCAGGTTCAATACATGGTCCCTGAACGGGGTCGTAGGAACCTTGGTCACATAGACCGGTCGGGGTCTTAGGATCACATAAGCATCTACCGGACCGAACTCCAGGCAAGTGTTGCGAACGCTTGCAGGTCCCCAACCCTCTTGATGGAAGAGAGTGCAATCAGGAGGGCCGTCTTCAGGGAGAGGGCTTTTAGCTTAACTGACTCTAGCGGCTTGAAGAGAGCTCTCTGAAGGCCCACAAGGACCACGGAAAGATCCCATGAGGGGAACAGGCATGGCATGGTTGGATTCAACCTTCAGGCACCTCTAAGGAACCTGATGATCAGGCCATGCTTCCCAAAGGACTTACTGTCCACTGCATCATGGTGAGCCGATATAGCAGCTACATACATTTCAAGGTGGAGGGGGACAGCTGCCCCTCCAACCTCTCCTGCAGGAATGAGAGCACTGACCTGACTGCGCACCTCTGCGGGTCTTCTGATTGGAAGAGCACCAGTTTTTGAACAGACGTCACTTTAGAGCGTAAAATTGCATGGTAGAGGGAGCTCTAGCTTGGTTGATTGTGTCTAAGTCGGCTAGTGGTAGACTACTTATATCTTCTGCTTCCTGTCCAGGGGCATAACGTGGAGGTTCCAGAGCTCTGGGCATGGATGCCAGAGGGTGCCTCGTCCCTGAGGAAGAAGGTCCTTCCTCAGGGGAATTCACCAGGGAGGTGCTGTCGCGAGGAGCATGAGATCTGAGCACCAAGTCTGAGTGGGCCAACAAAGGGTTACAAGAGTGACTTGTTCCTCGCCATCCCTGGCCTTGCACAGGACTTGTGCAAGTAGGCTCACTGGGGGAAATGCATACTTAAGCAGCCCCTGGAGCCAGCGTGTCTACCTGTGCTTTGCCCCATTGATTCTAAACCAGCTGGACCACCTGGGGGTGGAGTCAGCACTCTCGCTGTCGTATTGAGGCTGCCCGGGATGTAAGTTGCGCACAGCAACCTCAGCCGCTGCTGACTCCAGAGGAGGAGATGGCGGGTAAGTTGTGACATGCGACGAGAGCGAAAGTTGCCTTGGCGAGTTATATATGCTACAGTAACAGACCTGTCTGAGATCAAGATCAAGATGTGCTTGCACAGAAAAGGTGGGGGAAATCTCCGAAGGGCAAGAAGTACAACCAGCAACTCTAGGCAGTTGATGTGCCAGCCCAGCCGCAGTCCTGTCCAGGAGCCAGCGGCTGCGTACCCGTTAAGCATGGCGCCCTAGCCCAGATTCGAGGTGTCTGTGGTGACCGTGACGTGTCTCTTTTAGAAGTGCTGTCAAAGCGCCCAGGGACGTGGACTGCTCTGGCATGCAGAGAAGAGAAAAGCTGCTGGTACAGGGCCATAATATCCAACAGCCATGTTCTGCAGAGTTAAGTGGAAAAGTTGTGGAAATGTCAGCTTGCTGAACACACAACCACTTGGCTCTGAATGAATCTGAAAAAATCTGAATGAACAACCATATTGCTCCCTCCTTTATACCTATATGTCCGGGGGAGGGATATGCAAATTCTGTTTGCCAATTATTCATTGGCCTTTTATCAAGTTCAGAGGCAACTGAGGCTCTAAAGAGAGACCCCTAGTGTCACTACATCGACACAATGTTGAGTGAGTGACAAAAGGTGAATGAGAGGCTTCCTCTGGACTTTTTTGTGCGTAGTTTCCCTGGGCTCTACATGGCAGGGAGGATAAGGAACTGAAGAGGCAAGAGAGCAGAAGAAGAGAGGAGACCAAGCGACAGTTAAAAGAGGGAGTTCCAAGACCGAAGAAGAGCAGTAGAGAGAGTTTTTCCTGTTTTGGAAACATTTGAACTGAAATTGAAATTGGCCACACCCCAGAAGTGTCCTGAGCCAATCATAAGTAGCTTTCCAAAGTCACATGGTCAACTGTCTGTCCCTTTCAAAGTTGATTTACAATCCTTTGTGTGGAGAATACATACATTCTTCCTGCTCAAAATAGTGAATGTTTAATCATGAACTTTTATATCTTGAAAACAGCGCAAGAGACATGACATTCATTGTCATCAACATTCTCTACGTAAACAAGCAAGAATTTACATACTAAATGTGACATGCTTTCATGAATATTACATGTGTAAGTAACAAAACATGAATATCCCTGGTTACAAATCATATGGGTTAATTCATTGGATTTACAACATGGATAATACATTACATGCTATGAGAAACCTGATAGTTGGGGTATATTATCAAGTTGAATAGTTACCATTCTTAGTAAAATGAAATGAATCATACAAGATTAAAGATTATAATCATTGATTTGTCAGTTATAAGTGATTACAAATCACTACACATATTATACAAGGTACATCAGGCTATAATCATTAATTTGTCAGTTATAAAAGTAATCACAGGTCATACAGTCATTTTCAGAATGATCTAGCAAGGCTAGTTATGGTGTATATTTTTGGTAATACAATTTTAAATAAAATTATTTCACACTGAGTGCAATGAATAAACCCGTTTTATATAAACTACACACTATATGAAATACACAAAGCAATATTTATCCTGCTAATGTGAAATAATAATATTAATAATAATAAAATATGATTAATAAAAGTGCTAATATATAACACTATTACAAATCCCCTATACACGTTCGGTGATTAGGCATTAATTAATTGTTTTCATTATTTAGTCTTTTTACTTATTCTGCATGTCTTTTTGCACCAAATAAATAGCATCAGCCACAGAAGGCAGCTATAGTATTTGCACCCTAATACCCTGGTAGAACCACACAAATACACGACAAACTAACTAATAGTGTGTGATTGTATACTGTTGTCCTGGGTTTGAATCTGTTTTTGTCTCACTCCTTTTACAATCCAATTTCTTATTTCCATTTAAATATTTCCTTTAATATTACTTAAATTAATAGATAAAAATGTGTATAAATAAATTTGGTCACAGTGAATGGTTTGATCCAGAGGCGGGGTCTGTCGAGCGCACTCATTCCCCTGTGAAACCATGGTTCATTAGGTTCAGGAGTAGGGGGTCATTTAATTTGTTTGTTGTACTCTAAATAAACACAATAAACACACTGCAGTGATGGCCATACTGTATGTTAATATTTAAATATGGGTCAGATAGTGGGCCTATCTGAAACTATTTGCACCAGGGTGCAATTATTATCTACCCTTATTTGCATTAGGGTTGGGTTGCAAATAATATTTGCCACTATTTGTACTGGGTGTAAATATCATATATCATTATTTGCAACAGGCTGCAGATAGCATCTGATACTATGTGCACCATGTTGCAATTACTATCTACCATTATTTGCACTGGGGATGGGGTGCAAATAATATCTGCCACTATTTGCACTGGGGTGTAAATAACTTATACCATCTTATACCAGCAGCTGATTTTTTTATTTGATCTTATTTATGTTACACTCTTCATTAGAAGAGTGTAAATAATACTAAAGAGGTGGGGGTATAACTTCAAAACACGGATGAGGAAGAGGGTGTGGATTAAGGTCTTAGGTCACTGAAAAATGCGAGGTAGGCATTTAAGAGGCAGTTAAAACATTTGGAAATGCTGCCACAAGGCTTTTGAGTGGCTCGCAAGGGTACTGCTTTAAAACATTGGATTGAGATACAATTCATTTCAAGACTTTGTTTAGATAGACCTGCATAATAGACATATTTCCAAAGTAATAACAGATTGGTTTGAGACACTATTGAACAAGATTAAGCTTTTGGGATTAGATATCAAGCCATTCCATTAATCCTCATGTTGTGTTCTGGTCATTTTGACCCGAAGAAGATATTATTATGCCTGAAAATGTGAGTTAATGTTATCCTATTGGACTAAAACTTACAGACTTTTCACTGGTATAGTATTTCTTTTTGGAACTCATTGGCCTCATTAAATTGAGTTTATGCACCTCAGTTTTTGAGTGAAAAAATAAATGTTTGTGGATCATTTTGGCAATCTTAAAATAAAATATGAAAACATTCTATAATGTTTAACCAGGAATTTTGTTTTGAAATGCTTTTATTTTGTACAAAATGGCACAAAGACACACTTGTGGTGTTCCCAGTTAAAAAAGACCAGCCATTGAATATGAATGGAGGAGAACAAAAATTTGAGAAAAATGTTCTGTTCAAGAGCATGTACGTACTGTTAATTTTCACATATGTGCATGTGAGCTTGCAAACATAAAGGTCTCGGACCAGTGCATGCGCAGTTACACACACACACACACACACACACACACACACACACACACACACACACACACACACACACACACACACACACACACACACACACGTGGACACAACACAGACATGCTCATGTACACTAACAAATTCTTTTGAGAATTACATGCTTTCTTTTTCACACAGATGAACTTTATCCTACCCTGAATCCAACCCTAAATCCTACCCTGAATCCAACTGCATCCAACATCCTTTCATCCATCCAATATTACCACACACATGCGCACGTACATGCACAAACTCTTTGAGTATTACAGGCTTTCTTACATGTTCATGTTCACATATGTGCATGTGTGCTTGCAAACATAAAGGCCTCAGATCTACACATATACACACAAATGCACACTAGCACACACACACACACACACACGTGCACACAAACACACACATACATGCACAAACTCTTTGACTATTACATGCTTACTTACATGTTCATGTTCACATTTGTGCATGTGTGCTTGCAAAAATAACATCCTTGAATTTGTGCACATGCACACACACACACAAAAACACACACATGCTCACGTACATGCACAAACTCTTTGAGTATTATAGGCATCCTTACACGTTGGTGTTCACATACATGCATGTGTGTTTGCAAATATGAAGGCCTCTGATCTGTGCACACACACATGCAAACTACACACACACACACACACACATGCCCACGTACATGCACAAACTCTTTGAGCTTTACATGCTTCATTACATGTTTGTGTTCACATATGTGCATGTGCGCTTGCAAACATAAAGGCCTTGTATCTTTGCACTCGCACATACACACGCACACATACATGCACACACACACAAACACAAACATGCTCATGTATATGCACAAACTTTTTGAGTATTACATACTTTCTTATATGTTGGTGTTCACATATGTGCATGTGTGATTTCAAACACAAAGGCCTCGGATCTGTGCATGTGCACATATACACAAACATGTGCAATAACCCACACTCAAACACACATACATGCATGCACACATGGAGACACACATACTCAAGTACACGCACAAACTATTTTGAGTATCACATGCTTTATTTTTCACAGAGATTAACTTTATACTACCCTGAACTGCATTCAACATCCATTTATCAATCCAACATTACCACACACACACATGCACGCATGCACGCACGCACGCACACATACACATCAGAACTCTCTCCCCACAGTAACTTCTCTCCAATAGAATCAATATAATTGTGTTCCCATTCAAAGATAAATTTTATTTTAAATGCTTTTATTTTGAAATGCTTTTATTTTCTGGAAAGGGGCACAAAGTAACACTTGTGGTGTTCCCTGTCAAATCTGACAATTGTGACAAAGAAAACTGGCCTAAGCCTATTTACACATTAAAATTGTCATATATAGAATATTTTATCGAACACAAATACATACACTGTTGATGTTTCTGCTATTTTTTCTAATCAACAACAAATTAAATCAATGAGCACCTGCTTGTTTTGTGTCTTCATGCACATGACTGACAATAACTTTTTGCATGTGCGTTTCAAATGTATGCTCTGCATTTGAAACACACAATGCTTGAAAGAAAGATCATCAAAGAAAGATTCTATTGGAGAGGGGTCACTGTGGGGCAAAGACCATTTGCCACATGTGTGTTGGTGTGTGTATGTGTGTGTGGTAACGTTGGACAAATGAATGGATGTTGGATGCAGTTCAGAGTAGGATCAATTAATCTCTGTGAAAAAGAAAGCATTTAATACTCAAAAGAGTTTGTGAGTGTACGTGTGCATATGGGGGATCTTTGTGTGCGTGTGCACGTGCACAGGTTTGAGACCTTTATGTTTGCAAGCACACATGCACATATGTCAACATGAATGTGATAAGCATGCTGAACACTAAGTTTTTCTCTTCGTTTTGATCTCCCCATTCTTTCATGTTTGACCAGGAACACCTCAAGTGTGACTTTGTGCCATTTTGTACAAAATAAAAGCATTTCAATACAAACTTCCTGGTTAAACATTAAAGCACACTAGTGTGATAATAGTACAGAATGTTCTAATATTTTATTTAATATTGCAAAAATTGTCCACAAATAATGCTTTTTGTCACTCAAAAACGGAGGTGCATAAGCTCAGGTCAATGAGTCCTATGATCAATAAGCTCCAAAAAATATTTGAAAAAAGAAATAAAAACATTTTCAAAACTTGTTCTAATTGAAAGAATACAAGTTGACAAAAAGAGCTAATCCAATATCTGGTGATAATACAGCATAACAAGAGATAAGCAATTTTTAATAGGCCGGTCATTTTTGGCCAGGAACACCAAATTAGGTGAAAACGTTTAACACAGCACAAGGGCTAAATTAAGCTTGAGTGTAATAGTACAGTCTACAGATGGTATTGGATTTCAGCCAATTAGTGATTGAGTGATGTTCAGAGTGTCAGTATTGCATGTATGTAATACATGTATATGTAGGCTGTTGTATATTGCATGAGTGAGTTTACATGCACAACAAAATGCTTATAATAGTTATCAAATCAGCTTTGTATTTCGGTATATATCCATTTTAGGGATTTGCGTGCAAATTAATTAACCAAATAAACAAGAGAACAACAATAAAAGGGTTTTAACCTTGATGTCAAAACTATTACATGGTCAGACATAAACACACACTGATTAAGCTGACAAAACGCAAATAAGGATGTTTACATGCAAAGCAAAATCTGGGTTTTGGTTAAACTATTTATGCTCCTTCCACAATAAAATATTATCATACAAGACATCTGCATGACCTTGTTGGCTTATTAAGCATAATCAATGTAATATCATGCATGTAAACGCATTCATAGTGCACCCCATGCTATGATACAATAAGTTGTTTTTATTTTTTTTTAAATGTCACAAATTAACTCATTGATATTCTGTGTTTGTGAGCACATGAATGCAATGTTAAAGTGATTAATCCTGTACCAAAATGAATTGTCTGTCATCTGTGGTCATGTTCCTGTATTACACTGTATGTTTATTCAGGTCACCTAAAAATGTGCTACTAACAACTAAATTAACTGGTTTTATTCAAGTCAAGAATATTATTAAGCATCACTGAATCAAATTGAATAAGGTTACACCAACAAAAGTAATTTTTTAAGGGAAGCATAAGGATCTCCAAGGTAACAAGTGAGGGTTAGCTCTTTTCACAGTATACTGAGAGCAACACACATCTGACGTCGTTAATTTTAATCTAAATATGTATAAGTTATCCATTTATACAATAAAGACAAGTTCACATATTAATGGGAGTCATCTAGAGTGGATGGCTCCAAGGCTATGGTTGTAAAACTCTCATCACACTTCCAAGAAGAAAGATTTGAGTCCATGATTTTCCCACAAATACCCAACCAAATGGGACAAAATGAGAATTAAACTCACCAACAGGTGACATCTCAGGGATGCTGGCTGAGTACGGGCCCTCCAGGAACCTTGGCTCATTGTCATTGATGTCCTGTACTTTGATAATAAACTCAGTGTCTGGCTCTAAGGGTCTGCCTGTGAGCATGTCCACAGCCTGTGCTCTCATTGTGTAATAAGGCTTCTCCTCTCTGTCCAGGCTCCTCAAGGCATGGATGTCTCCAGTGCTTGGCTCAATGGCGAAAATAGAGCCCACTCCTTCACCTGACAGTGTGTACTTTAGCATATTATCCCCCTTATCCAGGTCAGAGTGAAGCTAAAATGTGAAAAAGTGAAAAGTAACAATGAGGAATTTGATCAGGAGCTCATGCTAATCATTTTATTAACTCAATAATATAATTTACATGTAAACAAAACCAGACATATGCAAATATGAAATAAAGAGTAAGCCAGGGGAATTTGCATACAAGAAATAATCATTAAAAAACATAAATGAAGTATATCAAATGGGACTATAACAATTTATTTTAGTACATTTAAAAATACTTTAATATATTTACTTTACTAAAAATACTATACAGTAAGTAAGGGATAATCCACAGCTAGGTGTACGTTAAGCAATTTTAAATGCATGACGTAGAGATGTTGGGTGGTTACCTCCACGAAGTACATTTCAGTAGTTTGCAAGTTAATGTAATCCTGCTTAGAGTATAGCGTAAAACAATTGTGGCTCGCTGTCCTGGGTGAAGGTCTTGAGGCTTGAGGCTTGACCTGAGCACGAATTGGAGGAGAAAGGGGAGGTGGAGGAATGCCAGAAGACTCGACGCCATGTAGAGGTAAACGGCTGTTTATATACTTACTGTAGTGATGTGATTGGACAGATTAAATTACCTTGCTCCTCCTGAACCTTGTTTATAAAACTCCATTTACAATGTTTAATGCACACAACCGTGGACTATCCCACCTATACCGTTTGCCAGAATTGATTAGTAACAGCTGTAATTTTGTTTTGTTTTTTGCAGTGCAAATTTATTAAAAAAAATACTGTTAATTTTTATCTAAGGGAGGTTAGATCTACAGCTCCGTCTGTTCTAAATCAGACACAGAGAAAAAGTAGTGCAACCACACACTTGGTCAAAACTATTAATTTAAATGCATATTCCAGTAATAATAATATCCTCTGAACATAGAGGGGTTGGCACTCCAGAGAACATGTATTATTGTATTCATTGTCAAACAAATAGCGCTTCTCCTATAGTGTTTGAATCAGATATGTGTGTGTGTGTGTGCATGGGGTGGGGTGGGGTGGGGAGGGGGTACTTCAGCACAAAAAAATAATATACAGTACACAACACATTACAGTTTAAATCGTCTAGCATTTTTTGCTGGACGGTGCGGCGAACGCCCAGCCTTTGGCACCTAGCACTTCAGTCACCTGGAAAAACTTGAAGTTCTCTTACGAGAGGTTCTCTCGTATTGCATAAGCTAGCTTACGCTACGGGAAAGATTCATCTTTTCTGAGATATTGAAGCCAAAAAATTATCCTTAATTTTGTATCCATTGTCAATGCAGTGCGGCAGCTGCAGACCTTGAGCGGGCTAGCTAGCGAGCTCATAGGTTGCTCTGCGGCAACTGCTGCAGCCTATAGACGAGCTTGGGCGAACTCGCATCCAATGAGAGGCGTCCGCGCGCTCACTGCATCAAAGCCCGCCAAAATGGGCGTGACTAGAGTTCATATAAGCGTAGTTCGTAGGCTGGAACCCTGATTTTCATCTCTTCAGCGAAGCTCTTCGCATCTCTGAACCAGAAGCCGCGTCGCCGTTCGAGGGGCATCAAGCAAGCGTGGACAGCACTCGAAGAAGCCGGCCGTCTTCGCCACCTTCAGCCATCCTGCGAGCTACGCCATCCGGCGACGTATCCTTTTTAAAGCAAGCTAGTTCGTAAGAAATTCACAAAAGAGTACGAGCGTCTTTTTAAAGATGCCTCGCTCCACTTGCGCCTCATGCCGCGCCCCTCTCAGCACCGGAGACCGCCACATCATCTGCGCTCTCTGCCTGGGACTAGGGCATGCAGAGCTCGCCCTCACTGAAGGCGGATGCGATCTCTGCGAGGAGCTGCCGATGTCGACCCTGCGGGCTCGACTCGAAGCGCTCAGGACCGAAGCCGCTGCCTTCTATTCAGCCGCACAGAAAAAAGCGCCGCTCTCAAAGGCTGTCGGAACCAGTGGTAGAAGCGATTGCCTCACCGGAGCCCCTCCCTCGAGCATCGCCTTCACCCTCCCCGCCCACCCGGGACGCGCAGTTGCCGCCGAGCGGCTGCTCTGCTGCCATCTCGGATGAAGAAGCGTGTTCCATCATGGCTTCGGACAACGAGGAGTGGTCAGGCTCACACGCCTCCTCCTCGGCCCAGGAATCTCCGCGAGATGGTGCCCTCCGCGAGATGGCGGTCTAAACCAGTGCTCCTGTCTAAGGCCTGCAGAACAACTTCCGCCTGTATTGGCCGCGCCTATTCCGCCGCCGGCCAAGCTGCATCTGCTCTGCACTCTATTTTACAGATCCTCCAAGCGGACCTTCTACGGGAGTGGGATGAGGAAAGCAGGCATCCAGAGGCGGTTGCAGACATAAGAAGTGCGACGGACCTCGCCCTCCGCGCTACCAAAGCTGCAGCCCAAGCTATAGGGAAGTGCATGGCCGCACTGACTGTGACCGAGAGACATCTGTGGCTAACGCTAGCCGACATGGGAGAAGCAGAGCGCTCTACGTTCCTCAACGCACCGCTCTCTCCATCCGGTCTCTTCGGCTCTGCGGTGAGTGGTATCATTGACCGGTTTTCAGAGGTCCAAAAAGCCACACAAGCCATGAATCTCTTTCTGCCTCGTCGCGCTAACTCCTCTGCAGGCTGCCCATGTGAGCCTCCTGCACGAGCCTCTTCACAGCGCCCAGCTCAGCAAAGCCAGACTTCTCAGCGTCGACAGGGCGGCCGCCCTCGATCGCGCTCAGACAGCCGCCGCAGACCGCCGCCCCACGGGCCTCGGCCTAGAATCGCGCTGAAACCTGAACAACCGAAGTCCTCCTAGCTTTGTTGACAAAACGACGGATCAGTCCCGCCGCGGCCGGACCACCGCCAAAGCTTCGCCCCCTGTCAGTCCCCTTCTCTCAGGCTACTACAGTGGTAGATTCAGCAGCCCACAAGCCGGTGTTAACACCCGCTTGCCTGCGCTCAAACGCTGTTTTCACGGTGACCCAAAGAAATCTTGTAAAGAGCAAACATGCCCTATGTGTAGAAAATGTGCCCACAACCCAGTGTTCACCCCTACACACAAGCATTACACATCCCGTGTCCCTATCAGAGCACACTCACATAAAGCGGTTACAAACCGCTCGAGTGTTAGAGTTAATAAACACGCCCACGAGCCCGTGCGCGCGCCCCTCCTCTGCCCGCTCTGTCACACGGCCAGCAAACACCTCTCCACATGTAAGTCCCGTGCCCGTGACTATGCTCGCACATCACTTATCAGATGTGACTCTTTCCCCATTTACCCCAATCGGGAAGTCACTCACAGAACAGCCTGTCTCTGCTGTCTGCGAGCAGTCATGCATAAACACACTAAGCGCGCTCACACATTCTGTTCAGCGCGCTGTGTGCGGCAATCAGGGCGATTTGGCCATTCACCCTCTAACATTATGCTTCAAAGCGTGGGAATATATTCCAGGGATATCCGAATGGGTGTTAAGCACAATAAAACAGGGCTATTTGCTACAGTTCGATCGCCGTCCTCCTTGCTTCAGAGCGCGGCTCGAAACTACTGTGAACACGGAAGCAGCATGCATGCTTCGTTCAGAAATAGCAAACCTTCTGTGCAAAAGGGCCATAGAGAGAGTGCCGCCGCCTCTGAGCGAGTCGGGGTTTTACAGCCGTTATTTTCTTGTCCCCAAGAAAGACGGCGGCCTCAGACCAATATTAGATTTCAGGGTTTTGAACAAAGCGCTTGCAAAAAGACCGTTCAAAATGCTTACAACCAGCAAACTCCTCACGCATGTGCGCCAGGGGGACTGGTTTATTTCTCTCGATCTGAAAGATGCATACTTTCAGATTCAGATAAATCCCCGATTTACGATCTGGCATCCCCACCCAGAGCGCTGGGCGCTACACGCGTGGGTGATCAACGACTACCCGTCGCTTTGCCAGAAGGAGTAATAAACACCATCATACACGCTATAGCCCCCTCCACGAGAAGACTCTATGCGTCAAAATGGTCTGTGTTTTCAAAATGGTGCACCGACAGAGACCTGGACTCACGGACATGTGGGGTATCGCCGCTGCTCGTGTTTTTACAAGAGCTGCTGGATAAGGGCAGATCTCCATCCATGCTCAAAGTGTACGTGGCGGCCGTCGCGGCGTTCGCTGAACCCCTGCACGGCCAGTCACAGGGTAAAAACGAGCTGGTCATCCGCTTCCTCAGGGGAGCTAGAAGGATGAACCCTCCGCGCCCCCCATCGGTTCCTATCTGGGATCTTTCTATAGTTCTCGAAGCTATGAAAGCCCCTCCCTTCGAACCGCTTCAATCCGTGGATGTGAAACACCTCTCACTTAAAACCGTTTTTCTAACTGCCCTATCATCAGTTAAATGGGTGGGAGATCTTCACATGCTGTCTGTTAGCGCTGCGTGTCTTGAGTTTGGACCAAGTGACTCCAAGGTCATTTTAAAGCCTAGACACGGCTATGTCCCCAAGGTGATCGGTACTCCTTTCAGAGCACAGATCTGATCAGCATCTGATAGCGAACGCAACTTCAATCTCCTTTGCCCAGTCAGAGCACTGAGATTGTATACTGCGCGCTCCGCATCTTTCAGACGCTCTGAGCAGCTTTTCATTTCGTTTGCTGGGTGCACCAAAGGTCTCGCTGCCTCGAAACAGACACTGTCCATCTGGACAGTGGACGCTAATGCTGCCGTGTATGCGTCAAAAGACCTACCATGCCCGCTAGGCATTAGGGCTCACTCCACTAGAGGCATGGCCTCCTCGTGGGCATGGTCCAGCGGGATTTCCATTCATGACATATGTGTGGCAGCGGGCTGGGCTTCCCCCTCCACCTTTGTCAGATTTTACAATCTGGAAGTACCCGCTCTGCAGGCTAAACTGCTAGCGGTTTAATACGCTACAGCTCCCCTGGTGAGCTGCATTAATGGGACACATTCCACACAGACCGGCACCGCCACTCTGTCTATGTGCTTATGTACTACACACACACTGGCCCGCACTCTTGCCGGCCAAATATTAATTCCCCACTCACAAGGGCTCCTCCGGGTCCCCCTTAATTCCCTGGGGCTCATGCAGTGGATGCTTGGCGCGCACGGCGTTGACAAAGGGTTCCCGTAGCGTAAGCTAGCTTACGCAATATGAAAGAACCTCTCGTAAGAGAACGAATCGGTTACTAACGTAACCTCGGTTCTCTCTAGATGAGGGAACGAGTATTGCGTAACCGGCCGTGCTCGCGCCACGAGCGATTTTTCGCTTCATTCAATGAAAACCAGGGTTCCAGCCTACGAACTACGCTTATATGCACTCTAGTCACGCCCATTTTGGCGGGCTTTGATGCAGTGAGCGCGCGGACGCCTCTCATTGGATGCGAGTTCGCCCAAGCTCGTCTATAGGCTGCAGCAATTGCTGCAGAGCAACCTATGAGCTTGCTAGCTAGCCCGCTCAAGGTCTGCAGCTGCCGCACTGCGTTGACAACGGATAAAAAATTAAGGATAATTTTTTGGCTTCAATATCTCAGAAAAGATGAATCTTTCCCGTAGCGTAAGCTAGCTTATGCAATACTCGTTCCCTCATCTAGAGAGAACCGAGGTTACGTTAGTAACCGATTCGGCTTTTCATTCCGAGGTAGCAAATCACCACGTTCTGATTTGATCGGACAACATGAAAGTGGTAGCTTCTGTGAGACGCCTCTATGCGCTAAGTGCTGTGTGTTTATAAATTGGTGCTCTTCATGTGGTGAAGACTGTGTGCTTTCTCTAACACCGCAATCATATTGGCTATGACCTCAGTTAAATGGATGAGTGATATGCAGGTGCTGTCGGTTGACAGCTCATGCTTGGTATTTGGTCTGGGTCTTTCAAAAGCCACCATCAACCCAGAAAAGCTAAGTGCCTAAGGTTCTATTCACGCTCTTTGAGGCTCAGGTGGTCCGCCTACAAGCCTTCTTTCCGCCTACAAGCCTTCTTTCCCCCACAGTCGATGCATTTGTTTGTTATGCCCTGTGCAGGCATTACACATGTATGTGGAGCACACCCACCAGTTTAGGCTGTTTGATCAGCTATTTGTTTATTATGGAGGACACACAAAATGCATGTCCGTCTCCAAGCAAAGGTTCTCTCCCTGGATTGTGGATGCGATTGCCCCAGCTTATGAATCATAGGGCATTAGATGCCCTGTTGGTGTAAAAGCACACTCAACTAGAGGCATGGCATCTTCATCGGCATGGACAAATGTGTGTCCTTGCAGGACATATGCTTTGCAGCATGTTGGTCATCACAAACACTACGTGGCGTCCATCTCTTCTAAAGTCCACTCTGTCTAGAGCGCTTATTGATCCAACACTCAGCAGGTGAGCCCAGGCCGTTTTATTATGGGCAGGCTACCTGATATATGAATATTTTGGTAAAACCACCTGTATATGGGCTGTTGTTGAAATTGACCCTCTTAAATGTCACATGCACTTCCAATTAGGAATACATTTAATTTCCCAACCTTTGGTTGTGAAGGGGTTACATTTTTATTTTTTGTATTAACATGGTTCATGTAGATTCCCAGGCTGAGATTAACTTCCAACTGGCTTTCACCGTGTGGTGTTATTCATTCATTCATACACTTGAAGATATGTCTTTAAGTCAACGTCCTGTAAGCCTGTGACTTCCTAATCTTTTTCAAGTATTTATACCTCAAGGGGTATGTTGTTACGTATAGCGATTCTCACAATGTTGAGTGAACTGAATCGAAGGGGAAAATATCTGGTTACACATGTAACCTCAGTTCCCTGAGATGAAGGGAATGAGACAATTGCAAAATCTAGCCGCATTACTACTTCAGAGTTTCAAGGTTTGAGCAATGCGTTCTTGTCTCTCAGTTAGAAAATTCTGAAGAAATAGTGTTCGCACACCCACTTATATAAGCCAACTGCTCACCTAAAGGGGTGGGGCTAAAACACTATTGCCAATCTCAGGATTGGCATTATTGTACAAGGGTTGGAATGAATTCCCCATTGTGATTCTCGCAATGTCTCGTTCCCATCATCTCAGGGAACCGAGGTTACATGTGTAACTGGAAATGTTTTAAATTGATATAGTTTACTCTGCTTGCACTGTAATGTTATTTGGCTATTGTTACAAACAGCAATTTAATATTGAACAGTGGTTAAAACTGACTTTAACTACCTGTGCATTCAACGGTTTAAACTGCGTGCCTTCCATACAATCAGAATCAAGTATTAGAACAGACCGTGGTATAAGTTTTGACATGGCATGGAGCAGGCTGAGGTGCGGCTTTGACATGGCATGGAACAGGCTGAGGCGTGGCCGAGACATGGCATGGAGCAAGTTGAGGCATGACCGTGACATGTCATGGAGCAGGCTCAGGCGTGGCTGTGACATGGCATGGAGCAGGCTGAGGCTTGGCTGTGACATGGCATGGAGCATGCTGAGGCATGGCTTTGACATGGCATGGAGCAGACTGAGGTTCGGTGGTGACATGGTATGGAGCAGTCTGGGGCTTGGATGTGACATTGCATGGAGCAGTCCGGGGCTTGGCTGTGACATGGCATGGGGCAGGCTGAGGCATGGATGAGACATGGCACGGAGCAGTCCGGGGCTTGGCTGCGACATGGCCTGAGCGGGCAGAGGTGTGGCTGTGACATGGCATGGAGCAGGCTGAGGTGCTTCCTTGACTCAGACACATTAGTAGATCAGCTGGGTTCATTTTGGTGGGTCAAGTATTCTGTAACGATGTGCTGGCACTGGAAATGACGCAGACGATGGCATGAAGTTGAAAAACCCAAGTGCAGTTTATTTACAATAGTGCAAACCAAAAACCGTAAATCAAATGTGAAAACATGAACTAGACATAAAAAAGACTTGGGAAACAAGGTACATTAACAATACTTGACAAGAGACAATGGCAAACATGAGGACTTAAATACACAGACATTGGGTAAAACAATAACAAGAAAACCAATAAACAGACAGAAATATAAACAAGATAACAAGAATAATAACCTTAAACTAATGACAAACTAGAACTGATAAGACAATAAACCAATGACTACAAGACAAATGAACATGGAGGGAAACATAAAATCACATGACAAGGGAACCACATGACATGAAACAGGAACTAGAATTCCAAAATAAAAGACCTGAAAACAAAACATGAACAAAAACACATGTAGACATAACAGTTACTATAATGACATTTTCTACCAATGTCTCCATACTAAGCATGGGACCAACAGTCTCAACTATCTAATGCCTTTGCAGTTAAAAGAAGGTTGGATAAAAGCTAATTTATACGTACACCAGAAAGCTGTTAAATGTAAGAAAGGTTCTGAAAAACAGGAAAGCTGCATGCACTTTATAATTTGATAGATACATATACTGCAATAGGTCACACAACTGTGTGATACTGTTTGCGAACGTTCGTTGGAACTACGGTTTTGAGAAACACCTAATCATTAAACTATGTTGGTAATGATGGAACTTGCGACCATAGTTGGCTAGTGATGCTTTTAGGAAACGCACCTCAGCATTGCACTTATGTATGGTTGGAAATACTGCTCTTTTACCTGTAGTTAGAAGCATAATTCCCTGTTAGTTTGCTGTATGGACAGTATTTGACTTAGCTGAGGCTTCATATATTTCATTCCATATATAGCTTTCATTCTGTCAACACTCTGACCACATTTACTTTTACATTTAAGAAAATGGCTTATTCTTGGGCTTTGCAGAAAGTGGCATTCTGAAACATCACATAAATATGAATGCAGCCCTTTAAGTGATTAAATGCGGTTAAGAGAAAGCCCTTTATCACACAGCAGAGAACACAGCATTTATCTTTTTATGTTAACGCATAAGTGCCATTTAAATGTTTTTGTGGCATTTGTTAAATGTGTATATGAGCTCAAGGTCTGATTTAGATTGAATCTAATGAAGCACAAATTATAATTACAATGTTTTCAGGAAACAGCTGTGACTAGCTTGTTAATTTCTCCAACGATGCATCATACTATAGTAGTTAAGCAATGAGTAACGTCATTTTGAGCATAGATCTAAAAACAGGTAGCGAATTGAGCAGTTCTAAAATGCCAAGACATATATTCCAGAGCTTAGGGCCAGCTATGGCAAAAGCCCGGTCAACTCTTTGCTTCAATCTGGATCCTGGAACAGAGAGACATCTTTGATTACTGGATCTAAGAGATCTAGAGGGATTGTGTAGGCACAATACATCAGACAGATATGATGGTGCTAAATTGTTTAAAGATTTATAGATAAATCATTTATATATTTTAATTCATATTTTAAAATTTACTCTTTATCGAATCAGCAGCGTTGAAGTGGGACTAAAATTGGAGCAATGTGTTCACACTTACTGTACGTGACATTCAAGTGCCTAGAGGCAGCATTTTGGGCCATTTGTAGACACAATAGAGATGATTGGGTAACTCTAATATAGAGGGAGTTCCAGTAAAGGAGTTACAACTGTGACTAAATAAAAGCATATTATAGGAAGCATATAAAAGGAAAATAAAACGAGGGCAAGAAATGGAGTATTGCAGTATACCACAAGAAAGATGGGCTGACCAAATCTAATTGAAAACCTTCAGCTGGTTAGATATTTACATTTACATTTATGCATTTGGCAGACGCTTTTATCCAAAGCGACTTACAGTGCACTTATTACAGGGACAATCCCCCCGGAGCAATCTGGAGTTAAGTGCCTTGCTCAAGGACACTCAGAACGTCCTTCTGATTACCAGATTACCAGTTATGTGCTTAGACCACTACACCACCACCACTCCAGTAGGATTGGATTGAAACCATTTGAGAACTGTTCCTCTTATACCGGCACAGCGTTTCAAATGGGAAATAAGAACGTTAAGGTCAACCGTATCGAACACTGCACTAAGATCTAGAAGAACGAGAATAACAGAATCACCAGAATCAACAATAAATAAAATGTCATTTAAAGCTCTAGCGATGTCAACTTGATTGAAGAGGATTATTCTTTCATCACTTCTGCAGGCAAATGATTGAAAATTGCTCGGCGGTCTGCTTCGGATCCTTTACAGTGTTCAGTGGAACACAGAGTAATCCCAACTCGTCCAGCAAGATTTCAATTTCAAGTTGCACGTTACTTCCTTGTGCAACGAGGCAACACCTGAGAGCTGCGATGAGCTACGTCTACTTACGGCACGCAAAGTCACTGGAAGCCAGGAACAGAAAGATTTCCGAGGTATTTCTACTCATTATGACATCATAGTTGAGGTACGTTCTGTTGAGTGCCTCGTCCAATAGGAGTTGAGAGTTCGATCCTTTGTAATTTCACACAGTTGTAAAGTGAGCAAGGCTTCTTGGGATTTGTAGTCAGTTTTGTACTCCCTTTGTTTGATTTTGCCGTGGTTTTTATCAGCAAGATTTATGACTTCAGTCAGATTTATGGGCCTGTGATTTATGGGCCTGTGGTGTGGAGAAGTGGTGGTGGCATAGTGGGCTAAAGCACATAACTCCAGGTTGCTCTAGGGGGATTGTTCCTGTAATAAGTGTACTGTAAGTCGCTTTGGATAAAAGCATCTGCCAAATGCATAAATGTAAATGTAAAAAATGTATGTGTGTGTTGTGTTGTGCACACACAGCTTTGCAACTAAGCAAGATGAGGCAATAAACAAAAAGTTCTCCTAGAATGTCTCCCTATATTTAGTCTTTCATAGTGTTGCCAAGACTAATTAGTTTATTGATCAATTTACTGATTCATTTGAATCCCTGCACAGAAGTTCATGTGCAGCATTTTGTCTTCTTGCTGTAACTAGTTAAACATTAATCTTTGTCAATATGTTTTTGACTGTGTGTTACAACTTTTGCAACAAGAACAGTGTGATTTGTATTTACTGTAAAGTCATCTGTTCAAGTTTAATGCCGTCACCCTACAGTAGTATATGTAAAATCAGATTTTTTTTTTACCAGAAGAATACTAGGCTAACTTGATTGCAAAAATACATTTTATAATCTGAACATATTACTACGTTAATTAATTCTTTAAAAAGTGATTAAATATTCCAGTTATGTCTAAGATGTTATCAATTGTTAACAGTTATTCTTTAAATAATATCTCACATTTGATGATGAGCATGATCTAATTTATAAGTAGTCTGTAAGCCATGTTTTTCCAGTGACCTATTTATAGCGACAGCCTTATATGTCTGTTTCAAATAAATCTTCACTCCCTCTTGCAGCTGCTGTTGTCTGGGTTTAGATAAATCAGAAGTTGCAGGCATGGCTCCACCATGTCAACTGGCTTATCTTCAGTTAAGAAGGGTGAGTAGTTTTATAATGCAGCAGCTATCAGATGTGGTTTGTGGTTGAGAACATGACTGTGACAAACTCCTGTCTCCCAGTTTACATTTGCACAGACAGCACTAAGTTAGGCTACACTGAATGCACTGGCATTGAATGCAGACTATTTGATTTAGCTCTGATCCCATTTAAGCAGGAGGTCCAATTCCAACTACTTTGTGGAAGACCTTGATATTGAATTATGAAAACATAATAATATATAAAAAAAATAAATAAAATACAGAGTGATACAATATAGAGTCTATTTAACCTTATCCCTTTGGTAAGAATGCTAATTAAATGTTCAGAGTGGTTTCAGGTAAAAACAACTGCGTTAATAATGTTTCTAATTTATCAGTGCACTCAGTTCATAGCCTGTATGAAATCAAAGGGCCTTTTATCCCTCACTTTTTAATTTTATTTTGGACCTCTAGTTGTATCAAGGTGCTTTTTTAAGTTGACAACTAAGGGGGCTTTCACACTTGGTTCGATTGCCTGTTCCGAACCCGAGTTCGATTGCTCTCCCCTCCCCCCTGCCCCCGATGGACTGTGTTCACATTATATATTTGTATCCGAACCGCGGTACGCTTGCGTCATCAAGCTGCAGCTGGTGCGTAATCGTGTTGCTTGATAACCGTGAAATGAAAAGGCGTCAAAATTCAATGAATAGACTTGCTCGGTTCACATTTTTTCTTCTTTTTTTTAACCTTTGGTTTTGTTTTCAACATAAAGATACAGAAACACACTTGCGTCTGTCTGCTGCAAAAATACTGAAATCGTTTAAAAGACAGCGGGCTGTCCGCCGAAGACAATTTTTGCGAAGGCAAGCAGAAATCACCTTTTTAAGCGGACCCGAGTACGGTTCGCGGGTGCGCACCCGAGTTCGGAAGACAGCGTTCACATCATCCAAACAAACCGAACTCTGACGTCATTCAAACCGGGGTGCGCACCAAAAGTGCTAGTGTGAAAGCCCTCTTGTCCAGTCAACTTAGCATATTAATTTATGATCCTATCAACTTGTACTTTAGATGAATTAGCACTTATATTTGTCATGTCAACTCACTTAACAAAGTTGTCTGAACAAAGATGTACCAGCTCCCAGCATGCATTGTAACATGAATAAATAATGAGGTTACACTGTAAACCCGATTTCATATCTAATCAAACATTTAAAGTATAATGTACTTACTCAAATCGATTAAGTTTTGATTGCATTACTAGCAAATGTAAGTATGTTAAACTAATTTGTAGACCTAGTTGAGTCTGTGAATAACTTTAAGTGAAATAGCTTAAAATTCCCAAGTTTTAGTCATGCAATGCACGATGGGAACGTGAAAGCTGTCACTTTGCCGCCGTTTTTGCTGAGAAGACGACGGCATTTTCCTGCCGCACACCGGACAGTCCAGTTGCTACTAAAACTCGCCAGAGACGGTAAGTAGCTTTGGTCTCGCCCTCCCGATGTCCATTGTTTAGCTAACGTTGCTGCTGAGGAGTCAGTCAAATTAATTTGTTTGCGTGTGGATATAAGGGGATGTTGTTGTGTAGTGGGACGCTATAACTTTAACTAACGTTAGGTCGGCAGCCATTTTCACCTGCTAGCTAACGTTACAGTTTGAAATTTTTTTTCACTTGGTGCGCCGTAGTGAGAAGTCCAAGTGAAGCAGCCGTCACCCGTTAAGGTACTTACCTAGCTAGCTAAAAGTTAAGTAAGTTACTTTTATCACTGGAGGGGCTTTTTGTGACGGTTCTTGACCGAACAGACGTTTTCAACGTCAAGGTCAACGGACATCACCTGTAGCCACTGGTTTGATGGCTTAGCTAGCCAAATTACCTTTCTCGCTTGACGCGCTTTTTGTGAACTTGGAAAACTGTCGTTTTAACCAGTTCAACGGGACATTTTTCACCTGTAACGTTAGCGTATTGGCGGACGCCGCCCCGCTTTGAACCGCCTCTCGGCAGATTAAGAGACAATGCGGACGAAAACCACGCGCATTCATGGCGGGGAAGGGAGCGCAACCACGTTGTAACATTGCTAACTTTTTTTCTTACTGGAGGGGCTTTTTTGAGCAGTGTAAAACCGTTGTTGTAACCAGTTCAACTGGACGTTTTTAACCTGTAACTTTAGCGTCTTGGTGACACCGCCCGATCCACGCTGAACGAGGGACACGCACTGTTTTTTCCCTAGTATTAAATGTGAATGACAACTTTGACCATTCATTTTATTATTGTCTTATGCATGACATAGTCTCCGCTTTAGTGATTATTTTACCTTCAAGCACTTAAGAGAAAGTGAATTGCAACCGGATTATGCAAACTGAGTATATTAGCAATACACACCCCTAATAATGACATTATAGCTTTAATGTTAGCTTATTTGAAAATACAGGTATATTGTTTCAATAGAATACTGTAGCTTATATAAGTTCCCTTGTCTCTTATTTTCTTTGCTTTATTGTGTTGCAGGTCATGGGAAGAGATTCTTTTGAACCCAATATCCTGAGATTAGCAACAAACTGAATATCAATCTCTGAAAAATATGCTTTGGAAGTGTAAGTATTGCGCTCTTAGCAGTGAAAGGAGAGCACAGCTATTTAAGCATTATAGGCTAAAACATGGAAGTTATGCAAGAACAGAGCCTTTTCCTTGTTTACATCAGGAATGTCCATGTACATTTAAATCACTCAATGCACTAAAAGTACATTTATCCCGCCTTGACACCAAAACTCCCGATCAGCAGCAACCAGGTGCACCAGTTAAATTTTGCTGTCTGTCATGTGGGTTTGCCGAGTCTTGTTCTCAGACCGACTACTTTACTCACCTGCGTACTGCACACTTAAAAGTAAACCATAAAGTCAGGTGCCCGTATAAAGACTGTAACTTGGAAACCAGTATGTACTCCACTTTCAAAGCACACAAGAGTAAAGTACACCAGGACCAGAACTGGAAAAGGTTCAAGTCAGAAATCATTGGATTGGATACTGTAAGCGATGACAGTGATGCTGCACAAGACCAAATGTCACATGCTGATGATATGGACGATTTAGAAGATGTCAGTGTAGAAGCCAGTGAGACTGATCTTCGTGATTTAGAAAAACAGCTTGAGCACAACTTATTATCTCTTCTGTTAAAGATGCAAACTGTCCTGCACATACCAGAGACTTCTGTGCAAGAAGTAATACAACAGCTTTGTCAAATCAATAAGCTGTCACAGCCACTTCTGCATAACAGAGTGAGGGACGTTCTAAAGAAATATTATGTTGACATCAATGAAACAGTTGTGAGAGAGCTTAACAGTGTCGTGTCAGAAAGTAACATAATGGCATTTTGTGCCAAAGATGGATCCCTAGGAACTGCTAAAAGGAGAGCGGCCTATGTACGTAGAGAGTTTCCACTGGTGAACCCATTGAATACTGTGTGGAAAAAGGCAAAAAAACACTTGCATATGTCCCTATTGTTCCCATGCTCCAGAGGTTGCTGAACAAAACTGACATATTAGATAAAGCCATGTCAGAAAAAGTACATGTCCCACAGGAATATAGATCATATGTAGATGGCCAGTGCTTTAATGAAAACTCTCTTCTTGCAAGGGACGAGTTCACAATTGCTCTTGGACTTTACATTGATGACTTCAAAGTAGCCAATCCTCTAGGAACATCAAAGCTGAAACATAAAATGTGTGCCATATCCTGGGTCATTGCAACATACCTGCAAAATATAGGTCAACCCTTAACTCAATCCAACTTGCACTACTGTGCAATACCTCAACAGTCAAAGAGTGTGGTTACGCTAAAGTTCTGCAACCTCTTATCTATGATCTAAAGTCATTGGAGCAAAATGGTGTTTACTTGGAGCAACTAGGTGAGAGTGTGAAAGGCACAGTCTTATATGTTGTTGCTGATAATCTTGGTGCCCACTCCCTTGCAGGATTCCTGGAGAGCTTCACTACTGAAAAGTTCTGCAGATTCTGTTCGGCAAGCAGTATTGACACACAACACCAAGAGGTATGTTTTGGTTTCTTTAAACTCCGAGACAAAGGCTCCCATGATATGCAGGTGCAGGAGGTGATAGAGGACCCAGTATTGAGTCGGACTTATGGTGTGAAAAGAGCATGTCCTTTAACTGAGAATCTTGAGCACTTTCATGCAGTCACTGGTTACCCTCCTGACATCCTGCATGATATATTGGAAGGCATTGTTCCAACTGAGTTGTCCCTTTGTCTTAAAGACCTGATAGACAAGGGGTATTTCACACTAGAAATGTTAAATCAGGCCATCAGAAACTTTAACTACACATTTACTGACAAAACAGACTGACCTCAGATTACTGGAACGGGATTTTCCGCCAAAGGGACCATTGGTGGAAATGCCCATGAGAATTGGTGTCTCATAAGGCTTCTTCCATTTTTTATTGGTCACTGTGTCCCTGAGGGTGACAACACTTGGGAAATTGTCATGCTTTTCAAAGATGTGGTTGAGCTAGCTGTTGCACCAAGGCATACTGAGGAGACTATAAAATAGCAGAGCACAGACAGCTGCTGCAGTCAACATTTCCAGATTTTCGTGGCCAAAGCATCACTTTGTGGAACATTACCCTCAGCTTGTAAGGAGATTTGGTCCCCTGTCTGATGTTTGGACAATGCGCTTTGAGGGGAAGCACAAGTTCTTTAAAAAGGCAATTCGCAATGTGCAAAACTTCAAAAATGTTGCCATGACACTTGCTACCAAACACCAGAAAGCAGTCAGTTACCACCTTGACTGTAGCTCTTTTTTCAGACCATCAGTTGAGATGACAAAGGTTACCCCAGTTTTGCTCGCCTCTTTCCCATTGAACGTTCAGAGAGTAATCGCGCAAAACATTACAAAGCCTGGGTCGGTTCTTAATGCATCATCTGTCTGTGTAGATGGAATAAAATATCATCCCGGCATGATACTCTCTACTGGCTCATGTTCATGTCTCCCTGAATTTGCCCAGATTCAAAAGATTGTGGCTGTTAACACAGAAATTATGTTTATTTGCCACAAAATGACAGCATGGTATTGTGAGCATTTAAGATCTTACCAACTTGTCTGTAATGAGGTCCCCTCTTTGGTTGTGGTTCAGATGTCAGACTTGAATGATGTCTTCCCATTATCAGCATATAGGGTACAAGGAGAACTTATGGTAACACTGATACGATATGTTATTTGCTAAATACCTGTCTTTTATCATGGTTTCACAGATGGCTGAGCAACAGAATATAACCATGAGGGTTATTGTCTCCGATGGAGATATAAGAAAGATGACGAAAAAACGACCTGACACACTTGATAATTTGATTGGCTGGCTCAAAGGCACTCTCCAAGCGAACTATATTTTCACCTTACAGTACCAGGATCCTGAATTTAAAAATGAACTGTGTAACCTCACCAATCTCTCTGAGCTCCCAGAGAAGCCAACAATCAAAATCATCCCTATGATTGAGCTTGTACCAATCTCAGCAAACACTGAATCATTTGGTGACACAAGCAGCCAGGCTGACACCGAGATCCTGTCCAGCTCCCCTCTGGATAGAAGTTTTCAGTGGCCAGAGGTATTTGACGTTCCCAAATTTTCGGTTGATGTTGAGTACAGACTTTGTCAAGGTAACCTGTTGTATCTCAGGGATGGAACCTATCTTAAGGTGACTAAAGAGTTGAAACATGATATCCTAGAGAAACTGGCTGAGACCATGTATGCATTTAAAGCATACCCAGAAAAGGAAGATTTTGAAGCCGTTGCAAAAGCCTTAGTACAAACCCACCCGTGTCTCCAAGAATCAGGGTCATCCTGCGGCTGGATTGGATGGAAGAACAGTCTGAAGTTCAAGATGGGTAATTATAGAACTAAAATGTGCCAGATTGGACAAGTTGATGTCACTGTCAATGGTGGTAAACGTGGAAGGTACACTGCAAATGCCGACCCTCCTCACAAAGGCATAAAAAAGCCAAGGAAAGGGGAAATACATTACCTGAATATCTACACCTACCTGAATATCCAGAGGGGAAGGATGACCACAACCTGGAAGAAGCTCGCCAGGTTTTGGTCAATGAAATGATTAAGACAAAGCCAAATGGGTCCCTTGTTAAGAAAGAGATGGACCTGACGTTTGCACTTCGGAGAAAAGAAGTTGTCCAAAACAAGCCTGCCATCAGCCAGATGGTACATCGATGGCCAGCTCTTTTCACAGAAAGCCAGGTATGTATTACTGTTTAAAAACGACGTATGTGTCACTGTAATGTTGAATACAATTTGTCCATAGATTCTTGTTTTTAGCTTCTTATGCAATACATGTTTTGTTTCAGGTTTTTTAGAGTTCACTCACCAGAGTGGTGGGGAAAAGTCTGCAAGAGAATTTCTTTGATGAACTTGACCATTTCTCTCCAAGGCTGATGGACCTCTTTAGGAAGAAGAAAGGCCTGACCGGCCAGCTTTTGGCTGAGCTTTTACGTCACACAAAGCTGGGTTTGACTACATTAGTCTACTACATCTTTCCTTTCTCTGTTCATCTCTTTTGTCTTTTCTTTTCTTCTATGCTCTATCTCTTTCTTTCTTCCCCTCTCATTTCCCTTAATCGTCTCCTTTACTCTCTTCATTCCCTAATTTTCTTTTTTGTCCTCTCCATTTTCCTCTCCTTTTGTCTTCTTGTACATAAACATTGTGGTGAATTTCTGGAATTTATTTGATAAATACATGTGCAGTGTTTCCCACAGAATTAGATTATATTTGCGGTGGTGTGGTGTTTGATTAAGGCACAACAAAAGGGTTAAATATATCATATATTTTTATTTTATTTTATAAGTACACATTTCCATTGCCAACACTTAGTGTCAGATAACTTAAAGACATTGCTATTGCTACATTGCTATGCCATTGCTACACTTTCTATGACTGCTCCGCAGACTTCTTGTTGCAAATTTTGCTCATACACACACACACACACACCAACCTGGACCTGGAGGTGGACACACACACACACACACACACACACACACACACACACACGCAAACACAAACAAACCTGGAGATGGAGGTGGACACACTCACACCAACCTGGAGGTGGACACACACACACACACACACACACACTCAAACTTATTGATACACTCAAACACAGGCTCACACACACTCACACATTCAAAAAGACTCGTGCACACAGATTCAAACACTCACACACACACTCAAACACAGACTCAGACACACACACACACACACACACACCAACCTGGACCTGGAGGTGGACACACACACAGACTTACACACACACACACACACTGATCAGAATCAGAATCAGCTTTATTGCCAAGTATGCTTACACATACAAGGAATTTGTCTAGGTGACAGGAGCTTCCAGTCAACAACAAGACAAACAATACCAAAAACAGCAGCAAGACATAGGTAATTAAAAACAAAAAAAGAACACAAAATAAATAATTATACATATACGTACATACATTCACCTTCATACATACCCACATACACACGTAGTGCAAATCTAATACAATCTGTTATATAAAGAACAAAAACCTGTATATTATGTACAGAGCAATGCAAGTAATGGCAGAAGTGGATAAGTTGGATAATATAAATTAAAATTAAAATTAAACTGTGTATTGCACATAATTATTGTTCAATGGGGCAATTTAATTGTTCATTAGATGGATGGCCTGAGGGAAAAAAACTGTTCCTGTGTCTGACGGTTCTGGTGCTCAGTGCTCTGAAGTGCCGGCCAGAAGGCAACAGTTCAAAAAGGTAGTGGGCAGGGTGAGTGGGGTCCAGAGTGATTTTACCAGCCTTTTTCCTCAATCTGGAAGTGTATAGTTCTTAAAGGGGGGGCAGGGGGCAACCAATAATCCTCTCAGCAGACCGAACTGTCCTTTGTAGTCTTCTAATGTCTGATTTCGTAGCTGCACCAAACCAGACAGTTATAGAAGTGCAGAGGACAGACTCAATGACTGCTGAGTAGAACTGTTTCAGCAGCACTGGTGGCAGGTTGAACTTCCTCAGCTGGCGAAGGAAGTACAACCTCTGCTGGGCCTTTTTCACAATGGAGTCGATGTGTATCTCCCACTTCAGGTCCTGTGAGATGGTAGTGCCCAGGAACCTGAATGACTCCACTGCTGCCACAGTGCTGTTTAGAATGGTGAGGGGGGACAATGTTGGGGTGTTCCTCCTAAAGTCCACAATCATCTCCACTGTTTTGAGCGTGTTCAGCTCCAGGTTGTTTTGACTGCACCAGACAGCCAGCCGTTCAACCTCCTTTCTATATGCAGACTCATCATCATCTCGGATGAGGCCGATGACAGTGGTGTTGTCTGCAAACTTCAGGAGCTAGACAGAGGTGTCCTTGGTGGTGCAGTCATTGGTGTACAGGGAGAAGAGAAGTGGGGAGAGCACACATCCCTGGGGGGCACCAGTGCTGATGGTACAGATGGTGGAAGTGAATTTTCCCTGCCTCACAAGCTGCTGCCTGTCCATCAGAAAGCTGGTAATCCACTGACAGGTAGAGGTGGGAACAGGGAGTTGGTTTAACTTAGTCCGGAGTATATCTGGTATGATTGAGTTGAAAGCCGAGCTGAAGTCCACAAAAAGGATCCTTACGTATGTCCCCGGTCTGTCCAGATGTTGCAGGATATGATGCAAACCCATGTTGACTGCATCATCCACAGACCTGTTTGCTCGATAAGCAAATTGAAGGGGATCCAGAAAGAGTCCAGTGATGTACTTCAGGTGGGCCAACACCAGTCTCTCAAATGACTTCATGACCACAGATGTCAGGGCGACAGGTCTGTAGTCATTAAGTCCTGTGATTTTAGGTTTCTTAGGGATGGGGATAATGACTGAGCATTTGAAGCAGCATGGGACTTAACACTGCTCCAGTGATCTATTGAAGATCTGAGTGAAGATGGGGGCCAGTTGGTTAGCACAGGAACGAAGGCAAGCTGGTGAGATGCCATCTGGTCCTGGAGCCTTCCTTGTCCTTTGCTTCCGAAAGACACGGCACACATCGTCCTCACAGATCTTGAGTGCAGGTAGTGTAGCAGGAGGGGGTAGGAGGGGGGTTGCAGGAGGTGTTAATGGTTGTGTGAAATGAAGGTCTGAGTGCATGTGGGGTGTGAAATCGGGCCTTTCAAATCTGCAGTAAAACACATTCAGGTCGTCAGCCAGTCGTTGGTCCGCCACATGGTTGGGAGTAGGAGTTCTGTAATTAGTAAGTTGTTTCAGGCCACTCCACACTGATGCAGGGTCGTTAGCTGAAAACTTGCTTTTCAGCTTCTCAGAGTAGCTTCTTTTAGCCACTCTGATTTCCTTATTCAGTGTGTTCCTGGCCTGATTATACAAGACTCTATCCCCACCCCTGTAAGCCTCCTCTTTGGCATGACGAAGCTGTCTGAGTTTTCCTGTGAACCATGGTTTATCATTGTTGAATGACAAAAATGTCCTAGTAGGGATGCACATTGATATTGTGGCGGGCCACCACAAATTAATGAACGTATGGGAAACCCTGATGTGAGTATCCTTAGCAAGATATGTTTTAACTCTTGTGTCCACTATCTTGCAGACCACTGAGCCAACAGACATCAGGTGCCTATGTCTTCTGGGACTGCCTGTCATCTTGGCGGATGATTATTCTGCCTTCTTCAAGACATTCTCTGTAAGTTAATTTGTTTTGTAAATGTTGCAGGTGCATGCGCTTTTGGTCTAATTTTTAGCTGTTAATGAACACTTCCATTCATTTTCAGAATTATTTGATCAGCATCAGTGTCTTCATTTAGTCTCTATTTAATTGCCGAACAAAGATAGTTTACCCACTTTCAGTCCCAGTCCTATTGAAAAAGTAGAAAATTTCTCCCAATAACTAAGGTTGTATGAATCCTTTTACGATTGCCCCAATTAGTTTTTTACTTTACTGTCACTGGTTGGAACTTGTGAAATTGTTTTTGGGTCTAAAACTCAAATGGGGAGTTCTAATTGCACTTGTTAGATTCTGGTTGCTCCAGTCATCAAATATCTTATTGTGTATGTTACTTTCAACTGGTAAAGTAAAAAAAAAAGCAATTAAGGTGAAAGGTACTGAGAGTCATAAAAAAATGTTTCAGCACGACTGTGCCCAAAATATGGAGTTTACCCACTTTCAGTCAAAGTGTTGCAAACTGTACAGATCCGAATATGGCATTTGATAAAAATTCAAGACTGGTATCGTCCCTTTAATATAAATTACTTTCAGTGTGGTTCATATTGTACAATGCTTTTCATTATAAACAGTCACAGGTTATTTTTGGTGGACAAAACACCATTGTCTAACTGGCATGTTTATGTTCTCTGCTTGTCAAAACGTTTCTTTCACTGTTAGGATGTAACTGACAAGGCCTCGTACATTGAAACTCCAGTGGGAATTCTCTGCCTTGGTCAAGAAAATACCCAGCTCAACCCATCCAGAGTAGGGATCATCTTGGAAGGGTCTGTGGTAATGGATGAACTGGCCAACCTGCCTCAGGCCTTCTGTGTCCTTTTCGGACTGATCTATGCCCTGCACCTGGACTACCCCAAGTGCATGAAAAACACTTTCAACTTTATTCACCAAGTAATGCTCAAACTGGGTAGAAGTGAGCTGGTACCCAAAATTCAAACTTTGAAAAATCAGCTGGAAGCATAAAATGGGGTTCGAAGTGGCTCTACTACTGTTCCAGATTTGTTTGCCACAGTTTGTAACGTTGGACTTTTATGAAAATATGTTTACTGTTGTGTATGGTTTGGAGTACATGTGTCCTGTGGCATTTGCACTGATTTTTTGCACAAGATTCCATGACACAGGCTTTGATAAAATTTCATTTCAAATTAGTTGGGTATTTTAGTGACATTACCAAATAAAAGGCAGATGTCTTGGTGCATTTTGGATTTTCAAGATATATAGAGTAGATATTTTAGTCATATAAATGAGAATGTTCAACTATATAAAAATTTTCCCTTACAGGATTGTAAGTTATAATACAGTTTTAATGTGATTTGTTGTGATAATGATGTACACATGCTTGAGCACGATAAGTGTTTTTGTTGGCATGATGGTGCTTTGTTTTATGCAATGTTCAGGGCATGAATGACAAATTTTGCCACTGTTTCAGTCTTATGATTCAAGGTTGTTAAAGCAGGGGGCCTGTAAGTTAATGCTGTTTTCAAATAAAACGGTAAAAAAATGACTTTTGTATTGCGTATTTGTCTTAATTTAAATGTTCTAGTTTAGTATATTCAATGAATACAAAGGTTTAGTTACTTTAACTTAAAATAGTAAGTGGAGTTCATGTGACAAGACAATTAATATTACAAGAGATTGTAAGTTAAATCAACTTGGCATTCAGTGTTTTGAACTTAAAATAATAAGTCCACCCTTTCATTAATTTAAGTTAAATGCACTCAAGTTTTCATAACCCATTACTTAAAGTTTTTAAGGCAACCGGTTTCCTCAAATTTTTTAAGTGAATTCAACTTATCCGGGCTTACAGTGTAGTGTTGTAGGCTTATTTTTATTTTATTTTATTTTTGCTCTTTACAGACTTTGTGCTGCTGCTGTTTTTGTCATCACTGTTGATTTAGTTGTGTGTGGAGTTTAAGAGCTCATCTTTTACTTTTTTTAATGATGTTGGTTGTGTATCATTACTGAAGTTTGTGTGTCAAGTGTTGACATATATATGCCTCCTAATAAAACTATTACATGTGTAGCCTGTATCTCAAGAAGAGGCCATCCTGCAATGTAAAACTTGTTTCCTTGATAAATAAAGTTAGATTCACGGAACACTTACTTTACAGCGGCAAGCCTTAAAGTTCAGTAGATTAAAGTGAAGTTGTTATAAATTACCCAAAGTTAAGTTCAACAAACTAAACCGATTAAGTTCAGTGAAATAAACTGATGAAGTTCAGCAAAATGAATAATATTGGTTACTGTCGTAACCTCTGTTCCCTGATGGAGGGAACAAGATGTTGTCTGGTAGGGCAATGCAATGGCGTCCACAATCAAGTGGGCAAACCTCTGTTTGGAGACAGCGTTCCCTTTCCGCTGTCCACCAAAGCAGGCAACGAGCTGCTCAGAGCATCTAGAGCTCTGTGTTCGATCCAAATAGATGCGGAAAGTACACACCGGACACAGCAACGAGAAGCATGGGTCTGCCTCCTCCTGGGGTAGCTTCGCTTGCAGGCTCACCACCTGGCCCCAAAAAGGGGTGTGGGAACCTTGGGCATATAGTCTGAACGGGGTCTCAGGATCACGTGAGTGTCTTCCGGACCAAACTCCAGGCACGTTCGCTAACAGAGAATGCTTGCAGGTCCCGACCCTCTTGATGGAAGTGAGCGTGGAAAGGAGGGCGGTCTTCAGAGGGACAGCCTTTAGCTTTACTGAATCACAGGGCTCCAAGCGAGGTCCCATGAGGGAAAGAGGCACGGCCTTAGAGGGTTCGACCTCCTGGCACCTCTTAGGAACCTGATGAATGGGTTGTGCTATTCAAGAAACTTACCTTTAACTCTTTCCCCGCCAAACACGGAATTTTCCGGGTTTTATGAAAAAACGCTTCCCCGCCAAACACGGAATTTTCCGGGTATCCGTGTTTTAGGTGGTATACGGTAAGGAAGACCCGCGCGCATGTTTTGAAAGAGTACGCAACTCTTTGATCAAAGAAACAGACTGCGATCGTCTCAAACGTGAAGTGGAACACCATACTAATACTAAAGCACTTGTTTGATAAAATGCCTTTTTCTCAGCTTTTTGTCCGAAATGTTGTTTTTGACAAAACCTACCTCTATTCAAGTGGCAATAAAAAAAGAACAAATGAAGATAAAATAAAATCGCTTTTTTGCCTAAAAGCAGAGGCTCAGATCTTTATTTTGATATATAGCATCTTCATATATTCATGGAAGAAAATATTTTGCGGGCCATTAAAGTTTAGCGAAAATCGTCAAAAACCCTGGCGGTGGCTGGCAACTTTTTTTAAAAACGCTGGCGGGGAAAGAGTTAACAGCAATGTGTTGTGTTGCAACATTGCAACTACAAGACCTCGAGAGTGGAGCGGTACAGCTGCCCCTCCAATTCTTTGCAGGGAGGAAAGCACTGACCTGACTGCGGGGGATGCATACTTGATTAGCCCTCGGGGTCAGCTGTTTGACAGCATGTCTGTACCGAGGGGAGCTCCCGTCAGGGCATACCAGAGCGGCAGAGGGAGGACCCCCAGGGGGGCAATCAGGTCTACCTGTGCCTGGCCCAATCAACTCCAGATCAGTTGGACCGCCTGAGGGTAGAGTCACCACTCTCCCGTGAGTGTTACATTCCATGACAGAGCATCTGCTGTGACAGTGCGGTGGCCCGGGATGTGAGTGGCATGCAATGAGTCGCTGCTGAGGTGATGGGCGAGCTGCGACATGAGACGGGACCGTAAACCACATTGGTGGTTTCTATAGGCTACCGTTGAGGTGGACCAACACATGCTTGCCCTGAATCAACGGCAAAGAGCCTCCACAGGGCAAGCTATACTACCAGCAACTTGAGGCAGTTGGTGTGCCAATGCAGGTGAGGTCCTATATAGGAGCGCTCAACCTATCTTGGAGGCGTCTGTCATAACCATGACGCTCAAGGACAATTGCTGTATGGGGACTTTGGCCCACAAAAATGCAATGTCGGTCCAAGGGCTGAAAAAGGCAACGAGTAGCAGCAGTGAGAGCCACACATGCGTACCTCGGGACTCGTGTCTGGGGCCAGTGCTGTAGTGGTCACATATGCATGAACCCGAGCGGCGTAACCACCGTTGAGGATGCCATATGCCCCATAAGCCTCTGAAAGTATTTCAGTGGGACCAACATTTGCTGCCTGGATAAGTTCAGGCAGTTCATCACCGACTGCACATGCTCGTTCATGAGGCACGCTATCATTGACACTGAGTCTCCAATGACGAGAAAAGAGATGCGCTGAACCAGGGAGAAATTGCTCTTTTCCCAGTTGACCTGAAGCCCTAAATGGCTGAGGTGCGTGAGCACTAGGTCCCTGTGTGAACGCAATAACTTTCAAGAGCGTGCTAGAATCTGCGGTCGTTGAGGTAATTGAGTATGCGGATGCCCACTTCCCTTAAAGAGCAAAGGGCAGCCTCTGCGACCTTCGTGAAGGCACGAGGAGACAGGGACAAGCTGAAGGGGAGGACATTGTACTAATATGTCCGGCCGTTGAACCCAGGCGGGACCTGGTGAGTTTAATCGCATAGCTGAGTCGGATAGTTCTGGCCAACCAGCACAATGGGTTGGAAGTGATAGCCACGTGTCCAATCACCTGGCAAGGGGCACTAAGGGAAGGAATGCATCCATCATTCCTGGGGGTGGGGCTTCGCAGCTTTGCGTGGAGTGCTGCTTCGGGGATCGATTCTCTGACCCGAGGTGGGCAAGCTGAGGGAACACTCGAAGCACTTACCTCCCTCTGCGTGCCCAGCATAAGGCTGAGGAGGAGTGTCTCTCCGGCCGTACTCGAGACTTGTCACCACCGGCTGGCCAGGGGTGTATTTTGTGTGGTGTACGCGATGGCAGGGGTGCCACGTTCGTGATGCCCAGGCTGCGAGCATCAGGTGTTCAGTTTCCGCAGGGGTAGGGACCGTGAACGGCGGCGCTATGACCAGAGCACAAAGTAAACAGCTCTTTTCTTTGAAATGTAGGTACCGCAACCCATATGGGGGGGTGGTTGTGGTGAGAGAAGGGGACAAGGTATTTACCTCCCGGCCCTCAACCGGGGGAGGAAGTGGACTGGTTACTAGCTCCGAAGTTCCAGCTGATGTCTTGGTCCTCTGGTGGCCTGTCTCAGGGGCGCTTAGGAGAAAAGCAGGGGACGTCTCTCTCCTGAGCCAGTTGGGTTTGTGTCGCCACAGGGGCATGCCCTCGGTACGCACTCTTGAACCGAGCCGGGGCAGGACGTGCTGGATCGTCTGTTGTCTCACCACTGAGAACTGCTAGGCGAAGTGCTCAACGGTGTCACCGAAGAGGCCGACCTAGGAAAATGGGGCGTTAAGGAATCGTGCCTTGTACGCATCTCTCATCTTGACCAGGTTCAGCCTCAGGTGGCGTTCCTGGACCACAAGCGTGGACATCATCTGCCCGATTGCGCACACTGTGACCTTAATCGCTCAGAGGGTGAGGTCAGTTGCAGAGTGCAGGGACAACATCATCCTTCAGGCTCGGGAACCAGGTGGCGGCGCTCAGCGGGCACAGGTGTGCCACGATTGCTTTGTCCTCTTGGGGTATTGTGGCATAACCCTCAGCCGTCCCCCCGTCAAGGGTAGTGAGAGCAGATGAGCCAAAGGACCAGGTTCGGGCAGTAAAAAGTTGCCCTCCACTATCGCGTCAGCTCGTCATGCACTTACATTTACATTTATGAATTTGGCAGACGCTTTTATCCAAAGCGACTTACAGAGCCCTTACTATAGGGACAGTCCCAAGTGCCTTGCTCAAGGACACAATGGTGGTGGCTGTGGGGCTCGAACCAGCGTCCTTCTGATTACCAGATTACCAGTTATGTGCTTAGACCACTACACCACCACCACTTCCGGGAAGAATGAGACTGGAGCGGGTTGTGGCTGCGAGCGGCGCGCCAAACCTAAAACCCAGGCAACCCGGGCAAGCATGGTGGTCAGCTCCGCGTCAGCCTCAGACTGGGCTGCCACAACTGAAGACGGCAAAACGGTTGAGTCCTCGGCGTCTGACATCACCAAGGCACTCTCAACAGCAATCGACATTTCATCCTGCTCACAAGCTCCGGAAAATACATAAGGCTGGCGGATAGGCAAGCCTGTCACATCCCAGTGCTGGACGTAAGCAAAGGAGCGTACCGGGGAGTGAAGCCCCCGAATCACCTCCAGCGTCAACCAAAGTGGTCTTGTACCCGTAGGTAGGAAGAGCCGCGAGGGGGATGAAGTGGTTTTCCCTCGAAAGAAGAAAAGCTGTGACCGCAATGTTGCCATGGTTACACTCTTGCAGTAAGAACATAAACCATCCACGAATGCTTCCTCAATGCGCTTATAGCCCATGAGGGAGTGATCATGACCATCAGAGGCGGAGATGTAACGACCGCATCCAGGAACGGCACAGAGACATAAAGGCATCAGAGACATGAGGCAAAAAGAGGTTCAACATCACTGCGCCTGCTCTAGTAGAGGAAACAAAAACTATTTTAGAGGGATAGCTCTTTAAAGTGCTGTCAAAGCACCCAGGGGTGTAGTCTGAAGCGGAGTGCAGAGTGGAGAGAGAATCGCTGGAATGAGCCGTGTATCCAACAGCAATGCTTCACAGAGAGGTGATTCAGCTTGCTGTAAGTACAAAACACTCGGCTCCTTGAATCAACAAAACATTTTTACAGTGCTGCAAATTCCCTGCAAGTTTTGTTGCTATTGTTCAGCTCAATCTACTGAAATATTGAAGTCTTTTTTCACTGCATGGAAAAGATGACCTTTGACAACATTATATTTGCTCAGCTTGTTTTATCGAACCACTTTATGTCTCTAATGTTTTTTTTTTATTTTTATGCGATCCAAAGCTAGTCATGAACAAAGAAGAGCATAACAGAACAAATGGAATAAGTAGAGGCAGTGACTGAGGATTTCCTCACAAAGAGCAGGAACAAGCCTTCGAACTCCTCCACAATTTTTATCTCAAGCACCAATCTCAATATATAAATATCTTTGTTTTGAGCATTGACTTTGAGAATCAATAACATTTTACCTTTCCAACATACTGTGGATCAGATCCCATGTATTCTTCCAGGACAAAGAACTGATTCCACACCCATCCTCTCTTGACTCTGTGAGCTTCAAAAATGCCATGTTTCCTATGTGACATCAGATTCCTGTGGTGCTCCTTCCTCATCCTGTTCTGGGATGAGGAGGGCAGGGGAGACACAAAGCTTTTGTCTAAGACGCACCAGAGGAACAGCAGCAGGCAGTTCCCCATGAGCATTGGAACAACCTTTGGTGCAAAGTGGTCGCTTTGATGACTTCTATGGTGAAGACAGAGGAACAATAAATCCAATTTGAAGTACTCCACAATCCCTTGGCAGCATGAAACGATAAACATCCATGAAACTGCTTAAAATTCACCTCCTGCAGGAAAGAGAAAGCAACAGTGCTTTAAATCAATGAGATTATAATGATTTGTAGGGGTGTCTGGATATAATGTTGGCATGCAATAAAACAAGAAGGCCATCATGTCTGTGATGTTTTAATTTTTTTTGTGGCAGCGTAAATCTCTTGTCTGTTCAGCTATAATATAATCTCACTTGAAGGGCTTTTAAAAATACAGGAAATCTGCAAATTGGCTCAATTGAGTTTGTTTAGAACATTTAACACCAGGAGGTTTTTGATACTAGCAAATAAAAATGATTGCAAGAAAAAACTGTTGGCAGACCTCCAAGAGAATGCTGGATGTGCAATGTGGTGTTTATTTTCAGTGCACTGGTCTCGAAAATGAGGTGGTCCCGCTTGAATAGGTGGGATGTTTTTTTTTTGACCTGGCGACACAGCCTGTCCAGATGCTTAAGGTCAAAAATCAGTAAACTTTCCTCTTAATCACCCTCCAAATGGAAAGAACCTGAGAAATTAGGTACACGAGAACTATCCATTACTGCACCAAGTATGATGAGAATTAAATAAGGCTATACAAGTCAGGAAGCCATTGGAAAACATAACTGGAATCCTTTAAAAAATGTATTGTGTTGCAATTGGAAATATTTTGTGTGAATTAATTTAAAGCTGCTCAAGTGTGTAATTTTGTACCATGTTAAAATAATTCTCATCTCAGAGTCAAAATAAGTGAAATCTTTTTGGACATTTTATGTTTGTTCTTATTGCCAGTCTATGTGGAGAAGGGATAGAACAGGTGATTTCTGGCTGAAGGAATGCAACGTGATGTAAGTGAATTTGACTCTGTGGGTCTGTTGCTGGATGAAGATTCTGAGTAAACACGGGACTTTCAAGCATTCATCACCCAGCAAATTCACTGAACTTATGCTGTCATATCATGTTAAGAAGAATGAGAGTGCTGTTAACAGACACTGAGGATGAGAAAACCAGAGACCAAAGCAGAGGAAGGACAGGGACACACACACACACACATGTTTACTTAGGTATCTAAATCGGGACATGTCATAGACCTCCATTGTTTTAAAAAATTTAAATGTTTGATTTTAGAGAGATTACAAAACAATAAAATGTTTGGACACTGTACAATATTGGATTGCCACTGTTATACCTAATGTGAAATCTGGGACCTGAAGCAAAGTCAACTGAGAACCACACCCTTAACCTAAAATAATTTTTTCAGCATTTTTTAAATAATGATAATGATAATGGTGATAATATTAATAATAATAATAATAATACATAAAATTAATACAAATATTATGTATTGTTTTATTGTTTTAATCATTTTGCAATAGAGGAAATCCCTGGAGTTGTGTAAGATTTAGCTTGTGGAGATAATGTGGCCCCAAACTATAGCTTAGTATGCACACACACAAAGTACTTTAGGAACGACTGCATATTCTGTATCACCACAGAAACACATGATACACCTAAATATGTTCTGTGTACCATCTTACAAGCTGAACAACAATGTGTCTGGGTTCTACAGAGCAGGGAGCGAGATATGCAAATGAAGAAAATCAAATAATTAAATCTCATAAACTTCACTGAACATAGTAAAGTTGAGATGCCCAGAGTGATTAAAGATGATTCCAATTAATAATCAAGCTAGCTCTGTAAAGCTCATCAAATTCAATCACGTTTAGACACAGGGATTACAGGACAGAGAGAGTACTATGTATTCATTTAAAGGCTTTAATGCTTAAACTATTGTTCTGTCTGGGCAGTGCACACTTAAAAACGTCTAGTTACTGTTGTAACCTCCATTCCCTGATGGAGGGAACGAGACGTTGTGTCGATGTAGTGACACTAGGGGTCGCCATTGGGAGCCCCAGACAAGAAAAGGCCAATGGGAATTGGTGAGTGGAATCTGCATAACACTCCCCCGGATACGGGTATAAAAAGAGCCGGAATGCAACCACTCATTCAGGCTTTGTGCTGAAGAGCTGAGACAAGGTCCCGGCCATTTCAGCGGGTAGGTCAGTGTTGTGGCAGAAGGGACACGCAATGTTGTGTCGATGCAGCGAAACTAAGGGTCCCTATACAAAACGCCACGACTAACTGACCTGTGTTACATGGACTGGTGGTGCGAGACAGGCAGACCTCTGTGTGCCTTGTTGACAGCGCACCAGGCCATCATGTAACCTTCTCCAACACTCTTTTTGGCGTCAAACGGTCCCCTACACCTCTGGGAAAAGTCGGCTGCTCAAAAAATAAGGACCGGCTGGCCCAGCTGTGGCCTTTTTTCTTTTTTTCTCCCCAAAAGTAACAAAATCGTTCAGCTGGGGGCCATATAGGTTCCACGTGAAGGGGTGTCCCTCCAAAGAGGAGGACAACGCGGTGACCACACCCCACCTGAGGTGGGGGAGGGGTGGGGGTTTGAGTGGAAATACATCAAATGATCTTACTGAACCCTGTCGGAAGCATCACATGTGGAGAGGTTCCGAGGGGGGAGGAGTTTCTACAGAAACGGTGAACAGGGGCAGAGGAACCTCTGTCCAAGGAAGACACGGTTTACCAACGGGGAAACCACTTTGTGGAAAATATATCACACGAGGATACCAATGGGGAAACTAGGGCATGTGGGCACCTACCCCAGTACAGGGCCTAGTTAGCACAGGTACTGGGCCAGCAGCGAGTTTCTATGAAAATTCGCCAGCCACAGGGCTAAGGAGGAAGGACATCCAGGGTCCACGCCTTTGTGAATGTGACTGGGAGTAAAAGCGCACGTCTTCACCTCAAGGGAGGGGAAAGGCACTATGAGCAAGAGGAAAACGGCCAGCTGTCTCGAAACTTACCTGTTCGTACCTGACAACACACAGGACGAAACCGGCTCAACACGGAGGTTGTAAAACCTTGCAAGGTGTAAGGTGTTGCCCAGCCCACTACTCTGGTAAATTTGGGGCATGCAGCCCCGCGGAGGGTGGCACACCCTGGACATGATATGCCATAGCCACAACGATGGTGTCAATGACCCAGAGCCGTGGCACCATGCCATCTCGTGACCCGAATCTGAAGTCAGTGCTGAAGCAGTCTCATATGTGTCAACCGGAGCGGTGTGACCACCACTGAGGATGCCATATGCTCCAGGAGCCTCTAAAGTAATTTCAGTGGGACCGTGTTTTCCTTTCACCAGGGTGGACATCGCTTGCCTGAGAGACCACGTCATGACCTTTGTTGCCCGGAGGGCGAGCTTGGTCAACAAGCGCAGCTCCTGTCTCGATCTCGAGTCAGAACTACCATTGTGCAGTTCTCTGAGTGCTTCGGCTTGGTGCACTTGCAGGAGAGCCCTGGCGTGCAGGGCGGAGGCGGCCTGTCCAGCGGCACAGCAGGCCTTAGTCGCCAGTGATGATGTAAACCTACAGGCCCTGGACGGGTGTCTCTGACAGCCCCACCAGGTAACGATGGCAACCAGGAAATATAAACATAAAATATAATATGTGTGTGTCGCACTTTTAGAAGGGAAATATACTCTTTTAGAGGAAGAATAAACTCTTTTAGGCTGCTGAAGCACCCAGGGGCATTCTCTGCCCTCAACCGGTGCAAGAGAGAGAGAAGCCGCTGAAATGCGCCATAAATCCAAAAGCGTTTGTAGACATTAATGGATCGGCAGAGGAATTCAGCTCACTAAAACACAACCGCTCAGCTCAGAAGAAAAATTCTGAATGAGTGGTTGCATAGAAGCTCCTATTATACCCGTATGTCCAGAGGAGTGTCATGCAAATTCCACTCGCCAATTCCCATTGGCCTTTTCTCAAAGATCAGAGGTGTCTGGGGCTCCCAAGGGCAACCTCTTTTGTCACTACATCGACACGATGTCGAGTGAGTGACAGAAAAAAACATATTACATTTTTGTTACAGAAGTCATTAGGAGGAATTACTCTATGAACGATACACTAAAATGTGTCTGCCCATCTTTATCATGAAGAACACCACATTTGGTAGTTATGTGTGTGTGTGTGTGTGTGTGTGTGTGTGTGTGTGTGCGTGTGCACATACTTTTTAATAAAATGCTTGTTCTAATTGTTTCTGATTCAGAAATGTATAATGTTGAAAGAGCAGACTTTCATGACCCTTTAAATATTTCTGCTCATAAATCCTGCAAGAGTGTCAAGCTGATTTCTTATTCTTTTGTGTTTGGAAGAGTAGAGTGATTTTTCATTCTTTACAAAGAGTTTCATGGCCAGTATTGAATTTGGAGTCCAGACCAGCATCTTTTTTAAGTGGTTTGGCTGGTATTTCATGTCACAAAGTATACATTTGGAATTTTCCAATCTAGTCCTATGACAAAAACTTAAAAAATGTACACCCAATTTAAATGTTATTGTGATTTTCCCTAAATTTAACCTCAAATCTAACCATAAAATGTAAAACCTTACCCAAACCTGTCCTAGATTTTAATAAGAAAATCATGGTTTTGTACCACTATTTTGTAAACATTGGGGATTTGATCTAGTGTGCTAAGTTTAACCCCTCACCAAACCCAAAACCTAAACCTAAATTTAAACAAAGTTTTACCCCTTACACAAACATTACAACTTGGATTTTAGGAAAACTTGTAGTGTTCCACAGAAGAATGAAAAGACCAGGGTTTGGAATGGAGGGAAGGGTGTTCCATTTTTTCAATATAGTATACATCAGTCATTTGTATTGAATAAATTACGATGGAATGAATAACATCATTTGCTCACTGACAATTCCTTTCTTTATGTCATATTCCCTGTTGTATTTTGCGTTTGTGCTTTTATGTTGGAATTCTTGTTTATTTTCCTGTTTCCTGTGTTAGTTTTGTAGTCCTTGTAGTTTTATTCCTTGATTGATTCTCCCTGATTGTTTCTCATTTCCTGACAGTTTCCCCAGGTGTTCCTTGTTTTCCCTTGTGTATTTAAACCCTTGTTTTCCCTGTTTTCTTTGTCAGTTTTTACATGTTTTTTTTTCTATGCTCTGTGCTAGGTTCCCTGTGTTTTGCTTTTCCTGTTATTGAGTTAGCGTGTTTATTTTTCAGTTTAATAAAGCTGTGTGTATATATCCTCATTCCATACCTGCCTCGTCACAGAAAATCTGACCATGGATCTAGCAGCCGTCAGAATTCTCCACCTCAAGCAAGGGGACTGCCCAGTTGAGGATCATGTCCGTGAGTTTTTAGAGCTGGCGAATTTAGTGCACTACACAGAATACTCTTCTTCAGGGTGGGTCTCAGTAGTGCACTAAAGGAGCTATTGCCACCAGTGGATCCAGTGGTTCTGCAAGTTAGTGGCTCGCATTTAGCTCTAACATCAGCTCTGGTCTCCTTGCCGTCCGCCTGATAAGCTCTGGTCTCCTGACCGTCCTCCTGATCAGCTCTGGTCTCCTGACCGTCCGCCTGATCAGCTCTGGCCTCCTGACCATCCGCCTGATCAGCTCTGGTCTCCTGACCATCCACCTGATCTGCTGCCGCAACGTTGTCATGGTCATGTTCTCGCAGTGAGAACATGAACCATCCACAAACACAGCCTCGATGTGATCGCTACCCAGACACACGAGACAACGCCTGTGGCCGTCTGAAGCGGAAAGCACTCTACCGCATCCAGGTACAACACAGGGGCGGAAAGGAATCTTTATAAAGACACGTCCTTAACAAAACATTCAACGCCGCTGTGTTTTGCTCTTTTAGAGGAAATTACTCTTTTAAATAAAATCATTCTTTTATGAAAAAGGACTCGTGAGAGTTCTTTTATAATCTGCAACTGTCAAAGCGCCCAGTGGCAGGAATGCACAGCCGTGCAAACAGGAGAAAGCCGCTGTTGTGCGCCGTAGAATCCAACAGCATGCAGTGCTGTGTGTAACACGCAGCAATTGCAGACACGACCATCGGCTCCGAAGAAACTTTCTGAATGAACTCATTTGCGCCACTTAAATACCCGTATGTCCGGGGGCGGGATATGCAAATACCAGTTGCCAACTTCTCATTGGCCTTTTTTCATAGATCAGAGGTGGATATCGGTGCTCAAGAGAGACCCCAAGTGTCGCTTCTCTGACACAACGTGGAGAGAGCGACAGAAGGGGAACTTATATTTTCAATTCAATTTGCCTGGTCAATTGTTATTTTCTTTTTTAATTCCAATTTATTTTGAGGGAATACTAACAGTGTTTTTGCCATCCAGCTGGTCCTATTGCAAGAGTATAGTGATGACCACAGCAGTTGTTTTTATACTTTTCCTCATTAAATAAGATTTTCAGTTGATCACCTAATCAGCACCTCGTTAAGTAAAATGAGGTGTGCTTGTGTTGGAATTGAACAGACACTGGAATGGAATTGCTGCAATATATGTAGAGATGCCGATTTAAGAAAAATTTGGAGTGGCCTCTTAATTTTTTTCAGAACTCTATATACTGTATATATATATATATATATATATATATATATATATATATATATATATACAGTAATGCAGAAAACTGAAGTTTACATTAACTTTTAATCGATTAATATCGATATATATATATATATATATATATATATATACGATTTAACGCAATAAATCGCAATGCCCCCGGACCGTCATAAGGAAGATTCCTGAGAAATGCAAGCTTGTAGTACCATTTGTTTACTCCAGAGGGCAGTAAGTGAAACTCCAACTATATGGGCAATGCACAGTTTATATAGTGAACAAAACATCCCTTCAACAGACAGCACAACACAAAAATGCATTACCCCAGATAGCAAAAAATGTCCGCACGGCTTCTTTTTGCGGCCGACCCTAAGCTGTCGGCTATAGGTGCGTCCCACTGGCGGGGATGAAACGTTTGCCGCCGAATTCGTCACTCCCATTTCTTGTGAGATGCCGCCCGCGAAAAGCCGGCGGGCCGCCTGCTTAATTTTCTCTGGCAGTTGCCTCGGGCTAATCGACCGAGGCCGGCTGGCGGCAAGCCGCTTTGAAATACAAGGACAGCTTAGACTCTCAAAATCGACCAGCCATGTTGGCTATTATTTTTTGCTCCAAAGCCATTAGGGTTTATAACATAGTCTTGACTCTTGATTCCATGATAAGGTAAGGTTTAGGAAATGACATTTAAATTACTTTGAAACTCTGAAGCGATTATACAGTAATATATGTAAAATATATTGAATTATTTTATGCACTTAAGTGAAAATTGTTTACATTTCTTTGATTGATGCACATTTGAGACATGCACCAATAAACCAAAAAGAATTCCTTTTGTAAAACTTACTTGGCAATAAATATCTTTCTGATTCTGATTAGGTTTTAAAATAGATATTTAATTCATGGTATGAACAATTTAGCAGAACAAATTGATGAAGTTAGACTTTTCACCAATGCCTGTATCAGTGAACAGTGAAAGACATCTGCAACATGGCCAAAATCTTGGGTATACTTTATATTTTTTTTATTAATTTGCAACCATGGTGATATCCATCATAAACATGAAAATCCCCGTTTTGACATGAAGGATAAACTCAATGAAAAAGCTAAATTATCCTCTGGTTTCACAGTTGCGCAGAAATTTCGTTTATGTCTTTAAATTTTTTCCAACCTCGATTTTTTTTTGTTATTTTACCTTTTGCAGGTAAGGGATTCATTTGCAATTATGACCTGTACAAATGTTTAAGAAAGTGTTAAAGTCCCTGTAAAGGCAATAAAAAAACAAATCGTAAAAAAGGGGATAAAAATTGCTAAAACACATTACAAAGACTGTGAACTGTGGAGTACTGAATAGCCTACGTGAACAAGCGTAGTGACGAACTTCCGCTGTCGCCAGAAGTCGGCATATCTTTTTACGGTTTATTTGCGCGTCGCCCAAAATGTCTGTTTTTACTCGATGTCTCCATGATCTTCTGAAAATTAGCATCAGCGATGTTCATCGCATTGTTGATGCCTGGTCCCTTGCTCCGACAAGCAAGAGGGACAAGGGCTTTAAACTCTACATATCGAGTTATCTGCACAACTACAAGGGTAAGTATTTTAATATAATGTGGTGTGCCGGCAGATAGCGGCTAAGCTAGTTCGCCGCGTGTTCATTTTTAATGTAACGTTAGTATAGAAGCTTGTTTTTTCTTAGTTTTAAAGCAAACTGTTTGTTAATTTTTGTGATAATTGTAATATCAGTTATATTAACTTGTATGCCATGCATAACATACTGTGGATAGAAATTACAGGGAAAGTTACTGGTATGATAATTGTGGTTATATTATATTACTATTATATTTAGTGTATTGCTAATCAATAAATTGTTACTTCCCAGGTGACAGCGGCTCACTTATAGAGCAGGTGAAGCAAGTTGGGACAATGTTGAAGACGTTTGCTCGCACTGGGCAATCAGGTACAACTTGCAAACAACACCTGTGGTTGTTGGTTTAATTCCCACTTGGGCCACCTGTACATGTAGTAGACCTAGATATAAATGTCATAGTTTAGTAGTTGAAGGACCAGGACTGACTACTTTATTCTTTTATTCTGGGAACCCCTGTAGGTGCAGATCAGACCCTAATGCTGCAACGTCTTGGAGAGTTTGGCGATGTTGTGCGTAGCATGGACAACAAAATGGACGCTATGCTGCAACATTTCAGTGCCAATGTGTCTGTTGGAGAGTTATCCCTGCCAGGGGATCTGTTACTCCCCCCTAGACACCCAGGAACATTTGGCGTTGCTTGACAACAGTTTGAGGCAGGATAAAGAGCTCCAGCAACGATTTGTAAGTGTGCCGATTTCGTTTATAATGCCATAGGGTAATCTAAAAAGTAAAATTAAGATTGTACACTGCATATTCTACAGTCTGAATCCACAGCCTGTCACATTTTAAATTTATGAGAAGCTTCAGAGAAATGTAATTTGTAACATGTTTTTTTTTTTTGTATTTTCAGCTTCGGTTTTTGGCAATCAAATGTGGGAGGGACCTAAAGACAACCGTGTGGCGAATGCTCCAGAGTATCTTCTCTAATCACCTTTCCATCAATACAACCTGGACTGGTGTAGGGGATAAAGCATGTTTTAGAGAAATGTTCCTGAAGGCCATTGTTCAAAGTAAGTTGGATATTTTTTTTTTTATATTTAAGTAGATGTGTATGACTTTATGCCATTCAAATGGAATGACAGATCTTTATTTTCTACAGGAGCCATCTGGAAGAACCCGGCAACCCAGGATGCCACTGATGAGGCGATCCAGGTTAACGTTACACGTTACCTGAAAGGAGCATCTGAACGTGAAGGTGGAAAAAGGCGCCGCACAGCTTAGAGGGACCCACAGCCAACCCCTTAAACCTAGGCTGACTACTGACACCCCAGCATCACTGACAACTGGAACCCTTTCTTTATCCTGCAGTCAGTAACATCAAGACCCCTAAAAAAGCCTGCTAAGAGTGTCAGACTACACTCACCCAATCCACACTGTTCACTGTGGAAAGTGCTTTTTTTTTCTTTTTTCTTTTCTCTCGTGACCCTGCTTTGAGGGCAGCTCCTTGGATGAATATGGGATGGTTTGTCCTTTTATACCTGTTATCCTGCACATTCTTTGATACCAAAGATCCCAATTATTTAATATACAATTAGCTGCTTATTTCATTGTTACAGTGCTTAACTATTCTATTTTTAAATATAGCTTGTACATCCTAGATTATACATCTAATACTTGATATCTGCACATTATCTGGTATCAAATATTCTACTTACCTTGACTTTAGTATTGGCTTATTTCATTCCGTCAGTGCTTAACGATTCTATTATAGTTTGTAAATCCTATTTCATACCTCTGATACTTGATATTGCACATTAACTAGTACCAAAAATTCTACTTTCATTCCGTCACAATGCTTAACTGTTATTCTATTGTTAAATATAGCTTGTAAATCCTTGTGCCACAGGTCAGCATTGCAGTTATAATGGTATATTCTACTCCAGAGCTTTACTCTAAATTATTACCACTTATCCTATTGTTAGAAATGACTTGTAAATATGATGTTATACCTCCATTTATTTGGTACCAAATATCCTTTTTGTGTTTCTGTGTTTCTGTGTTGTCTGCCCTATGTTCTCTGTTTCACCCATCACGTTTATGTCATGTTTCCGTGTTGTCTGCTCCGTGTTTTCCGTTTCACCCGTCACCGATCCCGTTCCATGTCACGTTTTCCCTGTTGTCCGCCCTGAGTCTCACTGTCCGTGTGTAAAACTACAATTCCCACAATTCCTGGCCTCTCTCACTGCCTGCACTCTTCATTGTTCTCACCTGTGTCTCGTTTAGTCTTCATTGTGTTTGTGTATTTAACCCTGTTTGTTTCTCCTTTCCCCTGTCGGTCTTTGTTGTATGTAGATGCCTTATTCCCATGTTTTCCATCGTTGTTTTTTGCCGCTGTAATCTCCTTGTGTGCCGTACGTGTTCCTGTTAACTCCTTGTGTGCCTTCTGTGTTTTTGTTTACCTTTTTTCCCATCGTGGATGTTTTCTTTTGTTCATATTTTTTTTGTATTACCCCTTTGTTTAATAAACCGCCGCTGCAAATAGACCCTCGTCCTGTGTCTGCCTTCACCTTCACTAGCAGCGGTTTTCCTTGAGCTGGCCCGGGCATATTTTCCCATCCGCGAGTACTCACGACTCTTCTCCACGATCGCCATCCACACCGGGTTCGACGACGACGCCCTGAAGACCATCTACTGGGTCGGATTACCGTCATCCCGGCGGGGAGAGGCGCCGGAACCCGGAGACCACCCGTGGAGGGAGTACGTGTGTCTCGTTCTGAGAAAACTCGCGCCCGAGGAACCACCCCTCGTGATTCCGGCTGTCGAGCCTGAGCCCCTGCCTACCCGGATCGATGAGCCAGCGCTACCAACTTCTTCCGCCCGGAGGAGGAGAAGGAAAGCCTCCGCTCTCCAGCTCACGTCTGCCACGGTCAGCGAGCCAGCGCCTACGCCTGCCACGGTCAGCGATCCTGAGCCCACGTCTGCCACGGTAAGCGAGCCAGCGCCTACGCCTCCCACAGTCAGCGAGCCTGCGCCCACGCCTGCCACGGTCAGCGAGCCTGCGCCCACGCCTGCCACGGTCAGCGAGCCTGCGCCCACGCCTGCCACGGTCAGCGAGCCTGCGCCCACGCCTGCCACGGTCAGCGAGCCAGCGCCTGTAGCCTCGACCGTCCCTGAGCCAGCGCCAGCAGCCTCGACCGTCCCTGAGCCAGCGCCAGCAGCCATGACCGTCCCTGAGCCAGCGCCAGCAGCCATGACCGTCCCTGAGCCAGCGCCAGCAGCCATGACCGTCCCTGAGCCAGCGCCAGCAGCCATGACCGTCCCTGAGCCAGCGCCAGCAGCCATGACCGTCCAAGAGCCAGCGCCAGCAGCCATGACCGTCCCTGAGCCAGCGCCAGCAGCCATGACCGTCCCTGAGCCAGCGCCAGCAGCCATGACCGTCCCTGAGCCAGCGCCAGCAGCCATGACCGTCCAAGAGCCAGCGCCAGCAGCCATGACCGTCCCTGAGCCAGCGCCAGCAGCCATGACCGTCCAAGAGCCAGCGCCAGCTGCCATGACCGTCCAAGAGCCAGCGCCAGCTGCCATGACCGTCCAAGAGCCAGCGCCAGCTGCCATGACCGTCCAAGAGCCAGCGCCAGCAGCCATGACCGTCCCAGGGCCAGCGCCAGTAGCCATGACCGTCCAAGGGCCAGCGCCAGTAGCCAGGACCGTCCAAGGGCCAGCAAGGCTCTGCCTCTCGAACCTCCAGAGCCTCCCAGGGCTCCACCTCCCAAGTCTCTCGAGTCTTCCAGGGCTCCTCCTCTCGAGTCTCCTAGGGCTCAGCCTCTCAAGCCTCTCGAGCCTCCTAGGGCTCTGCCTCTCAAGTCTCTCGAGTCTTCCAGGGCTCCTCCTCCCGAGCCTCCCAGGGCTCCGCCTCTCAAGCCTTCCAGGGCTCCACCTCTCGAGCCTCCCAGGGCTCTGCTCCTCAAGTCTCTCGAGCCTCCCAGGGCTCTGGCCCTCAAGTCTCTCGAGCCTCTCAGGGCTCCACACCTCAAGTCTCTCGAGCCTCCCAGGGCTCCGCCCCTCAAGTCACTCGAGTCTTCTAGGGCTGAGGCCTCTCGAGCCTTCCAGGGCTCCGCCTCTCGGGCCTTCCAGGGCTCCGCCTCTCAAGCCTCTCGAGCCTTCCAGGGCTCCGCCTCCAGAGCCTCTCGAGCCTTCCACGGCCCTTCTCCCCGAGCCTCATACGGCTCCACCTCCCGAGCCTCCTACGGCTCTGCTCCCTGAGACTCCAGAGCTTTCTAGGGCTCCGCATCCTGAGCGTCCTACGGCTCTTCTCCCCTAGCCTCCTTCGGCTCCGCCTCCCAAGCCTCCTATGGCTCTTCACCCAGAGATTTCAGAGCCTCCTACGGCTCCGCCTCCCGAGCTGCCTACGGCTCTGCTCCCAGAGACTCCAGAGCCTTCTAGGGCCCCGCCTCTGAAACCTCCTACGGCGCCACCTCCCTCGGCTCCACCTCCAGAGCCTTCCAGGCCTCCGCCACTAGAGCCGCCTACGGCGCCATCTACCACGGCTCCGCCTCCAGAGCCTCCTTCAGTTCCGCCTCCTGAGCGTCCCCTGGCTCCGCCTCCAGTGGCTCCCTCAGCTCCGCCTTCTGAGCCTCCTAAGCCATCACCTCCCTTGCCTCCGCCTCTAGGACCTCCCACGGCGCCACCTCCCTCGGCTCCGCCTCCAGAGCCTTCCAGGGCTTCGCCTCTGGAGCCTCCTACGGCACCACCTTCCTCGGCTCTGCCTCCCGAGCATCCCTCGGCTCTGCCTCCCAGGCCTGCCACGGCTCTGCCTCCCGGGCCTCCCACGGCTCTGCCTCCCGGGCCTCCCACGGCTCTGCCTCCCGTGCCTCCCACAGCTCTGCCTCCGGAGCCTCCCACGGCTCTGCCTCCCGAGCCTTCCAAGGCTTCACCTTCCAAGGCACCCCCAACCGGTCCTTGCCCTACAGCCACCTCCTAGGCCACCTCAACCAGCCTCTGTCCTGTGACCACCTCCCAGGTCCCCTGAACCGGCCCTTGCCAAGTGGCCAGCTCCCGGGCCATCTAAACCGGCCTCTGTCCTGTGGCCGTCTCCCAGACCACCTAAACCTGTCCCTACCCGGTGGACGCCCCCCAGGCCACCTGACCCGGTTCCCTTCACACACCCCCAGAGACTGCTTGCCTGCCCTCTCGGCCTCCCTGGTCTGCAAGTCTGCCCTCTCGGCCTCCCTGGTCTGCCTGTCTGCCCTTTGTGCCCCTGTGGACTGCCTAATTGCCCCTTTATCCCCCATGGACTGCCTAATTGTTCCTTGTGCCTCCGTGGTCTGTCTCTGTGTCCCTTGTGCCTCCTTAGTCTGTCTTTGTGTCCCTTGTCCAGCCCCCCTCTCCTTGAATCTTTGTTTATTTTTTCTATTCCTTTTCTTAGGACCGTCTGGAATCCGGTCCTTTTGAGGGGGGGCTATGTCACGTTTCTGTGTTGTCTGCCCTATGTTGTCTGTTTCACCCATCACGTTTATGTCATGTTTCCGTGTTGTCTGCTCCGTCTTTTCCGTTTCACCTGTCACCGATCCCGTTCCATGTCACGTTTTCCCTGTTGTCCGCCCTGAGTCTCACTGTCCGTGTGTAAAACTACAATTCCCACAATTCCTGGCCTCTCTCACTGCCTGCACTCTTCATTGTTCTCACCTGTGTCTCGTTTAGTCTTCATTGTGTTTGTGTATTTAACCCTGTTTGTTTCTCCTTTCCCCTGTCGGTCTTTGTTGTATGTAGATTCCTTATTCCCATGTTTTCCATTGTTGTTTTTTGCCGCTGTAATCTCCTTGTGTGCCGTCCATGTTCCTGTTAACTCCTTGTGTGCCTTCTGTGTTTTTGTTTACCTTTTTTCCCATCGTGGATGTTTTCTTTTGTTCATGTTTTTTTTGTATTACCCCTTTGTTTAATAAACCGCCGCTGCAAATAGACCCTCGTCCTGTGTCTGCCTTCACCCACAATCGTGACAATATTATTAACAATTATTGTAAGTGTTACAATAGTGTTTTTTATTTTTTTACCAAAATTGAATTGGAAGTGTGTGTGTGTGTGTGTGTGTGTGTGTGTGTGTGTGTGTGTGTGTGTGTGTGTGTGTGTGTGTGTGTGTGTGTGTGTGTGTGTGTGTGTGTGTGTGTGTGTGTGTGTGTGTGTGTGTGTGTGTGTGTGTGTGTGTGTGTGTGTGACTTTGTGGGGACCAAATGTCCCCATAAGGATAGTAAAACCCGAAATTTTTGACCTTGTGGGGACATTTTGTCAGTCCCCATGAGGAAAACAGCTTATAAATCATACTAAATTATGTTTTTTGAAAATGTAAAAATGCAGAAAGTTTTCTGTGAGGGTTAGGTTTAGGGGATAGAATATAAAGTTTGTACAGTATAAAAACCATTATGTCTATGGAAAGTCCCCATAAAACATGGAAACACAACATGTGTGTGTGTGTGTATATATATATAATGTTTGTATTTTTCTGTTATTTATATTTCAGTGATCTGACATCTTGTTTCAATGACAGTTACTGTACTTTGAAATGTGGAATTAAAATGCCAAATGGAAATTTGTCTGGTTTGATCAATCATTATTATTGATAAACTGCATTGTATAAATATAAAAACAATAAGCGTGCAGATCACTGAAATAGCGTTTGCCGGCGGTGCGCCGTCAAACGTGTTTGCGATATCACCATTCTGCCGCTTCTACTGCCTCCGGAGCACCGCCAGCGGCCTGCCGACTCATTGCTATCTGGGACATTGCATTCAAAACACTTGATAGAGCGCAATTCCAAACAAAGGGATCTCAAGATGTTTTCTAAGTATTAAACTATATTTAACTTGACACAGTGACCTAAAAAGTTTATGTTTATGATGCAATGCACCCAAGATGCTGCACAAGCATCTGTCTGATGCAGGTGTCCATTGAGAGGTCCTTAAACAAGCCCTCATAATAAATCTCGAACTGATTGACAAATTGATTGCTGTAAACTGAATCCACCAAACAAAATCAGGTTAAAATGATTAAATACATTTTAAGTGTTGGATGATAATAAAAGATAATAACGACACATTCTCACATTTAACAGTGATGAATTCACAGAGCATTTGATTTAATTTAATTGTAACGTGCCTTAACAATTAACCAGAAGCTATCTTTAGAATTCACATAAAACATTCTGTTAAAAAGAGTAGCATATACCTTCAAAGTGTCCCACAAAGAATACGCAGAATTAAAGTGCCATAATCCAGACCTCCGGTCGCTATTGCAATAACTCCTCAGTGCACGCAAACTGTTCTCAGATGCTCTCTTTCACTGGTCTTCTCTTTAATCACTCTCTCTTTGCCTCTCTCTATAACTTGCCCTCTCTCTTTTTCACACTGTTTATCCCTCTCTCTGTTTCTCTCATTTGAGCATTGTGCAGAGCTCTGAGGATGAGGAGGAGAAGCTCAGCTGAATTCAGTATTCACCCCTGCAGAGTCAAGGGGACAGGAGAGAGAGAGAGAGAGAGAGAGAGAGAGAGAGAGAGAGAGAGCGTCTGTGTAATGCTGGATGCTGTAGTGCTCATGTGTACTCAGGACTGATACTCTCCGTACAGAGTGCCAGCCTTCCGAGATAGGCTCTTCTCTCCTCTTAAATTGCCGGATTAATGCGTGTCCAACCAGCGCTAAACATAGTCAGCATAGTCAGCTTTGCTTTGTTTCTCTCAGGGAATACAGAGCTTTACAATGAGCGAGCCAGAGATTTTTGTCATATTCATTAGTTTTCAACTTGCTTGCATATGTGTGTTTCTATTGACTGAGATTACAGGGTTTAGTATTAAAAAATTACTCAGCGAGATGCTCTCGCTAATTGACCTTTCCAACTGATTTATTTTTCATTTCAAAATAAACACACCTTCTCTTTGACAATTAATATAATTGTATGTGAACCCTGGTTGATTGACCTAATTTACTGTAAATAGACTTTTTAAGTCTTTATGGTGGAGAAAGGGGGTGATGTAGCCCACACAATGATAATTTTTTATTATTATTTGAAAGGTTACTATGATTATTGATATGAGAATAATTGTTTTTCTTATCCTTAAAGCTATTGGTTGAAGTAACAGTAATAACCAAAGCAATTCATTAATATGGTGATGAAAAACTTTGATTATCATAATGAAATGCTCATCCACTCACACATGCACACAGATTACACATGCATTGTATGCATGGATAACAAATTCTAGTGCCTGCATCCTGTTCTTTTAAAAAATTTAATCTTGCTGTACAAGCCCAGCGAACCCTCCTGCAGCATTGCTAAAGTCACACCACATAGTTAAAAGTGTTGATGCCCAGCTGAAGCAACACACATCAAGAAATTTCAATGTGTATTTTTTGTTTTAAACAACTGAACATGAGGTCAGAAAAACTAAAGATCCCAATCAAAGACACATTTAGCCAGACCAAGCAAACATATAAAGAAGTGCTTGAGATGGAATAATTAGTGTTTAGTATGTAAACAGCAAAATGGGATTTAAAGGCATCTTCCCAGATAGCAATAAGTCGGCGGGCCGCTGGCGGTGCTCCGGCGGCAGTAGAAGCGGCAGAATGGCGATATCGCAAACACGTTTGACGGCGCACCGCCGGCGGCAGACGCTTTTTAAAAGCGGCAGCCGCCTTCCTACCGCCTTCGTTCCAGCTTTTCGCGGGCGGCATCTCGCAAGAAGTGGGAGTGACGAATTTGGCGGCAAACGTTTCATCCCCGCCAGTGGGACGCACCTATAGCCGACAGCTTAGGGACGGCGGCAAAAAGAAGCCGTGCGGATATTTTTTGCTATCTGGGTTTGCTTAATGGGGTAAATGTGTGCTGACTCTGGGCAGTTAAGACCAAGATCCAATGCAATCAAACAGCACACAAGGACACATACACAGATGCTAAGTACCCCTCACTACAACATAGTAAGCAGTTAATAAGGCACCATTATCTTCTGTAATTGAACCATTAACCGAGACTCTAATCTTGGTCCTGTTTGCTGTTTACTTACAACCAACTTATGCAAAGCCATTGTGCACTAATGGTGTAGCTAAAAAAGAACAAGGACAACACAGAGTGGGGTTATTTGTTTGTCTTGGTTTCCTCATCACACTTTACCATAATTTACTGGTGTACAGGCTTTGGCATGAATCCCTCAGTCTGATCATCCTCAGAGCAGATGGCATGGCCAGCTTCCATCCTGAGTTAGACTAAGAGATAATCTTCACAACACATGGTGGTCTAACAGAAGTGTGGGGGTAGAATGTCTCAAAGGTCCAGACAGCTTCAATAGAGGCTAGTCCATCAAGGCGTTGAGATCACAGGCTTCCAAGTGTGGGTCAAGCATCTACTCGGCACCAACTGTGTTCTAGTAATCTCTTTACTTCTTAACTCAAACACATATCTAAATAAAATTGTACCAATACAAGTAGACATAAGCCCTGTTTTCACCTGGTTATAACATCTTCTTTGGTGATCTGTTCACAAGTGGTCAGTGCTAAATATATGTGTAAAAGGGGTCCTGAATGTTTTGTGATCTGACCATTGAAACCATGTTCAGAAGTAATCAGAAACACATATGAAGCCTGCACGACTGAAGTTCAGTTAATACAAGCGATTGACAAAAATAATGAGCACTCTACTCTAAACATTTAATTTGTGGTAAAATTACTATTTTGGACATATATTTGAAAACAAAAGAGTATGTTTTAAAACTTACAGAGAAACAGTAATGTGGGGTAATAATATATGTAATCTAGTACAAAATCAGAGATCCTCCTCTCTAAATCTTATAACAAGTGACACAGTAGACGAAAGCATATGTGATGATTCTGGCAGAGGACTCGTAGAATGCATTGCATCATCCTTTTGTTCAATTTAGGCATCTAATCTAATGACAATCCAGCCTATGCCATATAAGCTTTATCGATTCATTATGTCACCATTGCTTTTACCCTCCATCACCCCATCAACACAAGTTTAGATCCCATCCTGCCATAAGGGGTAAGCTCCTCTCCCCTACCGTCATGGCATTCCAGCAAAATCTGAGGTTTGAGCAAGAATCCCATCGCTGAACAGTACGAAGAGGCTTACGCCAAAGGGAACTATTCTTTCACTAAACTCATGTCATTAGGTGTGTTCAACTTGAACTGCATCTTCCTTTACCGATCATTGAGGCTTGCCTGTTGCAGTCTAGAATATTTGAAAAGATACCCATCAAGCCAGACACTTTTGTGCTTCCCGTTGTATGCTAAACCTACACCAGTCACGGTAGATCGCATGATGTTTGTTTTCTTTATTACAGACAAAGTGGGATTCAGATATACAGAGGTTTGCATTTTACATAAAACCTTCAAAAACATTGTTCATTTGAAAGGATTATGTACTGCTTAATAAAGTGCCTGCAGTGTGTACAAGAAGAACACCAATAAAATCCTAAATTACGTTAATACCATTAAAGGAGTATGCATTTGAAATCATTATTAAAGTTTTTTTTTTTTTTAATGAATAAACATGGTACTATGATAAACATAAAATCACACAATATAATTGTGAAGTATTGTTATAAGATCATGGATTTATGAGAGTTTAGTAGAACTGGAGGTGTCAGAATATATGCCTTGGTACTGGCACACTTCCATACTACTCATACTATTTCTAACTGAGAATGATATAGCAGAAGTAGTAAGATATAAAATGTGTAGTATGCCATTGTAAACCTAGTCCATGAAACACGTCACCGCTGTCATGTTGTGAGTCTGGCATATCGTGAATATTCTTTGTCGTCATTAAGAGCTATTGCAGCTCCTATACTATATATATATATATATATATATATATATATATATATATATATATATATATATATATATATATAATTGGCATAGAGAGTTTGGCAGGTTATTTTGGAATTATCTTCATGTCATCCCTTATTAATGCACATTTTTAAACACTTCATTGAAAAGCAAAGTGTTTACAGTGGGGGATTCAGCATAAAGTTTGGACAGATGGGTAGGGATTAGGGGAGTGCCGCAAAGCCATATCTCTATCTGTATCTGTTCATATGACAACATTATCTGTATCTGTCTCTGTATTCAGATAGAACAGGGTGTGGGTGGGGCTTCACCTGGAAATTTGTCAAAACTAAATGAAACACACATTTTTAAATGTTACTCTAACATTTATAGTTTCTATAAATAAAAATGCCTTTTCATAATAATAGCCTAATAATAATAATAATACAATTAATAATAATAATAATAATTAGTATTATTATTGTAGGCTACAGATGGTGTTTACTTAAATTATTATTTTGTTATTTTACCAGATGAAGCTGAATTTGTAGGCATCATTAACTGTGGAATATGTTAACTGTGGTTTCTCCTTTTTCTGATATTAATATCTGCTGAAACAGTATTTTTGTTTATGTCTGTGCCTATATAATATTACTGTAACGACTTGTGTGGGAAGGAGGAGGCAGACGGGAGATGCAGATCTAAATGCAGCTTTATTGGGCAAGCATATAAACAAAAACAAACTCAGGAACAAACGAAAAGTCCACGATGGGAAAAAATAAACTAAATGAGGAAAACATAAAGGGGCTAAACAGGTTGGGGAAACATCCATAAAAGACAGGGAAACCTCGAACGAAGACAGAAAGTACAAGAGCATGAAAACCAAACGTCAACATTCAAATTACAAGGATAGACAAGGAATGGAAAACACACAGGGTTTATATACACAGACACAGGAGGATCACAAATGACAAACAGGTGCAAACAATGACACAATAATAGCAGTGAGAAGATTTGGGAATTGTGGGAAGTGTAGTTTTACACACGGACAGTGAAACTCAACAGGGAAAACGTGACATGGAATGGGATCGGTGAAGGGTGACACAGAAAACATGGGGCAGACAAACACAGGAATGTGACAATTACTCAGGCAGGAGGTGTCAAGCAAAATGTGAAATGTCAAGCACACATTTTGCAATTCATATTAAATACATATTAAAACATTAAAAGCTATTAAAGTAAACTGATATAGCCTAGGAACAGGTGAAAGTCCTAAAAGTCAATCAGGTATTTGTACAATAGGACAGCAATATTTAGTTAAATGCTACTACTGCTACCACCACTACTACTACTACTACTACTACTACTACTACTACTACTACTGCTCAGGTTTAGGCAATACATGAATACATGGGAATCATTACATGTGAATAGACATTTCAAGAAGTGTAACGTGTATATGATGTCATGTCTTAATTAATGTTACACTTGACAAGCTCCAGATGTCCACAATAAACGGAGACTGCAAACTGAGTCGAGACTGTGCCCATCCATTCTGAAATCACACCATACGCATTTTCAGTCACAAGGTCTATTATTCAGATGAATCCTTTATTCGTTATGAAGTCATTATTCGTGTTTTTCCGAATATGGTACTCGGCTTCAGGCACATCCCTAGTAGGGATAGCATCTGAATAAGGGTATTTGAAAGCATTGCTGATGAAAGTCCACATGCAATTTATCAGACAGTAGAGAAACATTTTTTATATTTCCCTGTGCTCCTTGAATCAGATGGCATCTGACAGCATTGGATAATTTCTGTGGTGAGGGTAGATGCATATAGATTTCAATGTGATTCAGTTTCTTTGAGAGAAGAAAGAGCTTGGAGTTCAAGCGTGGTATCTGAGAGCCACAGGAGGAGTTGAGGAGACCACCTTCAAACCCCATCAGCCCTGCTGGGTGTGAGGAGTGATGATGTCTGCATCCAGTGTGATAATTTGACCGCTGAGGTGCCGTCATTGGAATGCATGAGAGAACTCTATTTTCGCTGTCTATTTCCCCTCTTTAATTTGTTTTGGCCTCCTCACTTCACACTCACTTCATCTATTCAGTCTCATTAGATGCCCAAACACAGCACTTGACTGTGGCTGCTTGATCATCTTTTTGAGGGAGATAAGGGACCTGCCAATTCTCGCAATTTGATTTGCTGGAACACTCTGACCTGCTAACAGTATTTGGTCTTGGTGCAGTTTACCCAATATGGTCATGCATACAGGATAAAATTGTATTTGTAGAGGATATTATTTTTACCTGACCTCATTTCTGGCCATTCACTTGGCTTACGGGTTTAGACTGGGGGCTAAAATCCCATGAGCCTTATCAAATATTTCACATGGCACTCACCTACAGAAAAATCTGTAATTTTAGAAAAATAATTTTAAATGAATTTTCACCCACTAAGGAAAATGATCATCTTTTATTCACCCAATTGTTTTAAACCATATGACTTTCTTTGTTCCTTGGAACACAAAAGAAATATCAAATAATGCACTGATAATTTTTTCAGTGCATTTAAATGGAGTTTCAAAATGTTTTATATAAGGTGTCCTTCAAATTATCGCTGTGTTCCACAGACGAAAATAAGTCATTTGAGTTTGAGACAGCATGAGGTTGAGTGAATGATGACAGAATTTTATTTTTGGGTGAAATTACCCTTTAAATTATTTTCCTAACAAGAAGCTTTAGTATGCCATATATACTTATAGACCATTTAAAGAAGGAAGTGGCATCTTTTGTTCCTTGAACATTTCCTGCTACTTGTTGAACTCAAGAAGGGATAAATGACCCTCTGACGGGCACTTCAGTAGTTCGCAAATTATTGTAATCCTGCAATGAGGATTGTGTAAATGTGTTTGGCTAGCTGTCCCTAGAGGAGGGCTCAAGGCTCGAGACTTGATCCAAGCTCGAACACCCTCCTTGTTGAGTTACTAATGAATAGATAGGAGGAGTTGGGGTGGTGGAGGGATGCTGGAGGAATCATCACAGCATGGATGTAAGTAGCTGTTTATATATGCTTACTCTGTGATTGGTCAGATTAAATGAACATGCTCCTCCCAAACATTGTTGAAATTTATGAAATTCTGTTTCTGAAAGATAATTTCAAACATAATTTCCAATACAAATTTATTAAAAAGGGAGTTCCGAATGACCCTTATTTTTGAGCTCCACATCTTATATTCTCTCAAAGCTGTCACAGTGGATGGTAAAGGGAATAGGGCACTATCACTTCAGAATGGAACACACCCTCATTCAAAACAACAATGGGAGGCGTTTCATTCACAGTGACTTTAACATGATTATCGTTTCTAACATGAATTCAATGGCCATAAAATATAATTATAAAAATATGAACCATGTTGTCCGGTGGCTGGATGCTCCCTGGATGCCTGTAACTAACAGAAATTAAAGTGTTTAGATCTTCGAAAAGCAATGACAAATGGACACATGAACAGCCTCAGTGAAGCAAGACAGCTGCATAATGCTGTCCTAACAACTGTAGCACACGTCTTATCTCTGGTTTGTTAATGACATTTATTCCAACTAATTGTATGTTTGATAAGTAGAGCCTTAAATGTGACTCGCTCCATTATAATGAATGAAGCTGTCCAAGTAATTTACTATTATATTTTGCAGACATTTTAATCATCATAGACTTACAAATTAGGAACAACAACAACAACCGCCATTCGCCACTAAGTGCCAGGCTATTCAACACTTGTGCCAGGCTATGTGCACGTTGAGGCCACGTGAAGTGTTGAACGCCCACTGGCAGGAGGTCACGTGACAGATCCAACAGGTGACACGGGTCGACTGACTGAGATGACTGGCTGATGCACCACCTGTGCCCCCTACTGTGCCACTTTTGCCACCCGGCGCTCTGCTTGTTGTTGTGAGCATCGCTCCTCTGCCCTCCGTTTTTGTTGGAGGGCGAATGCCACCAACTGGCCAGTAGTGTCCTTCACGAGCCTCCTCCAAAGAGGCCGATCTTGACACCGCTGGTACCAGTCATCGGCAAGTCCACTTAGCTCCACATCCTCCTGTACCACATCACTTCATCTCTTCTCCAGCTGGTGCCATGCCCGCTTAGCCCCCCCGGTGGCTGGGCATGCGGGCTACATGACCCAGCCAATGCAACCTTGCCTGCCGGAGGAGCTCACCGATGGGACTTTGTCCACATCTTTTAAAGATTTGTGAGCTCCTCACACAATCCAGCCTGGTTAAACTCTGGATGGATCTTAGGCAAGCCAGCCTAAATGTTTCTAACCGGCGAACCAGATGTTCCATTGGGGGGTTCACGTTTCGTATGCGTAGAGAAGGGAGGGAATAACTGTGGCTGAGAATAACTGAAGCTTCGCGCGGAGCGACAAACCAGGTAGCTTCCACACAGTGTTACACAACCGATGAAAAGATAATCTTATCTTATTTTTTTCAAATTAGGAACACACACACACACACACACACACACACACACAAATAAATCTTAACTTCAATTAGTATGAGAATTAATGAATTAATAATGAATTAGTAGCTGGTGGGTTATGAATAAACAACACAGGATACAGAATCTGATAGCTGTTTAAAAAAAACACACAACAAAAAAAAACACGGTTGATGGGGAAGTAAAAAAAGCAGAAAAACATAAGAAAAATGGAAATTAAATACAAAAATGAAAAATTACAATTTCGACGAAATATGGGATAGGCTAATGTCAAATTAAAATGACAAAAAGGCAGGGGTGCAAAGTAACAAATTACTACTACTCTTGTTACAGTACTAGAGTAAATTTTTCTAAGTATAAATAAATAATAGTATTTTTACTTGAGTTGATTAAAATTAAGTATTCATCTTAGCTACATTTATTTTTCAACACAATTACAAAGTAAAAAAATAAATAAAATATTTCAGAATTTTTGGCAAGAAGAAAGTTGTAAGCGCTATATCTGTTTATTATGTGCTGTGCGTGGTACAACGGAAGCTCGCAGGGCACAGCATCATGAGCATAGCAGCTTGCATAAACTGCCGTCAGTATCCTCTCTTCTCTTGCTTATTCAAGATTTCTGCACTGACACTACACAAGAACTATAATACTGTGATTTTCTGCACATTTCATTGTATTCTAGAAAGGAGCATTCATTCAGGGAACCATCTGAAAATGTTTAACCACTGATCATCCTGCACTTGTTTTTAAGGTAGGCAATATTTTAACTGTCATACATTAACACAATGGGAGGATATCTTGTTTACTTGCTACCTTAGAAAGATATCTTGTTTACTTCTAATACCTTAGAAAGATAAAATGCCAACAGTGTCGGAAATGAACAGGGACTCGGGACAAAAATGCCACCGATATTAACAAAAATATCCCCCCAAATTCAAAATATGGAGGCAAAAAATGCCCATGCAATGAGTTCCCATTTCATTAATTATATGTGATATAGTTTCAATTATATACATTACAATCTTCTTTTGACTTTTCACTGAACATAATTGTTTTCCCGCAATCCGGTTTCTCACACCATCATGCACACAGACGTTCTCTCTGCTTCTATCAGTCGGCATCAGTTCGCTATTGCACTCCCGCATTAAATTCCATTACAGTTTGTCCCTCTAGTTAAAAATAAACAGTCCTAATGGTTAATAATCTCACTCACGGTGCTGTAATGTACTTCCCTGCCCTGTGCTGCTGTTTATCTGTTTGAAAAGCCTCACACGCTAGAGGCCAAAAGTGCAAAAGGGATGGATGTCATATAAAGAAGGTATGAGCAATCACTTAACATAATATAACCAAATGCTACAATTTACTTAATGATAATATCTAAATATCTTAAATGATCATAATGTTAATTAAGACTTTATTATTACAACTTTAATACAATTATACCTATACAGAACAACCACTTTTAGTGTTTCAATCATATCTCTCATTTAACACCGTGTGAAATGTTTATTTTTGCCTTATTTTATTCAGCTGGCATGTAGGTTTTGATAACAGTTTGCTTTATAATCTCATTCTATATCTGGATAATTGCTGCAATATAAAAGAGGATAAATTTACTCCTCTATGATATTGCATTATATTACTTTTGTACAGTATATTAACTTAATAGCCAAAATACTTGGACAAACTTGAATAATAATAATGTCTAGGTTACTGTTGTAACCCCCGTTCCCTGATGGAGGAAACGAGACGTTGTGTCGATGGTAAGTGCGGTAAGTCATGGCATCCGCTCATGTTATTTCTTCCAGCATTGCATGTCACATGTTTACAATAGCCTCTTCCATCAGCAGTGAGGGATTCACATGTGATAAATGTAAGGAATTAGTCAGGCTGATGGAGAAGTTTAATGAGTTAGAAACACACATCCAAACGCTACTGGAGGTCAGTGAGTAAGAGAAGCCATGTCATGTCACCAAGTCGTCGTGGTGATGAGGTTTATCTCAGTCTCTAACCCGCCCCCTGCCGGGTGTGCGGAGGGAGGTAAGTGCTTTGAGTCTTTTCTCAGCACCCAAGCCTGAGGACGCTCTTCTGCCTCCCGACTCACTATTACCTGCTCCCCCCACCGCGACGCCCCTGCCCAGTACGTCAAAAGTGATGGTCCCGTTAGTGCCCCTCACGCGGAGTTTGGATACATGGCTTTCACTTCCCAATCTGTCGCACTGGCTGGCCAGGACCATCCGACTCGGCTTTGCGATTAAGTTCACCCGGCTCCTGAATCGTTTCAGCGGTGTTCGCTCCAATTCTGTGCGAGCCGAGAAAGCCAGAGCCTTAGGAGCAGAGATCACGACCCTGCTCCTTAAGGATGCGATAGAGCCCATCCCTCCAGCCGAGAGGGAGAAGGGTTTCTACAGCCCTTACTTCATCGTACCCAAGAAAAGCGGCTGGTTGCGACCAATTTTGGACCTGTGAGTTCTCAACCGGCCTTACACAGACTCCCGTTCAAAATGCTCATGCAGAAACAGATTCTTACCTGCGTTCGACAGCTAGATTGTTTTGCACCCGGTCCTGGTTCTCGGGAATGGGGCACCCTCTGCACCCGTGCCCAGACCTCTAGAACTTCCACGTCTGGCCCCTGGATGGGATGCGGAGGATCTATTGGATCTACTACCTGCAGTCGTAGACACGATCAACCAAGCCAGAACTCCGTCCACCAGGCAACTTTACACCTTAAAGTGCCGCTTGTTTGGGAATTGGTGTTCTTCCCGAGCCAAAATTCAATCAGTGCTTTCATTCCTGCAAGGGAGGCTGGAGATGTTAGCAGACAATGGGCTGGGCAACACCCAATACCTTTGCCAGATTTTACAATGTCAGGGTTGAGTCGGTCTCTTCCTGTTTTGTTAGGTCTGAGCCGGTAGAACTCGGTAATGCGGCACAACCGACCGGGTGTTCTGCTTGCACACAGCACACTTCATAAGCATCACTCCCTGGATGTTCTCCTCCCTAGCCTTCTAGCCTGCGAATTCAGCGGAGCAATTCGCGTCCAGACCCACTACGAGTCACATGTGCTCTGTACTGGGGTCGGGCTCCAAGGGCTTAGTTCCCTTTTCAGGCAAACTCCCTGTGATGTATTTCACGTGGTACGATCCCCCTGTCGGCGGACCCGCATTTCCCTATTTTACCTCCCCCTAGACTGGGCAGGATGTGGCCTCCACAGGGTCTTTTCCCCCTGAAAGAATAGGACTGGGAAAGACTGATTTCATCGACGCATACATAGCGTTACGATAGCCCCAGCTGCTTCATGTCCTATGTGAGAGACACAGTGAGAGAGAAGGCCGCGGCTGCTGGGCTTGCTCCCATGCTAGTCATGTAGCACCTGTTCCCCCCCTCTGGAGTGTGGGGAACCTAAGAACACTCGGGAAGTGACATCTGTTTGGGGGCGTTGGGGAGGGCTACGTGCAGCCGACACAGTTGCCTCTAGCACGCAGTAGCCTGCTTGCAACTATCTCGACAGTTCACGTAACACAGTCAGTGCCTGCCATTTTTATATGGGACCCCTTGTGTCACTTCATTCGACACAACGTGGAGTGATGACAGAAGGGGAATGTTGCGGTTACTGTTGTAACCTCTGTTCCCAGATGGAAGGAATGAGACGTTGTGTCCCTCCTGCCACAGCACTAGACCTACCACTGTAAATGGCTGTACCTTATTTTCGGCTCCTCAGTGCAAAATCCTGACTGGCACTCGCTTTATACCCGTATGTCCGGGTGGGGCATGCAAATTCTGTCTGCCAACTTGACATTGGCCTTTTCTCAGATTCAGAGGTACGTTTGGCATCCCAGGAAGACCCCTTGTGTCACTTCATTCGACACAACGTCTCGTTCCTTCCCTCGGGGAACAGAGGTTACAACAGTAACCACAACATTATCAAACCGCTGATTAAGAAGTCAAAACATGATCCTGGAGAACTGACTAATTATAGACTGATTTCAAATCTCTGTTTATGTCGAAAATACTAGAAAAGGTAGAATCCTCCCAAATATGTAAATTTTTACAGAGAAATAGCATATATGGACAATTTCAGTCAGGATTTAGGCCTCATGACAGTATAGAGACAGCACATATCAGTTTCAAACTTACTTGCTCTTATCATTTGATTGCGGTTGCATTTCACTTCTAGTGCTTTTAGATCTAAGTCCTGCATTTGACATGATAGTTCATGACATTCTCTTGAATAGGCCAAAGAATTATGTTGGCATTTGTAGAGTTGCATTAGCATGGTTTAGGTCCTATTTAGCAGACCACTACCAGTATTTCTATGTAAATGAGGAATTGTCAAACCAAACAAAAGTAAAGTATGGAGTGCCACAGAAATCAGTTTTAGGGCCTCTGCTTTTCTCCTTGTATATGCTTCCCCTGGGAGATATTATCAGGAATCGTGGGAATAAGATTCCACTGTTATGCCGACGATACCCAACTTTATATTTCTTCAGAACTTGATGAGTGTAAAGGATTTCCTCCAAGGGATGACACTTGAAGCACATTCTCGGAGGTGAGGATCTTTATTGTCAACACTTAGACGTGCACACAGCACTTTTACAAAGACAGATACTATTCAATTACACACAGTAGTTCTGTAGTCAGTCTCTCTCTCTCTCGATGGAGGCCCTCTGGCTGCCTTTTATGCCGCTCTCACCATGCTCACTGAAATTAGAGGCAGGTGTTAGACATAATTTAGCTCAGGTGTAAGCGCCCTTACCGCCTTTCTCTCCCGGACAGGCGCTTGACCACGCCCCCGCTGCCACAATGAGATTTCACAATTCTCCAAATTAGCACAGTGTATTAATGAAATAAAACATTGGATAGCCAGAAATTTCCTTCTACTAAATTCCGAAAAAACAGAGGTACTAATTATTGGACCAAAAACCTCTAAAAAAATAAGCCGCTAAATTATAACTTGACTCTTGATGGATGTACTGTTACATCATCTTCAATAGCGAAGAACTTAGGTGTTATTTCTGATACCAATCATAATCGTAGAACAGCATTCTTCCACCTAAGAAATATTCCTAATTACGGCACATGCTCTCTGTTGCTGATGCCAAAAAACTAATTCATGCGTTCATGACCTCAAGACTAGATTATTGTAATGCATTACTAGGAGGATGTCCAGCAAGATCAATATATAAACTTCAATTGGTTCAAAATGCAGCAGCCAGAGTGCTAACGAGAACCAAGGAATAAGATCATATTAGCCCCATATTTAATTGTTACATTGGCTACATGTTAAATTTCATATTCATTTAAAAATTCTGTTAACTACGTACAAAGCTTTGAATGGTCTAGCTCCGCAGTACTTAACTGACCTTCTACCATGGTATTGTCCATCACATTCATTACAATCACAAAACTCTGGCCTGTTAATAGATCCTAGAATATCAAAATCTACAAAAGCAGGTAGATCCTTTTTCATATTTGGCTCAAAAACTATGGAATAGTCTCCCTAACACTGTACATGCAGACACACTCCCTCAGTTTAAGTTTATACTAAATAATCTATTTAGCCAGGCATATAACTAATTTATACTTTAACCCACAATTACGCTGCTTTAGTTAGGTCTGCCGGAACCAGAAACCAGTAACAATGATCATGACCTATAACTTTGCAATAAATTGAATGGCATCTATGCTAATATTATTTTATTTGTTTCCCTGTCTCAACCTTGGGAATCCTATGCTGAGGTCACCAGAACCAGCTGGATCCAGCTCCATTCCTGCTTCATGTTGGACTCTACTGCTACGTGTCACTGTGTGATGATGACTAATAGCAGCCGGTGCCAGTCAAACATCTCTTCAGTCTATCACGATGGACTTCAGAGGATGAACTGATGCACACTCCAACCATAAGACATGGGATATTTCATATGCCATTGTCTGAACCTTGGATTTAGGATGGACCCCATCGAACTTAACCGAAATTACCAGCCAGGTTGAACTGGGATGCACCTCACTGATCTCTGCCTGCATCACCTTGGTCTATTGATGGACTTCACTCTTGAAATAGAATACATATACTATCAATTGCCAACAAAAGCCTTCATCAGCCAATTAGGACAATTGCTTCTATGTGAACTTCTGCAGTTAATACAGGATGGACTTCATAGACATTCGTCAAGATTTTTGTTTAAACACTGTGCCTTAACACTTACTTAGTTTAATCATTTTAAACCATGACTTGCACTATACATAAGTAATATTGGCATTATATTCATGATGTTAGCCAGAGGGGATCTGGCTCCCCACAGTGAGTCTGGTTTCTCCCAAGGTTATTTTTCCCATTAACCAACATCTTATGGAGTTTTGCATTCCTTGCCACAGTCAACGTCGGCTTGCTCACTGGGGTTATAAATACAATTATTTTTTAATTACACACAATTCACAATCGCATTTTATCAAACTACTCAATGATGACTCAGACATTATAGACATTACAGTTTTATCTTCTGTTAATGCCTGATCTTCTGTAAAGCTGCTTTGAAACGATGTGTGTTGTGAAATGTGCTATACAAATAAAAATGACTTGACTTGACTACATGCACTAATGTCACCTGGCTAACTATCAGTCCAATAAACTCAAAGTTTCTTTATTTTTACAAGGGGTGATTACCCAGAGGTTTGCTTTTTATATACTTTTTGTAACACATTAAAACATTTAAACACTCAGAAACCATTAATATTGTATTAAATTATGTCTGTACTTATTAGGGATGATTTTATGTGTTTACTTTGTTAATAAAGTAAATTAAAAAGGAGAATATTAAGAGAACTAACACATGGATGCAGTACCTCTTTAATTATGCTTTACCTCGAATGAAGCACATTTTAGTGAGGTTCAGTGGGGTCCATCCGAAGTCCAAGGTTCAGGCAGTGGCATATGAAGTATCTGATATCTTACAGTTCGAGTTGGCATCAGTTCATCCTCTGAAGTACATTGTAAAAGACTGAAGCGATGTCTGGCTAGCAGCAGTGTCGTCATCACTCAGCGACACGTAGCAGTGAAGTCCGACAAAAAAGGAACAGAGCTGGATCTGGCCAGCTCTGCTAACCTTAGGATATAAGGGATCCAGAGGTTGAGACATGGAAACAAATAGAATAATATTAGCATTGATGCCATTCAATTTATTGCAGAGTTGTAGATTATGAGAAATGTTTATGAGAAATGTTGCTGGTTCCTGCAGACCTTACTAAACCAGCTTAATTGTGAGTTGATGGATAAATAAGGTGTATGTCCGGAAAATAGTCTTTAAAGTATACTAAAACGGTGAGTGTGTCTGCATCCCGAACAGAGTTAGGGGGACTATTCCATAGTTTTGGAGCCAAATATTTTGTGGATTTTTATATTTTGTGATCATAATGAACGGAATGGAATATAGCATGGCAGAATGTCACTTAAGTACTCCGGAGCTAGACCATTCAAAGATTTGTATGTAGTTAACAGAATTTTGAAATTAATATGAAATTGAAGAGGGCTAATATGATCATATTTCTTGGTTCTAGTCAGCACTCTGGCAGTTGCATTTTGAACCAGTTGAAATGTATTTATTGAACTTGTAGTATATCCTCTCAGAAATGCATTACAATAATCAGACATCCTCTTTGCTGCTACCGAAAATAAAATATTTCCCTCCACATTTAGTAGAGCAATACTCCTAAATGTTACGATTCCTTGTTGTCTACCCTGTGTTTTCCATTTCACCGTTCACATTCCATGTCACGTTTTCCCTGTTGTCCGCCCCGAGTCTCACTGTCCTTGTGAAAAAAACTACACTTCCCACAATTCCCATCTCATCACTGCCATTATTGTGTAATTGTTTGCACCTGTTTGTAGTTTGTGATCCTCCTGTGTCTGTGTATATAAACCCTGTGTGTTTTCCACTCCTTGTTGATCGTTGTATGTGTTAGTTCCTTGTTTCCTGCCCTGTTCCCTATTATCACTTACTCGTTCGAGGTTCCTGTGCCCTTCGTAGATGTCTCCATGTTCTGTCAAGGTTTAGTCCCTTCGTGGATGTTTCCTTTATTCCTGTGTTTTGTGTTATTTTTAGTTAGGTTTAGTCTCTGTTTTCCCATCGTGGATATTTTCTTTTGTTCCTGTGTTTTGTGTTATTTTTAGTTGTTGCAATAAAGTTCCGCGTTTGGATCCACACCTCCCGTTTGCCTCTGTCTCTATTCATAACAGAACGATCGACCACAATGGATCCAGGGGTTCTTCAGGCAAGCTGCCGCCTCCTGAACCTGAGGCAAGGAAGCCACCCGGTGGAGGACCACATTAGAGACTTCCTGGACCTAGCGTGGGCTACCGACTTCCCAGACTCCTCCCTGGTGGTGTTCTTCCGGGCTAGTCTGACCAATTCGCTCAAGGAGCTGTTGCCACCAGCGACGCGCGGCTGGACGCTCCGCGATTTTGTGAAGGAGACTTTGCTGGTCAGCGGCTCGCCCATGGCCTTTCCCATCACGCCTGCCCCACCTGTCAGCGAGCAAGCCTCCACACCAGTCGTTTCCCATGAGCCTGCACTGTCCACTTCGTCTGCCCGGAGGAGGAGGAGGAGGAGGAGGAGGAGAAGACGGGCTTCCGCCTCCCGGCCCACGCCTGCCCCGGTCTGCGATCCAGAGCCCACGCCTGCCCTGGCCAGCAAGCCTGAGCCCTCGTCAGCCACAGTCATCGAGCCTGAGCCCTCGTCACCCACGGTCAACCAGCCAGAGCCATTAGCCCCCGATATCAGTGAGCCAGTGCCTGTCGCTTCAGTCGTCAGTGAGCCAGTGCCTGTCGCCTCAGCAGTCAGTGATCCAGCGCCTGTAGCCTCAACCGTCCCTGAGCCAGCACCTGTAGCCTCGACCGTCCCAGCACCAGTAGCCATGACCGTCCAAGAGCCAGCGCCAGTAGCCATGACCGTCCATGAGCCAGCACCAGTAGCCATGACCGTCCAAAAGCCAGCGCCAGTGGTCGTGCACATCCAAGAGCCAGTGCCCCTCGAGTCTCCCAGGGCTCCGCCCCTCGAGCCTCCCAGGGCTCCTCCTCTCGAGCCTCCCAGGGCTCCTCCTCTCAAGCCTTCCAGGGCTCTGCCTCCCGAGCCACCCAGGGCTCCACCTCTCAAGGCTCTCGAGCCTCCCAGGGCCCCTCTTCCCGAGCTTCCTAGGGCTCCGCCTCTCAAGTCTCTCGAGCCTTCCAGGGCTTCTCCTCTCAAGCCTCCCAGGGCTCCTCCTCCCGAGCCTCCTAGGGCTCCGCCTCTCAAGTCTCTTGAGCCTTCCAGGGCTCCGCCTCTCAAGCCTCTCGACCCTTCCAGGGCTCCGCCTCTCAAGCCTTCCAGGGCTCGGCCTCTCAAGCCTCTCGAGCCTTCTAGGGCTCCGCCTCTCGAGCCTTCCAGGGCTCTACCTCTCGAGCCTTCCAGGGCTCTGCCTCTCGAGCCTTCCAGGGCTCTGCCTCTCGAGCCTTCCAGGGCTCCGCCTCTCGAGCCTTCCAGGGCTCCGCCTCTCGAGCCTTCCAGGGCTCCGCCTCTCAAGTCACTCGAGCCTTCTAGGGCTCTGCCTCTCAAGCCTCTCGAGCCTTCCAGGGCTCCGCCTCTCGAGCCTTCCAGGGCTCCGCCTCTCAAGCCTCTCGAGCCTTCCAGGGCTCCGCCTCTCGAGCCTTCCAGGGCTCCGCCTCTCAAGCCTCTTGAGCCTTCCAGGGCTCCGCCTCTCAAGCCTTCCAGGGCTCCGCCTCTCAAGCCTCTCGAGCCTCTCGAGCCTTCCAGGGCTCCACCTCTCGAGCCTTCCAGGGGTCAGCCTCCCGAGCCTCCCAGGGCTCCGCCTCTCAAGTCACTCGAGTCTTCCAGGGCTCTGCCCCTCAAGCCTCTCGAGCCTTCTAGGGCTCCACACCTCAAGTCACTCGAGTCTTCCAGGGCTCCGCCTCTCAAGCCTCTGGAGCCTTCCAGGGCTCCGCCTCTTGAGCCTTCCAGGGCTCGGCCTCCCAGGGCTCCGCCCCTCAAGTCACTCGAGTCTTCCAGGGCTCTGCCCCTCAATTCTCTCAAGCCTTCCAGGGCTCCGTCTCTCGAGCCTCCCAGGACTCCGCCTCTCAAGCCTCTCGAGCCTTCCAGGGCTCCGCCCCTCATGCCTCTCGAGTCTTCCAGGGCTCCGCCCCTTGAGTCTCTCGAGTCTTCCAGGGCTCCGCCTCTCAAGCCTCTCGAGCCTTCCAGGGCTCAGCGTCCTGAGCCTCCCAGGACTCCGCCTCTCAAGCCTCTCGAGCCTTCCAGGGCTCCGCCCCTCATGCCTCTCGAGTCTTCCAGGGCTCCGCCCCTTGAGTCTCTCGAGTCTTCCAGGGCTCCGCCTCTCAAGCCTCTCGAGCCTTCCAGGGCTCAGCGTCCTGAGCCTTCCACGGCTCTGCCTCCCGAGCCTCCTATGGCTCTGCTCCCAGAGACTCCAGAGCCTTCTAGGGCTCCACCTCCAGAGCATCCTACGGCTCTTCTCCCCAAGCCTCCTTCGGCTCCGCCTCCAGAGCCTCCTATGGCTCTGCTCCCAGAGACTCCAGAGCCTTCTAGGGCTCTGCCTCCAGAGCATCCTACGGCTCTTCTCCCCGAGCCGCCTTCGGCTCCACCTCCTGAGCCTCCTACGGCTCTGCTCCCAGAGACTCCAGAGCCTTCTAGGGCTCCGCCTCCAGAGCATCCTACGGCTCTTCTCCCTGAGCCTCCTTCGGCTCTGCCTCCCAAGCCTTCTACAGCTCCACCTCCTGAGCCTCCTAGGGCTCCGCCTCCAGAGCATCCTACGGCTCTTCTCCCCGAGCCGCCTTCGGCTCCGCCGCCTGAGCCTCCTACGGCTCCGCCTCCCGAGCCTCCTACGGCTCTGCTCCCAGAGACTCCAGAGCCTTCTAGGGCTCTGCCTCCACAGCATCCTACGGCTCTTCTCCCCGAGCCTCCTTCGGCTCCTTCCAGGGCTCCGCCTCTCGAGCCTTCCAGGGCTCAGCCTCCCAGGGCTCCGCCCCTCAAGTCACTTGAGTCTTCCAGGGCTCTGCTCCTCAATCCTCTCAAACCTTCCAGGGCTCCTTCGGCTCTGCCTCCTGAGCCTCCTACGGCTCCGCCTCCCGAGCCTCCTATGGCTCTGCTCCCAGAGACTCCAGAGCCTTCTAGGGCTCCACCTCCAGAGCATCCTACGGCTCTTCTCCCTGAGCCTCCTTTGGCTCCGCCTCCTGAGCCTTCTACAGCTCCACCTCCTGAGCTTCCAGAGCTTTCCATGGTTCCGCCTCCCTCGACTCCGCCTCCTGAGCCTCCCTCGGTGCCACCTCTTGAGCCTCCCACGGCTCCGCCTCCTGAGCCTCCTGAGCTTTTCATGGTTCCGCCTCCGTCGGCTCCGCCTCCTGAGCCTACCTGGGCTCCGCCTCCCAAGTCTCCTATGGCTTCGCCTCCCACGCCTCTCTCGGCTCCACCACTGAGGCCCTCCTCAGCTCCGCCCCCGAAGCCTTCTTCAGCTCCGCCTCCTGAGCCTCCCTCGGCTCCGCCCCCAGGGTCTCCTGCAGCCCTGCCTACGTTTCCTTCCTGCCTGGCCCTTGTGCCCCCTTGGACAGTCTGTCTGCCCCTTGTGCCCCCTTGGACTGTCTGTCTGCCCCTTGGACTGTCTGTTTACCCTGTAATTCGTTTAGGATCATCCGGAATCCGATCCTTTTGAGGGGGGATTCTGTTACGATTCCTTGTTGTCTACCCCGTGTTTTCTGTTTCACCGTTCACATTCCATGTCACGTTTTCCCTGTTGTCCGCCCCGAGTCTCACTGTCCTTGTGAAAAAACTACACTTCCCACAATTCCCAGATCTCATCACTGCCATTATTGTGTCATTGTTTGCACCTGTTTGTAGTTTGTGATCCTCCTGTGTCTGTGTATGTAAACCCTGTGTGTTTTCCACTCCTTGTCGATCGTTGTATGTGTTAGTTCCTTGTTTCCTGCCCTGTTCCCTATTATCACTTACTTGTTCGAGGTTCCTGTGCCCTTCGTAGATGTCTCCATGTTCTGTCAAGGTTTAGTCTCTGTTTTCCCTTCGTGGATGTTTCCTTTATTCCTGTGTTTTGTGTTATTTTTAGTTAGGTTTAGTCTCTGTTTTCCCATCGTGGATGTTTTCTTTTGTTCCTGTGTTTTGTGTTATTTTTAGTTGTTGCAATAATGTTCCGCGTTTGGATCCACACCTCCCGTTTGCCTCTGTCTCTATTCATAACACTAAACTTATGTTGGTGGATTCCTGTTCTTTGTGTATAAAGATGGCCTCTACACTTCACCAGCCCAGGGAACTGCTTCTTCCAGGCAACTCTCAGTAGTCTCCATAACAGTTTTAGAACTGTTGGGCACCTCTTGTACAAACTATAAGATATCCCGTTCCAGTCTGGGTCTGAAGTTGGGGTTGAAGTTGCCTTGGATGTGTCTACCACTTGGGTGGAGCTATATCAAATCCCACTGCTGGCTGTGGGACATATCGCAGGCTTTATGAGGATCACCTAGTTGCTGTTTCAGGTGATCTTTTAGATCTTCAGCATGACCATCTTTCCACTCCTCTTCTCTTTGAGAAGCTTTCTGGCAAATTTAAAGGGATCCTTGATGAATTTCATCCTCTCATGCTGATTCCTTCTTCTCTGCTATCGAATTCTCTCTACCCTCCTCAAAACCGATAACCTAGCATTATGCCATCCTACAATACCTTCAAGTCGTCCTCATACTCATCTGCTTGTCTCTATGCCTTGCAAAGCTGCCTCCACTCTTTCACCAGCTTAAGTATTTCCTTTTCTCTCTTACCCATCACCCTGGGACTACTCTTACTCAACACTTCATACACAGTGTCACTAAACATTTTAAGCTTGGTCTCCACCCTTCCGATTATTACATTATCCAAGGTGGAGCTCAGGTCCTGGTCTAGTCAGCTTCATCCTTTATTATTGTTAGATCTTGGCCAATATTGTCTGTGCATTGAAAGTTGTATCCTCCTGTAGCTCATCTCATGGGCATGACTTGTCCTGCTGGCGGTGCAGGTCTTCTTGGTGCCCCTCCACAACAGTGGAATCAGTTGCACTGTGGTGTTCCACTGGGCTCTGTATCCTTCTTGTATGACTTGCTGCTACAGTGCAAGATTGTGTCTGGTTGTTCCCATCACATTTCATCCTTCCTCGATGAATCCACAGAGTCCATCCTAATCTTCCATCCCACCTCTCGGAGGATCACCGAGTTGTTTTTCTTGTATTGTGCTCAAAGTTATTCTTTCCTGCAGTCAGTCAGTCTTTCCTGACAGTAGTTACTGGTCTCCCAGTATTTTAATCAGATGCACAGATAGAAATCTAAACCTGTTGGGCATTATTTTCCACCGCACCTCCGCCAGTGACATCAATTACAGGGTCATCAGCTGGGAACAAAATTACAATAACAGAAATATTGCTAAAAAAGAGCATTTATTTTTGTTCAACAAATACATTGTAAGCATTGTCAAATAAACATTGTGCAGTTGAACTAGAAATTACTTACTGTGTGTGCAGTGGCAGATTTAGTCATTTTGGGGCCCAAGGCAAACACAGACATGGGGCCCTCTACATCTCTTGTTTCCCCCCTTTTGTCAATCCTTATTTTTCTAAGAAAGTCCTACTTGTAACTTCTCTTCAGCAGTCTTCACACAGCAATGATGTCTAGACATCTGGAGTTGCATCTGTAAGAAAAAAGAAGAAAAAAAAAAAAACACAGAACAAAATTCTGTTTAACAGATGCATCCACTGTAAAATTGTATTTACATAAAATGTTCTCTGTACAATAATATGTATTGTCTATTTACAGGGAAGAGCTGCAATTGGTTGTCATTTACCTTGGTTGGCTCTCTGATAGTATCTCCTATATGGATCTGCTTGCTGCTACATGTTGTTTGTGGACTTCTCTCGTGTTACTAAAGTGAGAAGAAACACACAAGACAATAAGTGATCAATTATGGAGACATCATTTTAATAAAAATAACTTACCTTTTAAAATGTTTACCTTTTTTCTTTCACTGACTTTCTCCTGCTCTCCCTTTTTTCTGACCATTTCTTCATTTCCCTTGTCTCTGTTTTTGCATCTGTCTTTCTCGTCTTCTCCCTTTGGTATTTGCATCTGTCTTTTGGTCTTCTCCTTTGGTCTTTGCCTGTCTTTTGGTCTTTGCCTGTCTTTTGGTCTTTGCCTGTCTTTTGGTCTTCTCCTTTGGTCTTTGTCTTTCTCCATCTCCCTTTTCTATTTGTATTTGTCCGTCTTTCTCTTCATCTCACCTTTCTTTTATGTCTTTGTATTCTCTTCCTCTCTCTTGAATGTATTTATGTACATTGAGTTTCTTTGGCTTTCTCTTACTAAATAACTGTGTGTGTGTGTGTGTGTGTGTGTGTGTGTGTGTGTGTGTGTATCACTTTGTGGGGACCAAATGTCCCCATAAGGATAGTAAAACCCGAAATGTTTGACCTTGTGGGGACATTTTGTCGGTCCCCATGAGGAAAACACCTTATAAATCATACTAAATTATGTTTTTTGAAAATGTAAAAATGCAGAAAGTTTTCTGTGAGGGTTAGGTTTAGGGGTAGGGTTAGGTTTAGGGGATAGAATATAAAGTTTGTACAGTATAAAAACCATTATGTCTATGGAAAGTCCCCATAAAACATGGAAACACAACATGTGAGTGAGTGAGTGAGTGAGTGAGTGAGTGAGTGAGTGAGTGAGTGAGTGAGTGAGTGAGTGAGTGAGCTATAATCTGACCTTGCGAGCTTTGGCCTCTGCAAATCTTGCTATCACTGATTCCATATCCAGTGACTTCCTGACTTCCTGCTCGATGGAGAGAACAGCTAGAGCAGACAGCCTGTCCTGTGACATAGTTGATCTGAGGTACGTTTTGATTAGTTTCAGTGAGGAGAAACTTCTCTCACCTGAAGCTACTGTAACAGGGAGAGTGAGGAGGAGTCTGAAAGCTATACTCAAATTTGGATATATGTCAAGTAAATTCTCTTTATATATATTGTCCAGCATCTCAAATGGTGATGAGACATGTGGCGGGAATGACCTAACTGCACCCTTTACCTCAAGCTTCAGATCTTCTGCATCAATGTCATCCATCCTCTGCTCTAATCTGTGGCAGCATTCATCCAGCTTCCCTTCCTTCTCAGTGCTTCTCATTATGTCGATTGAGTAGAGAAATCCATAAAGCTCATAGAAGATTTCCATGTTGGAAATCTGTTCTCTACTGTGACAAGAGCTGTATCTATTAGAGGTAGAAAAAACTCTCCTTTGAAGAGCTCTTCTGCAGTTGACTGAATGTGCTCTGTTCCCTCATAATCAAACTGTTTGGTTTTTCTTCTCTGACGCACCTCAGGCCAGCTCATCTCCACCTCAAGCTTCTCTGCTATCTCCCTGGCATCTGTTTTCGCAGAATGAAATCCATGACTGCGAAATTCCTGAAGGAATTCTTTCACCGCCCTGATTTCTTCCCTCACTGTCTCGATTGAAACTTTGGGGCTCTGAAGGATCTTACTCACTTTGTTTATTTGGAACAACACATTGTACCACACTATGGTACTTACCACAAAAGGCCATCTCTGCAGCTCCTTGCAGATGCTTTCAGCTGTTGAGACAACATCTGCATCCCGTTTCTCTGCGGCGTACTCCTTTAGTGCAGTTAATGCCTTCACGATTTCAGGCAGCTGGTAGCGAACAGCTTTCACAGCTTCAACTCTGCACTCCCACCTGGTTGTTGACAATGCTTTAACTGTAAAATTCTTGACGTGTTCTTTGAGAATGGTCCAACGTTGAACTGAGGAGCTGAAAAGAGTGTAAAGTTGCTGTAACAACCCAAAGAAGCTGATGGACGTCACAGAGGACTTGGCTGCATCACCAACAACAAGATTTAGAGTGTGACTTCCACAAGGAACACATAACGCTTTGTCGTTTAATTCCAGCACTCTCTTTTGGACTCCCTGCTTTTTACCCTGCATGTTGCTCCCGTTATCGTAAGACTGGCCTCGACAGTTGCAAAGATCCAATCCTAGTGTTTCTAGTTGGCCTAAAAATGTCTCACATAAGCCTTTTCCTGTTGTGTCAAGTGCCTGAAGAAATCCAACAAAGTGCTCATGGATGGAGACACCCTTTGATAACTCACAATTAACAATTCGTAGCACCACTGAGAGCTGCTCATTGTGACTGAGGTCTGGAGTGCAGTCCATAATTACTCCATAGTATTTGGCTGTTTTCACTCTCTCAACAATTGCATCAGTTGTACATTTTGCCACCAGGGAAATAATTTCATTTTGGATATGCTTGCTTAAATTGGTGTCACTTAGCTGTTTTGCTTGAATTCTCCTCAGATGCTCTCGCATCACTGGGTCAAACTGAGCCATTAATTGTACTTGACCAAGGAAATTTCCATTACCAGACTCAAACAATTTGTCTGAGTGGCCACGAAATGCAAGATTGTGCTCTGCCAGATGGCTTACAATTGCAATAAGTCGTCTTAAAATCTCTTTCCAGCGGTTTACTTCAAGAGCAATTAGATCTTGGTTTACCTGATCTATAGCTGTGTTTGTTTGTAGTTTCTGTGAAAGATTGCGCCAAGCATCCATGTTTGTGATGTGTTCTGCAGACCTCTCATGCTGTCTCAAGTGGGCAGAAAGATTTTTCCAGCAATTGAACCCATCCGCACTTAGCTGAGTTGCCTTTTCTCGGTTACCAAACAAGCGGCAACAAAAGCACATAACACAGTCATTTTTTTCACTGTACATGAGCCAGGACCTCTTTATTTTTTCTCCATTCTTCATTTGCAGGTAATAATTGCTGCTTGTAAATCTTCGCCCCTCTTGATTTTTAGGATAAATTCTGTTTCTGTCATTGCTCTGAACTGGGCCTCTCTGCACTATTGAGCAGCGCTCTTTGTCAGTGAGATGTTTTGGCCAGAGTGCTGGGTCATCTTCAAGTTCAAGTGTAACAACACATTGGTCAGAATGACTGCTAGTAATCATTAGTTGTTCATCATAGACGTCGTCATCATTATTATCACTTACTGAAAGTGAAAGCGGAAGTTTTGTTACCTGCAGTTGAAGGATCCTCCTCATCCTGTAAAGTTGCCTTGCATGTCACAACATTAGCAGCAATATCGCTTGAGCACCCTGGCCCTGGGCTGGCAGCACTGTCGGCAGCAATGGGTAGCTCCTCCTCGCTAGCAGCATCAGTGCTAACGGTCGCGATGGTGGTTGTATCATTGTTGTCATTGTCAGCACCAGCGCCGTGAGCGGGGCCGGGCATCACAAAAAAGTTTGTAACCTTTGGTAGTTTTGATAAAAACTTTTTGGTTTCCTCCCGCTTCCGCCTTTTTTCAGCACCGCTTGGGTAGCTTCGCTTCATTTTTACTGTGTTTGTCACTCTGTCTGTCTGTCACTCAGTTTTTTGGCGCATACAGCCTCCTTGTCACTTTCGCAGATGCGCATTAGGTGAGATAATGGAATAGTCCAATGTAGTGAGTGAGGCGGGGGGGCCCCTCCTGTCTGCGACTGCGACACTAATGATTTGATGCCATTTTTCGCAAATGGAGTTTTTAAGAAAGATATAATTTGCGAAAAGTAAAAAAAAAAAACCTTAAGCATAAATTAATTGGCCATTTTGGGGGCCCCTAGGTAGCTCGGGGCCCAAGGCAATTGCCGACCTTTGCCTAATGGTAAAGTCCGCCCCTGAGCGGAGAGACGCCATTAACCGGCTTCTCTCCGCCCACATTCATGGCCATACTCTCTGGCCGGAAATCTTGTGTAACGTACTCCACACACACGTGTTATATGCTTATTTTTGGACTATATCTAATCATGTCACTGTTTAGTTTGTAATTGTAAGTCGGAAGTTTATTGACTGCATTGTATTGATTATTAATTGATATTACTGCATCAATAAACTTTGTTATATTTCAAATAGAAGTGTTTTGGTTTGCATACACATGTGTCAAAAGCTGGCTGAGGATGTCAGCGATCGGATTCAAGCCTTCATTGTTCCCTTTTGAAAATTTATATTCTCCAGACATCGATTTTCCTAAGAGAACAATCTAATATTGAGACTGTTATACTGTCTGGTTATTAGTGCCCCAGCGATATTAATCCTTATTAATATTCTATTGATTTTGATAACTGACAATTATCTTTGATTATTGTTGAATTTGAAGGATCAATAAGCTAGTGTTAATTCTAATCAATGTTCCATTAATTTGAATAATTAATGATTATCTTTGAATTTGATAATTGATGGTTGTCTTTGATGATTGTTGATTTAAAGGATTATAAAGCTAACATTGATTCTAATCAGTGTTCTATTGATTTTAATAATTTATAATTATCTATGATAATTATTAATTATTGCTAATAAGCAAACCCGCTCCTAAATGTAGAGCCATACAAAATACACTCACCTAAAGGATTATTAGGAACACCATACTAATACTGTGTTTGACCCCCTTTCGCCTTCAGAACTGCCTTAATTCTACGTGACATTGATTCAACAAGGTGCTGAAAGCATTCTTTAGAAATGTTGGCCCATATTTATAGGATAGCATCTTGCAGTTGATGGAGATTTGTGGGATGCACATCCAGGGCACGAAGCTCCCGTTCCACCACATCCCAAAGATGCTCTATTGGGTTGAGATCTGGTGACTGTGGGGGCCATTTTAGTACAGTGAACTCATTGTCATGTTCAAGAAACCAATTTGAAATGATTCAAGCTTTGTGACATGGTGCATTATCCTGCTGGAAGTAGCCATCAGAGGATGGGTACATGGTGGTCTTAAAGGGATGGACATGGTCAGAAACAATGCTTAGGTAGGCCGTGGCATTTAAACGATGCCCAATTGGCACTAAGGGGCCTAAAGTGTGCCAAGAAAACATCCCCCACACCATTACACCACCACCACCAGCCTGCACAGTGGTAACAAGGCATGATGGATCCATGTTCTCATTCTGTTTACGCCAAATTCTGACTCTACCATCTGAATGTCTCAACAGAAATCGAGACTCATCAGACCAGGCAACATTTTTCCAGTCTTCAACTGTCCAATTTTGGTGAGCTCTTGCAAATTGTAGCCTCTTTTTCCTATTTGTAGTGGAGATGAGTGGTACCCGGTGGGGTCTTCTGCTGTTGTAGCCCATCCGCCTCAAGGTTGTGCATGTTGTGGCTTCACAAATGCTTTGCTGCATACCTCGGTTGTAATGAGTGGTTATTTCAGGCAAAGTTGCTCTTCTATCAGCTTGAATCATTCGGCCCATTCTCCTCTGACCTCTAGCATCAACAAGTCATTTTCGCCCACAGGACTGCCGCATACTGGATGTTTTTCCCTTTTCACACCATTCTTTGTAAACCCTAGAAATGGTTTTGCGTGAAAATCCCAGTAACTGAGCAGATTGTGAAATACTCAGAACGGCCCGTCTGGCACCAACAACCATGCCACGCTCAAAATTGCTTAAATCACCTTTCTTTCCCATTCTGACATTCAGTTTGGGGTTCAGGAGATTGTCTTGACCAGGACCACACCCCTAAATGCATTGAAGCAACTGCCATGTGATTGGTTGATTAGATAATTGCATTAATGAGAAATTGAACAGGTGTTCCTAATAATCCTTTAGGTGAGTGTATACCACAGTATGCTTCTCTTTGAAAACAAACAAAACATTATTGACTAAACTACAATATAAACTAATCTAACACACATACAAAACGTAATACAATTAATGAGCACGACACAACACCTCCTTCAATGGAGCAGGCGTCATCTCCTCTCATTGCGTGCGACACATGTCCCAAGCCATCTGAATTTCGGAGAAGATCTGTTGTCACACCGGGGAGCATTACTAGGGGAATGTAGACTTCATCCTCAGACAGTGATGAGGATTTGGGAAATATTCTGCAAAGAGGAAGTCGACCTATTCTCCTACGCGTAGAATGTCCACTGTCCCCTTTGGTACTCCATGTCCCAGGCCACGCTTGCTCACAAATGGCCGGTGAAATGCAAGTACGCATTTCCCCCGGTGCACCTCCATTCTGTCATCAGCAGAGTCTGAGTGGACTTAGAATCAGTTCTGTTAATTGCGATGAAATGGCCCAATAATTTCTGGTTTCCGGAGATAATACAAATACTAGATGTCCCACCATGTGAAATACCTCTGTGGAGAGACCTTCTCTGTCAAGCACAAGGCACGAATTGGCATCCCCAGCCAGAGCTATGGTAACCTATACTTGTGGCCTCTGAACGGAACACGTTGGACGAGCCAGAATTGTCTCTGGCTGGCTTGTCATTTAAACAACAGTAAACCTATAAAGGTTTTATCAACGTCATTCAGGGCTCAGGTGGTTAATTTGCAAGCCTTCTTTTTTCCACCATTTAATTCGGATGAAGAGCAATCTGTGCATATGTTATGCCCGGTGAGGGCATTGCATACATCTGTTGATTGCACCCGTCAGCTTAGGCTGTCGGCTCTTTATTTGTTATGGAGAATGCGCAAAAGTAACGTCTGTCTCCAAACGAAGGCTCTCTCACTGGATCGTCGATGCGATCGCCCTTGCTTACGAATTTCAGGACACGAACTGCCCTATTACTGTCAAATCACATTCAACCAGAGGTATGTCCTCTTCATGGGCATGCACAAACTGTGTGGCAACGGGCAGTTCAACAGCACATAATCAGTACTGCGGCGTCATGCTTTCAATAAGTACTTATTGAAAAACAAATAACAACTTTACTTATATAAACCATACTGTGTATGTCTATATAGTTCATATACTGTAAGTGGCTGTGTTCATTTCAATCTGGCATCCGCCATGTGGAACAATTAATAAACACTTTAATATTACTTATAAGTTATTGGCCTGTGACCTGTGACTCCTTATAATATCTGTTTAGTTTTATATCTCTGGAAGTGTAATGTCACGTAGTGCGGCAGGATTCCGTCCCCCTAGTGCTTGCGGCGATGTCTCGTTCCCTTAATCTCAGGGAACCGAGGTTGCATGTGTAACCAGAGACGGTTTCTTGGGATGTACACCACAAGTAAGTTTCTTTCTCTTCTATTTTGTGTAGTGTGATTCAAAATATTGATATGTTGTAATGTTTTATTAGCTTGTTTCTGATTCATCTTAATGACTTGCACAACAGCTCCTGACTCATCATTATTGAAGTCCACAAAGTTTTTGTTTGTGGGCTGGTTCAATTGTATAGGTACAGGGTCAGTTTAATCATTGTTCAGATTGTTCAAGTCAGTGGAAAAGCAGATGAACAAGGTTGAGATCGTTCAGTTTCTTTACAGTTTCACTCTCTAACAGCAGCACGGTGGAGAGAGGAATGTGTGTGTATTTGAAAAAATGTCACAAGCCCTTCAACAAGTCCCCCCTCCCCTCTCGCATGTTTGAGTCTAGAAAAATATAAAAAAAATTCTAATTAAATAGTTTATTTTTCATTACAAATTATATTATCACCACAACATTTTAGGTGAAAAATTTGTGCAAAACCCGTTGATTATGATATAATCATGATCCTGCGTGTGAATTTTCACAGAGCATCTAAGAAAACCTGTCCTTTTGTACAAAATGAGTTAACACAGTTGATGTCACAAATTTGCTTATATGATTACTGATCACGAAATTGTGTGGAAATATTTATTAAATTATGTCATACTATATTTTTCAAAATCACGCAGAGCTGGGTAATCACTAGCACGCAAGCAACAGCGAGAGAGGAGGCTATTATATTTAGAAAAAATATTTTCTCACCTGTGTTCCAATCTACATCTTGATGTAATCCTTTCTCCTGATCACGCAGCCTGTTTTCCTCAGCTTAATGGGTGACTAAACACTATTAAAGTGTTACGAGAATCATGCATTTCATGCAAGCCATTCGCGCATCACAAGCCGATCACCTATTTACCCCATTTCGGTGAATGGCACCTACAAAATCCTAAAACTTTATTTCCCGGTTTAATTTAATTTTGGATAGACTCAGATTTTTGAACCCCACGATGTGGGTTTATGTTTTCTCTTTTAATTGTTTAATGTAATTTTGAGTGTGACCATGGTTTTAGGAGGGTGTACCTATATGATGGGTTGGAAATCTCAAAGATTAATAGTGATGTTTTTTCTAATTACATCACGTGTTGTTCTGAAAGCAACTGGAGGAATTCATCCATACATGTTTGAGCTAGAGTCTGATCCCGAATTTGAAGAAAATTAACCCCCTCCACAAACACCTTGGATACTGCAGTCTGTGACAGCATGGTAAGTAATCACTGTCATTTACTTGTAATTTGTTTAATAGGCATTACATTTACTGTGGTTTAAACCAAGACGTGACAAAACGGTGTGTATCTTGTTATATAGTTGGGGCATTTTCCAATGGTGAAACATTTCTGTGTTATACAAATGCTGAGTAACGCATGACAGTACTAAATCAAGTGTAAATACATGGTGCTATCACATTTATAACTGTGAAAGGATACACTTACCATGCAACATATAAACATATACATTAAGGATACATTCACCAGTGTTTGTCGCACTGTCATTCGTCATATAATCATCTTTCATCATATAGTCAGTGTAGTGACAAACGCTTACGTTGTTCATTACAATTAGTCAAGTTTTCATTAAAAAGGTTAAGAGATTATCTAAATATATTGATATCAATACTCTTTAGCTGCATCTGTGGCAATTGTACCATCATGAGAACAGAACAAGAAAATATATGATGCTTAAAGATCCCTGTGCATTAAAACTAAAACAGTAGTGTCTAAAATCACTAGGATCAAATCAAATACTCAGTACACATCTTAAAATCTGTAACTTACGAAATAAAACAATTAACATGGATACACACACTTGTTTGTTGCGACATCACTGTCGGGTCCAATATAGTTGGCACTGCATCAACTTTTAATTTAAGTCTCTTTGCAAAGCCTGCTTCGAACTGTGTCTTGTTTGTGAAAGAATCATCTGTAAAATGGAGCGAGAACACATTCTTTCCGACGTGATCCGGGACTTCATTAAAAATAAATGTCAACCTCTCTTTCTTTATGTTGGGATCCTTGCGAAGCAAATGCAAGAAATCTAGTTTCCCACAACCTGGCACGGCCAACATCTTGACATCTTTGTGGCCATTTTGACACATCCTGTTAATAAATACAATAAAGTAGGCATTGATCTGTTTATGCAGAGGCTGGCCTGTGCTAATGTAATATCTCACTATGAAGTATTTGTGAGGAGGAAGAACAGAACGAGTCAGTTTGGCACCTTGATTTCAATAAAGCCTTTTTTTGGACTAACGAAGTATTCGTTTCTGAAATTTACATATGTTTTTAAAGTACTATGAACTCTTATATATCAAGATATCATGGTAAGTTTGATTTTCCAATTCAAAACCCCTTTAACTTCTTGTAATCAGATAACAGTAACTGACTTTCAGTTATGTAAATAATTTTTCAAGTACATTACAGATATTTCTAAAACAATAATGTTTTGTAGAATACAAATCATGATTTAATATGTACATCTGTTTGCATTTCTGTGACAGCTGAAGGTTGTTTGTCCCCAAATGAGTCAATGAATAATGGGGAAAAAAATTATTATTTGGAATTCGTTGAGCAGAAAAATCTTTTCTGGGAAAAGTGTTTTAGAAAGTAACTTAAAAATATTTAGTAATGTGATTCCTTTTTTTTACTTTACTGACAGTAAAGTCAGTAATATGATTGCTATTTTAGAGAAGTAATTAGTCATTTTGAAGAGATTTACTTTTTTGAGTAACTTACCAAACACTGATAGCAAACTACTTTTTCATAAGTTAGCTTGCAGTATACAGTAGTTTAACAATAATTTTAAGTATAAGAAGCTTAGCTTAGTTTCAGTGGACACACTGATCTAATTCATGTATTATGATGCTCTATAAGCTCTGATAATGGCAGTGATGGACAAAGTACACTAATCCTGTAGTTGAGTAAAAGTACAGATACCCTGATGAAATGTTACTCCAGAAAACATGAAATTACTCCTTTTAAATTTATACTTTAGTAAAAGTACAAAGTATTTGTTTTCAAATGTACTTAAGTATCAAAAGAAAAAGTACTGGTCTATTAAAGGGATAGTTACAGAAAAATATATCAGCTCTGTACGTCCATATTATTCAAGTGAATGGTGGCCTGAACTTTGAGGCTCCAAGAGCACATTAAGGTAGCATGAAAGTAATCCATATGACTTTATTTGTTAAATAAATTTCTTCAGAAGAGATATGATAAGTGTGAGTGAGAAACAGATCAATATTTAAGTAAAGTTTTACAATAAATCTCCACTTTCACTTTTTCTTTTGTTTTTGGCAAATCACAATATTTGTGCATATCGCCACCTTCTGGGCAGGGAGGAAAATGTATAGTAAAAAAGGACTTAAATATGTAACTGTTTCTCACCCACACCTTTCATATAAGACTGAAGACATAGATTAAACAACTGAAGTGGTTGGATTACTTTTATGCTGCTATTAAGTGATTTTTGGCGCTTCAAAGTTCTGGCCACCATTCACTTGCATTGTATGGACCTACAAAGCAGAGTTATGTTTCTAAAAATCTTTGTTTGTGTTCTGAAGAAGAAAGAAAGTCATACACATCTGGGATGGCATGAGGGTGAGTAAATTATGAGAGAATTCTCATTTTGGGGGGGATCTATCACTTTAAGGCTTTTGTTTAATATTTTTTGCAATTCAATATGCTGTATCCTCCTGAGTGATCTAATGTCACAGGCACACAAATAGATGAGAGCTTACTACATGGCCGGGAGTCAGAGCCATTCCCTGTTCACCTTGGAGACAGGGATGTCCTCTGGCTCCCACATTATTTAAAATCTATTTCGACCGTGTAGTTTGTGAAGCCTTCAATGGCTGTACTGTAGGAATTTCCATCTGGTACAGATATAATTGGAGGTTGATCGATGCCCGGGTGCGGTCAAGGGATGACTCCCTATTGGTCAACCACATTATGTATGGTGATGATCTGGTGATTGCTGTCCACTCAGAGGAGAAGTTGGAAGCGCTGCTGATGAACCTGGAGTTTGCCACTAAGAGATGGGGCCTTACCATCAGCCCAACCAAAACTAAGCACCTGCCTGGGTATTATGTACCATCGGACACTCCACCCCTACAGCTCCCAATTGGTGATGGGGCAGTTGTGGAGGGAGTGGAGTGTTTCCCATTCCTGGGCAGTGTGCTTATGACCGGCTCCGGTTTGACAGCAGAGGTCTCACTCCGAATCAGTTGAGCAGCATTATCTTTTCATCGGTTGCGTAATGCTGTGTGGAAGCTACCCGGTTTGTCACTCCGCACAAAGCCTCAGGTATTCTCGGCCACGGTCATTCCCTCCCTTCTCTACGCTTGCGAAACATGGACCCCCCTAATGGAACATTTTTGCCTGTTAGAAACATTTAGGCTGGCCTGCCTAAGATCCATCCTGGGTTTAACCAGGCTGGATTGTGTGAGGAGCTCACAAAGCTTTGAAAGATGTGGACAAAGTCCCATCGGTGAGCTCCTCCAGCAGGCAAGGTTGCGTTGGCTGGGTCATGTAGCCCGCATGCCCGGCCACCACATGCCTAAACAGCTTTTGTTCTGCAACTTGCGCATAGCCTGGCACAAGCGTCGTGGTGACGTCACCACCACTTAGTTGTTGTTGTGTGTGTGTGTGTGTGTGGCGGGTTTGGGTGGTTTATGGGGAAATGTTTTTAGGTTAAAACTGGTAATTATGAGTGTATTTTACAATAAAGGTGGTTTATGAGGACATTTCTAGTGTTCCCATAATTCAAATCATTAAAAAAATATATAATTTTATGTAAAAATGCAGAAAGTTTTTTTGTGAGGGTTAAATTTAGGGGTAGGGTTAGGGGATAGAATCTATAGTTCGTACAGTACAAAAATCATTATGTCTATGGAGAGTCCTCATAAGGATAGCCGCACCAACGTGTGTGTGTGTGTGTGTGTGTGTGTGTGTTCTCAGGACTAGTATCCTTAATAAATGTCAGGTCAGTGCAGAATATCTGTTGGCCAAACAATGTATATATATATATATATATATATATATATATATATATATATATATATATATATATATATATATATATATATATATATTAGGGCTGTCGATTTAACGCATTAATAACATGCGATTAATTTTACAAAAAATAATGCTTTAAAAAGATTTACGCAATTAATCGCAATGCTTTTCTGGGAAATGCAAGCTTGCAGTACCACCTGTTTACTCCAGAGCTTGTGTGAGCAACGCGCAGTTTATACAGTGAACCAAACATTAACAACCCTTCAGCGGACACACAACATAAACATGCGTTTCTTGCTTTCAAAACACTTGAAGGAGCGCAAATGCGAACTAAGGGATCTCAAGATGTGTTTAAAGATTGAGTATTAACTATATGTAACTTGACACAGTGACCTAAACATTTTATTGTTATGACGCAACACATCCGAGAAGCGACACAAGCATGTCTGACGCAGGTCGTATGGTTTTTACCTCGCAAATATTGAATTACCAACAAGGTTAAGGAGGTGTCCTTTAAACTGTTACACCGTTTTTACCCAGTCAATCTTTATTTAAGAAACATCCTCCCTGAAATAGATCCACCTTGCTCCTTCTGTAATGCTGTAGATGAATCTGCCCCTCACCTTTTTTGGGAATGTGTCCACACATGTATTTTGGAGAAAATTTTGGAGAAAATTTTGTTTGTTTGTACTTACCTCTATTTTAACTAGTTTTTCTTTGCTTTATAAAGACATATATTTGGTTTTCACAGTTTTGCTTAAGTTAATATTTTCTGATTCATCTGTTTATTTTTCTTGCCAAGTTTTTTTTATACTTAAGTGTAAATTTATGTCTATAAAGCCCCTATTTGCAATTTTTTGTAAAGACTTGAAATATTATTTAAATACTCTTTGTACCTCCAACAACTCCAAAGCATTGAAAACCATTGCACTATGTAATGAATATAATGTCTTGGCATTATTGTAAAATATATATGTAGTATTGTGTACTATGTATACCCCTGGCTTGTTTAAAAAAAAAAAAAAAGTCTGATGCAGGTGTACATTGACGGGTCCTTAAACAAGCCCTCATAATAAATCTCCAACTGATTGACAAATTGACTTGTGAAATGGATTGCTGTGAACTGTATGCCAATAATTGACTTATGATCAATAACATGGTAGTAAACAATACATTGTATTCTAAAGCCGGTTTTTGAATGGTCTTATCAATGATTAACTCTTCTGCCACAAGAATGTAATGCATTTTAAATATCTGAATATTTTTTTATTTGATATATATATATATATATATATATATATATATATATATATATATATATATATATATATATATATATATATATATTTAAAGATAACTATGTATAATTATATATTTATATTTAATTATATATTTAATTATTGTTATATGAGGGGCTTTCTCAGCTAGTATTTGTATGTGCGATTAATCGTGATTAATCGGGACACCATGTAATTAATTCGATTAATTTTTTTTAGCGATTGTCAGCCCTAATATATATATATATATATATATATATATATATATATATATATATATATATATATATATATATATATATATATACTATATATATATATATATATATATATATATATATATACTATATATATATATATATATATATATATATATATATATGTTTAAATTGCCAATTAGTACATCTTAGATATTTTATCAATCATGTTGTGCTTCATAATTGTAGGATAACATACCCATCTAGGTCAACGTGTGTTTAATAATATGAATCGTTGTAATGACCGAAGACAATAAACAGATGAAATTGTAGATTGCAATAAAGCTAGACAAATCTTGTTTCATGCTTTAGCCTTGCTAGTCATTTTATGATTTGAGAATTCCTAAAACAGAGATAAATATATTTTCTTTGACATATAAATAGAAATAGGCATAATAAACTCTTATCGACTGATGAGTTTTTCAAGTTTGAAGGCGAGTTCTTTGACAGCAGATACCGCCATTGTGTATTTTGCTAGGCAGGCACAGAAGACATTTAAAAATGGCTTTTGCCACTCAAATGCATTGGGCAATGCTATATCTGTACAGTAGCCCTTGTTCTGTGAAAACTCTTGTGAGACCGCATTTGTTGCAGGGTTACAGTTATAGCCTAGTCTCGCAAGAACAAGACCTACTAGTCTATTTTAACGTAATGCTATTTATTAATGTATTAATTTCAAAGTAGAGAGGAACTGCACTTTTTTAAATGTAAAATGAAAGATATTATGCTTTTGAATGTAGTGAAGTAAAAGTTTTCTCTGATAAAGTACAGGTACCTGTAAAAATACTTAATTACTGTCCACCACTGTATAATTTTAATTGTGGTAACATATTTTGCATTAAGAAAATGGTTAACTGAGAAGAGGATGCAGCCATTCTTATTCAAGTTGCCTTAGGCAGATCTGTGAGCAATTCAGCAATGGGAAATGCCTACTGCTAAGCCATGAGCTCACCCATCATGTATGAGTTGCAGCCCATCTTTTCTGAACATATCCACCTGTCTTTCACCCTGCCATTCAGGATCTAGGCCATCTGCACATTCAATTCACCTATGGCTGACCATTACCAGTCTATTTGGAGAATAATGAGCAGATGAAAAGCTCCAGAAAGACTAGTATGCTGTCTGTTGCAGTAGCATTGCAGATGCTCCCACATACACGCTGAAATTAGAATGAGCAGGAGCACAAATCTCATCTCTGAGAGCTTAACTGCACACTTCAGGAATGATAATTGCCCTTCACACAAAGATCACACCCAGTATAAGAGACTGAAACTGGCACTCATCAATGCAAAATCACAAGGTTACCTTATTACACACAGTTAAACTCCCTTTGATATTATATCCGCATGGGTGTAAAATGCCCCTTATGAATCACTGGTTGCATGTAAATTGTGAACATTAATTTTACTGACCTGTTTCATGAGACGTCACTGTGACCCAGCTGCCATGTTTGTGACCAAAATTCCATAGGCTTCTTTTTTTATGCATTTGGTAGACACTTTTATCAAAAGCAATGTATAGTGTATTTAGTGTATATTGTCACTATGTGTGTTTCCTGGGATTCTAACTCATGATCTTGCCATTGCTAGTGCAATAACCCTACCAGATGATCTAATGTACCCTGACATACACCATATGCCTTCAGTGTAAAAAAGTGATACTGCTCTTTACTTAGGCTGAATAATAAGCCAAAATGCCACACAACGTCTTGCTCAGTCACTTGTCATAACTAGACTGGACTACTGTAATGCTCTCATTGCAGGCCTCCCAGCATGTGCAATTAGACCCCTGCAAATGATTCAGAATGCAGAAGCACGTCTGGTCTTTAATCAACCAAAGAGAGCGCATGTTACACCACTCCTTGACTCTATTCACTGGCTGCCGGTTGATGCACGTATAAAGTTCAAAGCTCTGATGCTGACTTACAGATCAGTCACTGGGTCTGCTTCTAAAATCATTTCTGCAGAGCTACGTGCCTACTAGAAGCCTGCGGTCAGCTAAGGAATGTTGCCTTGTACCAACACAAAGAGGCACCAAAACACTTTCCCGGACTTTCTGCTTCATCATACCACGTTGGTGGAATGACCTTCCCAACTCCATAAGTGAAGCTAACTCACTTTCTGTCTTCATAAAATGGCTAAAAACACATCTTTTCCATGAGAACTTAACCAGTCACAAAATTTTTTTTTTTACATGTCTTGTACTTTAATCTGTTTGTACTTTGCACTTTAAATCTAATTTGTAATGTGGCACTTTACATACCTGTGTCCTTAAGATGATTTGCGTATGTTTTCCCCTTTTGTAAGTCATTTTGGATAAATGAATAAATGTAAATGTGTAATTTAATTTTTTTTTGAATAAAGTTATATCTTGCCCAAGTCATGCAGTGATGAAAGGGGAGAACACAGATACACACTTTTTTGCTCATTTGTTCAGACATGTATTGTCATTACATGTGTCAATTAAATGTATAACATAATCAAGTTGGATAGAACTAAACTGTAAATGCACAAAGGACAATGTTACATTTGTAACTGTATAAAGGTATGTTATAAACTGAAATGAATTAAAGGCACTATAATGTCATTACAGTCCAATGTATTTCATTTGTATATACTAATGTTAGTTAATAAACAACACATTGTAAGATTATGCTAAAAGCAATACTGTATTTCACCCTAAAACTAAATAAATAAACAAACAAATAAATACATAAATATCTGTCATATCTATTTACTCACCCGATCTGTCTTTCCAAACCAGTATGACATTCTTTATCCCTCTGGGGTCTGAGGGTGTTTTGGGCCCTGGAGGAGTTTTGACATGCCTTGATATTTGTGCTTTTTTTCAGTTGCTTAAAAACATATTAATAGCTAAAGTCCTGCATTCAGCACAAACTGGGCTACGATAATATGTGAGCAACATGTGTGTTTAATGTTTGTATTTTTGAGAAAATAAATTTTATGCATGGTTTTTGAATAAACTAAAATTCTTAGTCATTGAAATAAGGCCATATAACACATACTAAACATTTGTCCACACTAGTTTTGAGAACTGGATCTTGTAGCCTAGAATTATTGCTACAAAATGATGTGAAAACCATAGTGATCAACCATTCAAACAAAAACATTTAGTAATTTAGCTTTTGTAAGACACTTTTAGTGTTAGAAAGGTCATATGCGAGGTGGCGTGAACTATCATGGATATTGATTGTAATTCACACCTGAGGAGACAAAGACCCCTCCCCTGGGCCTATGTGGGATCTAATGAGGAATGTGACAGAAAGAGAATGAATGTGAGGAGACTTAATGATCAAAATCAAGTTTTAAGTTAAAATAATTAATCTGACTATACATTTTTTTTACATAAATAATTTACCAAAATTAAACATTTTAAAATAAGTCCAGTTCATTGCACAAAATTATCGTATTTTCTCAGAAAACTTGGAATATTGTAAATAAGTTGCATCATTAACTTTTACTGTGGCTCTAGGTTTTAATCCCCATTCACAAGCAATACAGAGCGACATTGTGACACAATCTCATTCATTTTCAATGAGAGCAGGAGCAACTGTGACCGTTGACTACAAGATGTGGGCATGGCGACCGTCATGACAAAGTTGAGAAAAGTTTAACATTGTGCAAATGCCGAGAGACATTTGGGAGTGACTGCCAATGGGAGAGAATACAACGGAGCTCAGGTCATCTGTCTCCTGTGAGATACTGGCATGGAGTGCAGGCGAGGCAGAGAAGTTAATATGTTGTGAGGGATTTCACTGCTCTATTTCATTAGTCTTTAACTAATATAATAAAACAATGATGCGTGAAAAACTGTGGCAGCATTCTGAGTGAGTTTGATTCATATTTTAAAAGATCATTCATCTTGTTTATGATATGATGCAACAAGCAATACTGCAGGTTATATAAAACCATCTCCCCTATGTACATTTTTGGTGGCAAGAGAACTGATTCCTTGTCAAATTAGATATCTTAGTTTTACTGGTATTATCATGTAATCAGCATTGCAAAAGTTACTCTGGCCAGACATTCAATCCACCAATGTTGTTAGAGCGACATCAGTAGGAACGTCAACTAGTGACTTCATAGTAGAGATGACACCAAGCTAAAATGTTGTTTGCAGTGTGAATGGGGCTTTACTGAGTCTTTTTTTTTTTTTTTTTTTAGAAAGACAGACCAAAATCACTTTTTGCTCACAGTATGACCAATGTAAAAACTGGAAAATTTAGGCTGCTGAAAGAGGAACACATTAGAACACATAAAATAATTATAGCATTTAATGCTATTACCATAATCAACACCGAACCAAAAGATTAAACAGGATACCTGCAGGTGTAGGCAAAACAATGGAGGCAGGATGTTGGACTGTCATCTTTTTCCGTATTCAATTTCAAATTTCACATAATGTAGTGAAGGGAGAAAGACAATGTAAAGACTCCTGAACCATTAGAGTATTGGACCAAATATATTTACATATACTGTATATATATATATATATATATATATATATATATATATATATATATATATATATCACATTACAAGAATACATTGGCCTCAATGTTCCCTAGAACACTATATATATATCACTATATATGAGATTGCTCTGACATTTTATTTGTTCTCGCAGTGGTGGGGAAAACTGTTAGAATTTTAAATGTGATTGATGTGCTCCAATCACCATAAAAATAGGAGCACAAATATAATGGAATACCGATGGACACAAAGCACATCCACCAAGGTCAGGGACTCCTCTCATACTACCCCCCACATATTCAAAGAGCAGCCGCTTTCAAACCGAATGCAATTGCATTACATTAATGCTGTGCCAATATTCATCTCCTGCTGCTGTTTTTGAAATATTTATACAAACAAATTAGTAAAGGGAGTAATTTGAAAGCAATAGCAAATGGTTAAATTGATACATTTAGCATTTCAAATGGGAATATAATACTGTGGTATTGATTTACTTTACCAACCTTTACCATGTCATAAGGTCTCACATACATCATGTGTGGCAGGATAAGTGATTAACCATCCTATTTGCCCTGTTTGTGGTATGGCTTTGGCAGAACAAATGAGGTGGAAGATACCATACTATTTAAGGACCCTTATTTTGACGGGTGTATAAGTGTCCAGTTGATTCTGGGTTCCTCGCTCCCTGGAATTTCCGTTTCCGTTCAGGTATGTTGAGGCTTTGCTTATGGTGTAAAGATGTGAACATTACAAGGCTAATATGCTTATGTAACATTTGATTAGAGCGGAGCTGGTGGCATGTTCATTGAGGCGAGTTGGCATTGGAGGTCGCTTTCAGGTATGTCTTATTTGTATCTTAAATCTCTAGGTTGCAGGTTGTGGGGTTATTTATTGTATTATGTTTACAGTAACCGCAACATTAGCAGGCGGTTGAATGATGGCCAGTATACTGAGCCGTGGTACCTGTTGTGAGTAACCACATAACTTTGCATCGGATGTTTGTTCAATCCAAGTACGCCTCTCCCTTTTTCACAAATTGGGCTTGGTGGATGTAGTTTAACTCTTGGGTCTTTTTGTTAAGGTAAGTGTAGGGAATTGAACATCCAATTCTCTAAGACCAAAGCCTTAAAGCCAAAGACGCTACATGTGATGTTGCTGTTTTGCTTGCAGGCATTTGTTCTGGCTGTTTTGCTTGCGGGCATTTGTTCTGGCTTTTTTGCTTGTGGGTATTTGTTCTGGCTGTTTTGCTGGCAGGCATTTGTTCTGGCTGTTTTGCTTGCAGGCATTTGTTCAGGCTGTTTGGCTTTGTGACTCACTTGGGCTGTCTGTTTACGAGCCTCATGTTCACTGTGCTGCATATCAGCTTCACTTTGTTTGTTTGTGTAGTTTTGTTTGTTTCCCTTTGTTTGCTCATTGAGCTGTGTCGTTTCCTTTATTTTTTTTCCGATGCTACAGTGTCAATTCATTTTGTTGCTATTTCTGTTGATTTGTTTTTTATTTCAGGTTTATTATATTACTATTATTTGTTTTGCGACCACATAGTGTAGTGTGAGAGGCTGTTTGCTAAATCAGTGCATTTCTCAGCCTCAAACCTGTTATTTCAGGTTTGTTTTCCCACACTGTCATTTTACTACTGATGTGGTGTTTGTTGTTGCTCTTTCATATTGTTTATTTTGTATAGAGCTTATGAATTTCATTTCATTTACTGCCAACAATCATTCTGGCATTACTCTGGTGCTGTTTAACCACCTCTGCTGCATGTGGTGGCATCAGTGGACCTGAGTGCTATAGCCACCACACCACGATGTCTGTAAAAATGTCTTTTGTTTGTTTTTCTTTCTTTGATTATCGTTTAGTGTTATTTTTGTGTAATCCTGGGTTAATTTGTATTTATTTTCTCTCCAGGAGCCATTGAGGTTTCGTGGGGAACAGGGGAGGCTAGCTGCCTTAATTCGGTGCTGTGTGCTTCACAGTGTGCTGAGTTTGCCAACACAACAACTTCCTTATGGTGTGTGTGTGGTGTTTCAAAATTTGGTGTGAATTAATGTGGGTCTGGATGACCTCTCGAGTTGGGGCTGGCCTACCTTTTTCCCACTAAGCCTCGCCCTGGAGAATTGTTCGTTTTAAAATTATTATTTTGCTTGATAGGAGAGAGAATATATATATTTATATGATAACAAGTGTTTAATGATGCTGAAGTGTTATAATAAAATTTTACTTTTTGTATTGATACTCACTTCTCATGTTCTCTTATTTCTTTGCCTTCAATTGTTAAAACTTACCCTTCTTTGGAGTATTTCCCTGGCTCTTTCCCAGGTTGGCGTAGTCAGATTTAACTTAATTTTGATTCACGTTTACCTCCATTTGGGAATGCCACACATGCAAGGACCATTACTGTTCACAGTAATGATTATGTTATGCAGTATATTTCATCAAATATTGTTACTTCAGCTCCTTATAGTGTAGCAAGACTCATTTACAGTATCTACCTTACAGTGTATATATAATTGTAACAAGGTTTTTAAGATGGGCAAGGAGGAGGTGAGAACCAGCTGAACAGTCCAAGTAAAACTTTAATAACAAACTGAACTCAAACAAAACATAAACTGCAAAACAAACAAAGATGCGCACACACACAGTTTTGTGCATCTTTCTCTCTCTCTCTCTCTGAACTGGCATCTCTGGCCCCACTTATATTTCTATACAATTAGTCAACTCAGAGCCAGGTGTGCAACCGGAGAATGGCACTGGACCTCATCTCCTGGTGGACAATAGCAGGCTCCTCTACCTCCCAGCAGACGTCAGCGGCTCCTCTGCCTCCTGACGGAAGGCAAAGTGCTCCCCCGCCCCCTGGCAGACGACAGCAGTATGCAGTAAACTTTAACATAAGTTCTGTTCTGTTCAGACCCAACATAGTCAAATGAAACATGTCATTTTAAATTTATAAAAACTGTATGTATTTAGCAAGAAGACAGTCTAGGGCAGAAGCACACAGATAGGTGGAATCAGCTTCATAGCTGTTCGATTGTTTTCTGTTGAAGACTTGTGGAGATCCTTTAGACTTTTATTTTTTTTATTTACTATTTTAAATTATGTTAAGAGATAATAATTTTAAAACATGTAGTAACTGCGAGCACCAGGCATTAAATGCATTATCCTGCTAAAGGTATGTGAATATACATTGTGTTTAGATAATGATGCAATTATTTTCAATTATTTAAATGATTCACAATATAATGCTAGACATTTTTGGGGGGGATTTCTGTTAATGTTTGTGAACTATCTGATTGATTAAATGGAAAAAAGTAGGAACAAACACTTGAGCATTCATTACTAACTGACAAGCACTTCAGTTACTATTAATGGTATTAATGTGTTTTCACTTTTTAATAAAGGTCCAGAGACCATTTAACTCCCAAGGAAGGAAACAGTAAGATCTCATTAATTAATAATGCGTTACATGACCCTCACTTTAAAATAATGGTCCAGATAATTAGTATAATTCCTTCATATTTATGTGGTAACACTTGACTCATTACTTATGGGTTACCAAAATTATTGAAAAAGACCTCCAGCAATATCTAACATGCCTGAGTAAATAATTTGTAATGAACAGAAGATATATCCCAAGGAATACACAGGTTGGGCACATACAGTGGCATGCAAAAGTTTGGGCACCCCTGGTCAAAATTTCTGTAGCTGTGAATAGCCAAGCGAGCAAAAGATGGCCTGATTTCCAAAAGGCATAAAGTTAAACATGACACATTTCTTTAATATTTTAAGCAATTTTACTTTTTAAATCCATCTTTTACAGTTTCAAAATAACAAAAAAGGAAAGGGGCCCTGAAGCAAATGTTTGGGCACCCTGCATGGTCAGTATTTATTAACACCCCCTTTGGGAAGTATCACTTGTTATTGCTTTTCGTGGCCAGTTATTAGTCTTTCAATTCTTGTTTGGTGGATTTTCACCCATTCTTCCTTGCAAAAGGCTTCTAGTTCCGTGATTCTTGGGCCATCTTGCATGCACTGCTCTTCTGAGGTCTATCCACAGATAAATGGGGTCAGGGGACTGTGTGGGCCATTGCAAAACCTTCATCTTGCACCTCTTGAGATCATCCATTGTGGATTTTGAGGTGTGTTTAGGTTCGTTATATTGTTGTAGAAGCCATCCTCTTTTCATCTTCAGCTTTTTTACAGATGGTGTGAAGTTTGCTTCCAGAATTTGCTGGTATTTAATTGAACCCATTCTTTCCTCTACCAGAGAAATGTTCCCCTGTTCCACTGGCATCAACATAAGCCCAAAGCATGATCGATCCACCCCGTGCTTAACAGTTTGAGAGGTGTTCTTTTCGTGAAATTCTGCACCCTTTTTGCTCCAAACATACCTTTGTTCATTGTGACTTGTTTCTAAAATGCATCAGCCTTGTTTAGAAGTTCATTTGCAAACATCTGATGCTGAATTTTGTGGTTGAGGTGACTCTTCTATGAAGATCATATTTGTGCAGATGTCGCTGCACAGTAGAACAGTGCATAACTATTCAAGAGTCAGATAAATCTTCCTTAAGGTCTATTGCAGTCAAACAGGGGTTTTAATTTGCCTTCCTAGCAATCCTACGAGCAGTTCTCTCTGAAAGTTTTCTTGGTCTTCCAGACTTCAACTTGACCTCCACCATTCCTGTTAACTGTCATTTCTTAATTACATTACGAACCGAGGAAACGGCTAACTGAAAACGCTTTGCTATCTTCTTATAGCCTTCTCCTGCTTTGTGGGCATCAATTATTTCAATTTTCAGAGTGCTAGGCAGCTGCTTAGAGGAGCCCATGTCTGCTGATTGTTGGGACAAAGTTTTAGGAGTCAAAGTATTTATGAAGCTTTGAAATTTGCATCACCTTGACTTTCCAAATGATGATTGTGAACAAGCCATAGCCATAACAAGCTAATTAAGGTCTGAGCCTTGGTAAAAGTTATCTGAGAGCTAAAATCTCTTGGGGTGCCCAAACGTTTGCATGGTGCTCCTTTAATCATTTCCACTCTAAAATTGTGCGAAATATAAATAATACACTTATCTTGCTTAAAATGTTGAAAAGAATGTTTCATCTTTAAATGTATGCCTTTTGGAGATCAATTAATCTTCTACTCACTTAACTATTCACAGCAACAGAAATTTTGGCCAGGGGTGCCCAAACTTTTGCATGCCACTGTACATCTGTAAGCTGACTATAATACTCTACCAGACACTGTAGCCTTGATTTAGAGAGCTGTTACGTTCATAAATTAATTTCCACAAAGAACCCCCTTGAAGCGCATGCTTCTCTGAAGGCACATTTCATGATCTTGTTAACAATAAAAACATAATCATTCACATTTTAGACGCCTGCTAATGTTTTGATTAGTAATTAATTAGCTGTTATTTTAAATTAGCCATTGTTAGTTAATAGTTCTCAATGAGACAAATCGAATTCAGTAATTATTGATTACATAACAGTGATTTACCTCTGTCATCAGTGCACTATTACTTACTGATTTATTGATTAATTAATCATGTTTCCATATTAGTTAATAGTAGTAACTAAAGCGTTAATGCAGTTCTTCTCATTTGTCCTGCATTAATTCCTGCATAATTGCCTATTAATGACAGACCATTATTATAAAGTGTTAGCCATAGTTTCATGACAACTCATATTAGATCATTCGTGGAAGATGGCAAAATCACAAGATATTTTAACATTTTTAACCAATCAACAAACTCAATAGAGATATCAAGTTTTAGGTAGTGTCCTATTCAACACTTCAAGAAATAAAATGTCAGAGAGCAAATTTGGTTACTCATTCAATATGTATTTATCTATACAAATGACTGATGAATGCAAGTAACCTTTAATAAGCTTCCCATATCTTAATTCAAACCCATGTTTTTTTTCTTCCATGGTAAGCTCAATTGACAGCATTTGTGGCATAATTTTGATTTCCACAAAAATAAATTTTGACTGTCCTTTTCTTAAAAAAAATAAATTAAAAAAAGCAGCAAAAATCGAGGTTCCTCTTCTGTCACTCACTCGATGTTGTGTTGAATGAAGTGACACAAGGGGTCTTCCAGGGACGCCAAATGTAACTCTGAACCTGAGAAAAGGCCAATGTCAAGTTGGCAAATAGAATTTGCATGTCCCGCCCCGGACATATGGGTATAAAAGGGAAGAGGGGCAGTGAGTGCCAGTCAGAATTGTTCTTCGGAGCCGAACGGTTGTGCAACAGCAAGCTGAAATTCACCACTGCTTCGGGCCAGCACGCCCAGTCTGAGACGGATGCGCAGATGGCCGACATGCTTGCCCGGCCTGCCGTGAGCATGGGCTTGGACTGGAACCCTCGGCTCCAGGCACCGCTCACAGCCACACCCCCGCCCGGGTACTGTACTCCCCGGGAGTGCATGACGAGCTGACGCAGTCGTGGAGGGCACATTTTACTGCCCGCAACTGACCCCTCCACTCATCCACTCTCACTACCCTGGATGGCGGGGCGGTCCACGGTAACACGGAAGTCCCCCAGGTGGATAGGGCGGTTGCAATCCAACTGTGTCCAGAGAATGCCGCCAACTGGTGGGACCGCCCAGTACTCTCCACCAGAGCCTGTAGGATGACGTCATCATTGACCTCCAAAGCAGCGCCACCGGACAGGCCACCTCCGCCCTGCATGCAGTGCTCTCCTGCAGGTCTATCAAGCCAAGGCACTTAAAGATCTGCACCTGGGTAGTCCCAACCCCGACGTACTGCAGGAACTGCGCTCTGCCACCAACCTCGGTCTCAGAGCCACGCAGGTCACAGCGCAGGCACTCGGGCAGGCGATGGCCACCCTCATTGTCCAGGAGCGCCACCTCTGGCTGAACATGGTCGAGATGCACGACGTTGACAAGTCACGATTTCTCAACCCCACCCGTCTCCCAGCTCAGCCTCTTCGGTGGCACCGTCGTCAACTTCGCCCAGCAGTTCTCAGCCGTGAAGCAGACGGAGACGATTTCTCACATCATGCCATGGCTCCGCCCAGCCGGCGCGCCCCGCCTGCTTGCCGATGGCGTCCCCCTGCGAATTCCTCACTCCTTCGGTCATCCAGCCACTGTGCACCATTTTCACGGCACCCCGGCCCCAAAACTCTACAGTCCTGGCCGGACGCAGTTCTCTCGCCTCCGGCCCAGTGACTGCTCAGCCCCGGCAGCCCAGCATTGACGAGTTCCAAAGACACCTCTCCAAGTCCTCTTCCTCAGTCTCTAACCCGCCCCCTGCCGGGTGCGCAGAGGGAGGTAAGTGATTTGAGTCTTTTCTCAGCACCCAAGCCTCGGGACGCTCTTCTGCCTCCCGACACGCTATTACCTGCTCCCCCCCCTCCGTGAAGCCCCGCCCGATATGTCAAAAGCGATTGTCCAGTTAGTGCCCCACTCTACGAGAAGTGTGGCATCCTCGTGGGCACTGGCCCATGGCACCTTCTTAGCAGACATCTGCAGAGCAGTGGGCTGGGAAATATGAGGTGCCCCTAGGGACATTATTCAGAATTACCATGCACATACACATATGAAACTAAATTCATTCACATACTATACTGAAATGCTCTCACACACACAACTGAAATGCTCTCACACACCCAACTGAAACGCGCTCACACACACAACTGAAACGCTCTCACACACACACACAACTGAAACGCTCTCACACACACAACTGAAATGCTCTCACACACACAAGTGAAACGCGCTCTCACACACACAACTGAAATTATTACGCTCACACACACAAGTGAAAAGCTCTCACACACGCAACTGAAACGCTCTCACACACACAACTGAAATTATTACACTCTCACACACACAAGTGAAAAGCTCTCACACACGCAACTGAAACGCTCTCACACACACAACTGAAACGCTCTCACACACACACACAACTGAAACGCTCTCACACACACAACTGAAACGCTCTCACACACACAAGTGAAACGCTCTCACACACACAACTGAAATGCGCTCACACACACAACTGAAACAGCTCTCACACACACAAGTGAAATGCGCTCACACACACAACTGAAATGTGCTCACACACACAACTGAAACGCGCTCTCACACACACAACTGAAATGCGCTCTCACACACACAACTGAAATGCGCTCACACACACAACTGAAACGCGCTCACACACACAACTGAAATGCGCTCACACACACAACTGAAACGCGCTCTCACACACAATTGAAACGCGCTCTCACACACACAACTGAAACGCTCTCACACACACAACTGAAACGCTCTCACACACACAACTGAAACGCTCTCACACACACAACTGAAATGCTCTCACACACACAACTGAAGCGCTCTCACACACAACTGAAATGCTCTCACACACACAAGTGAAAGCTCTCACACACAACGAACGCTCTCACACACACAACTGAAGTATACGCTCTCACACACACAACTGAAAGCTCTCACACACACAACTGAAACGCTCTCACACACACAACTGAAACGCTCTCACACACACACAACTGAAGCGCTCTCACACACACAACTGAAACGCTCTCACACACACAACTGAAACGCGCTCACACACACAACTGAAACGCGCTCACACACACAAGTGAAATGCGCTCACACACGCATAACTGAAGCGCTCTCACACACACAAGTGAAATGCGCTCACACACGCAACTGAAACGCGCTCTCACACGCACAAGTGAAATGCTCTCATACATACAACTAAAATGATTACACTCTCACACACACAGCTGAAAAGCATTTCAGTATGTTGTATGAAAGCATTTCAGTATGTTTTATGCAAGCATTTCAGTATGTTGTATGCAAGCATTTCAGTTGTGTGTGTGAGAGCATTTCAGTTGTGTGTGTGAGAGCATTTCAGTTGTGTGTGTGAGAGCATTTCAGTTGTGTGTGTGAGAGCATTTCAGCTGTGTGTGTGAGAGCATTTCAGTGGAAACGGAAGCACATTTCAGTTGAAACGGAAGGTGGTTAAAGTACCCACTCCACTCCAGTTGGTGGCAGTAGTGTATGGCGTTTAATTTTGGACAAAACAGCGCAAGCGCAAAAACACAGCGCGCAAGTGAACTTCAACAGTGTGAGCACCATGACACAGCTCGCACGTAAAATTTAAACATGCAGAACTTGCAAATCACAAACTCGAGCACAAAAATATGATTGTGCACACAAATTAACAAGTCCCACACACGCGAGAGTTTTTTCTGCACGCGCGCAGAACTGTACACACGCGCGAGTTCTTTTCTGCACACGCACGAGTTCCATACAATGGGAAGCCAAACAAAGCAAAAGTGGGACGAGACAGCGGGGGTTTACAGAGCTCGCACCGCGCTGACATGTCATCTGCGCGGTTCAATGGTCCGAGCCGCGCGGCCAGTTCGTCAGCGCAGCGCGGACGTGTTTCCTAGCGACACCCAATGGGCAGCGCGGCGCGAACAATCCTCAACAGCGCTGCGCTGACCAATTTAAACAGCGCAGCGCAAACCATACATGCAAATTAATGTACAATAAAGAAACCCCTCCTTCCTTACCAAAAATTGGTTCTCTGCTGAAATTTAGCAGTTTTTCCCTACAGAAGACAAAGAAGAAGAAAGACAACATGAAAATGCATACATTTCTTATGTTTATTATCTTTAATAGTGTTAGTAAAGAGTAGTGTTGTGATATATATATCTAATGTTTTAGAATGACCTTAGCAGAAGGTTGGCGTGCTCCTCAAGACGACTACGATATTGAAAGTCATTGAAGTTTCTGCTTTGTACAGCTCTTTCCGTAGCCTCTATACATATGTGCAGTTCTTCAAAGTAGGGTATCGACGCACAACACTACTCTTTACTAACACTATTAAAGATAATAAACATAAGAAATGTATGCATTTTCATGTTGTCTTTCTTCTTCTTTGTCTTCTGTAGGGAAAAACTGCTAAATTTCAGCAGAGAACCAATTTTTGGTAAGGAAGGAGGGGTTTCTTTATTGTACATTAATTTGCATGTATGGTTTGCGCTGCGCTGTTTAAATTGGTCAGCGCAGCGCTGTTGAGGATTGTTCGCGCCGCGCTGCCCATTGGGTGTCGCTAGGAAACACGTCCGCGCTGCGCTGACGAACTGGCCGCGCGGCTCGGACCATTGAACCGCGCAGATGACATGTCAGCGCGGTGCGAGCTCTGTAAACCCCCGCTGTCTCGTCCCACTTTTGCTTTGTTTGGCTTCCCATTGTATGGAACTCGTGCGTGTGCAGAAAAGAACTCGCGCGTGTGTACAGTTCTGCGCGCGTGCAGAAAAAACTCGCGCGTGTGTGGGACTTGTTAATTTGTGTGCACAATCATATTTTTGTGCTCGAGTTTGTGATTTGCAAGTTCTGCAGGTTTAAATTTTACCTGCGAGCTGTGTCATGGTGCTCACACTGTTGAAATTCACTTGCGCGCTGTGTTTTTGCGCTTGCGCTGTTTTGTCCAAAATTAAACGCCATACACTACTGCCACCAACTGGAGTGGAGTGGGTACTTTAACCACCTTCCGTTTCAACTGAAATGTGCTTCGTTTCCACTGAAATGCTCTCACACACACAACTGAAATGCTCTCACACACACACTGAAATGCTCTACACACACAACTGAAATGCTCTCACACACACAACTGAAATGCTTGCATACAACATACTGAAATGCTTTCATACAACATACTGAAATGCTTTCATACAACATACTGAAATGCTTTTCAGCTGTGTGTGTGAGAGTGTAATCATTTTAGTTGTATGTATGAGAGCATTTCACTTGTGTGTGTGAGAGCGCGTTTCAGTTGCGTGTGTGAGCGCATTTCAGTTGTGTGTGTGAGAGCGCATTTCAGTTGTGTGTGTGAGAGCGCGTTTCAGTTGTGTGTGTGAGCGCATTTCAGTTGTGTGTGTGAGCGCATTTCAGTTGTGTGTGTGAGAGCGTTTCAGTTGTGTGTGTGAGAGCGTTTCAGTTGTGTGTGTGAGCGCATTTCAGTTGTGTGTGTGTGAGCGCATTTCAGTTGTGTGTGTGTGAGAGCGTTTCAGTTGTGTGTGTGAGCGCATTTCAGTTGTGTGTGTGAGCGCATTTCACTTGTGTGTGTGAGAGCGCGTTTCAGTTGTGTGTGTGAGCGCATTTCAGTTGTGTGTGTGAGCGCATTTCACTTGTGTGTGTGAGAGCGCGTTTCAGTTGTGTGTGTGAGAGCGTTTCAGTTGTGTGTGTGTGTGTGAGCGTTTCAGTTGTGTGTGTGAGAGCGTTTCAGTTGCGTGTGTGAGAGCTTTTCACTTGTGTGTGTGAGAGCGTAATAATTTCAGTTGTGTGTGTGAGAGCGTTTCAGTTGCGTGTGTGAGAGCTTTTCACTTGTGTGTGTGAGCGTAATAATTTCAGTTGTGTGTGTGAGCGCGTTTCAGTTGGGTGTGTGAGAGCTTTTCACTTGTGTGTGTGTGTGAGCATTTCAGTATAGTATGTGAATGAATTTAGTTTCATATGTGTATGTGCATGGTAATTCTGAATAATGTCCCTAGGGGCACCTCATAGGGAAACACCCAATACCTTTGCCAGATTTTACAATATCAGGGTTGTCGGTCTCATCCCGTGTTTTTTCAGGTCTGAGCCGGTAGAACTGGGTAACATGGCACAACCGACCGGGTGTTCCGCTTGCACACAGAGCCCTTCAACAAGTTGATCCAGTGCGCCTTCTATCCCAAGTTAGCCACTAAGCGTTACTCCCTGGATGTTCTCCTCCCTAGCCTTCTGGCCTGCAAATTTAGCGAAGCAATTCGCGTCCAGACCCACAACGAGTCACAGGTGCTCTGTACTGGGGTTGGCTCCACGGACTTAGTTCCATTTTCAGGCAAACTCCCCGTGATGTATTTCCCATATTACGGTCCCCCTGTCGGACCCGCGTTTCCCTTGGGCAGCCCCGCTGCCCCGGGCGCTGTGCTTGTAGAGTCCCCCGTCATTAGGCTGGACCTACCACCCCCCTCAGGGGTGCGGGGAACCAAAGGTCTGTATGTGACATCTCTTTTGGGGCGTTGGGGAGGGCTACGTGCAGCCGACACAGTTGCCTCTAGCACGCAGTAGCCTGCTTGCACCTGTCTCGACAGTTCACGTTACACGGTCAGTGCGTGGCATTTTTAGATGGGACCCCTTGTGTCACTCCATTTGACACAATGTCAAGTGATTGACAGAATAGAAACGTCATGATTACTGTTGTAACCTCCCTGAGGGAAGGAACAAGAGGTTACAACAGTAGTGCGACCTACCACTGTAAACGGCCGTACCTTATTTTCAGCGCCTCCCCATATATCTAGGGTGGGGCATGCAAATTCTGTGACTTTGACATTGACATCAAACTTGACATTGGCCTTTTCTCAGGTTCAGAGGTACGTTTGGCATCCCAGGAAGGCCCCTTGTGTCACTTCATTCGACACAACGTCTTGTTCCTTCCCTCGAGTAATTATGACATTACAGTGAGTCACTTACGATGAAAGTGAATGGAGCCAATTTTTGCAGGTTTTAAAGGCAGAAATGTTTTTGGAGGGCTTAAAGGCAGAAATGTGAAGCTTAAAATTTTATAAAAAAACATATATTGTATTTACTGTTAAAACTCAGGTACTATATGAGCTGAAAATGTTGTTTAAATCATAATTTTTAAAATAACATTGTCATGGCAACAAGGTTGTAAAATTGGATGTAACTTCACACAGAAACGTTTAGTAAGCATCTTTATAACATTAAAATGTTTATGTCTTGTGGCTATACTTTTGAAATATTGAGTATTTTAACGTTTACATATTGGCCCCATTCACTTCCATTGTAAGTGCAATTTTTTATTTTCATGGCCAATGGCTGTGCTGATGTGACGCCCAGCAATGTGTGGTCACATTATGTAGTTAAATTTTGTATATTTTGAATAGTTGGAATATGTCTATTGCTTTATAAGGGCCTCATTTCTTTCATTTGGTGTAAATACATTTTTTAAGCTCTATTCCACATTTTCACCACAAGGGGGCCTCGCGTCCCAGTGAGACGGCATATTGTGGCTGTAGCCGACTCTCGTCTTTAGTCTGGCAGAAGCGAGAGAAGGAAACAGAATACAGGTCCTTCTCAAAAAATTAGCATATTGTGATAAAGGTCATTATTTTCCATAATGTAATGATAAAAATTAAACTTTCATATATTTTAGATTCATTGCACACCAACTGAAATATTTCAGGTCTTTTATTGTTTTAATACTGATGATTTTGGCATACAGCTCATGAAAACCCAAAATTCCTATCTCAAAAAATTAGCATATTTCATCCGACCAATAAAAGAAGTGTTTTTAATACCCCCAAAAAAGTCAACCTTCAAATAATTATGTTCAGTTATGCACTCAATACTTGGTCGGGAATCCTTTTGCAGAAATGACTGCTTCAATGCGGCGTGGCATGGAGGCAATCAGCCTGTGGCACTGCTGAGGTGTTATGGAGGCCCAGGATGCTTCGATAGCGGCCTTAAGCTCATCCAGAGTGTTGGGTCTTATGCCTCTCAACTTTCTCTTCACAATATCCCACAGATTCTCTATGGGGTTCAGGTCAGGAGAGTTGGCAGGCCAATTGAGCACAGTAATACCATGGTCAGTAAACCATTTACCAGTGGTTTTGGCACTGTGAGCAGGTGCCAGGTCGTGCTGAAAAATGAAATCTTCATCTCCATAAAGCTTTTCAGCAGATGGAAGCATGAAGTGCTCCAAAATCTCCTGATAGCTAGCTGCATTGACCCTGCCCTTGATAAAACACAGTGGACCAACACCAGCAGCTGACATGGCACCCCAGACCATCACTGACTGTGGGTACTTGACACTGGACTTCAGGCATTTTGGCATTTCCTTCTCCCCAGTCTTCCTCCAGACTCTGGCACCTTGCTTTCCGAATGACATGCAAAATTTGCTTTCATCCGAAAAAGTACTTTGGACCACTGAGCAACAGTCCAGTGCTGCTTCTCTGTAGCCCAGGTCAGGCGCTTCTGCCGCTGTTTCTGGTTCAAAAGTGGCTTGACCTGGGGAATGCGGGGATGTTTCTACTCCAGACTCAGTCCACTGCTTCCGCAGGTCCCCCAAGGTCTGGAATCGGTCCTTCTCCACAATCTTCCTCAGGGTCCGGTCACCTCTTCTCATTGTGCAGCGTTTTTTGCCACACTTTTTCCTTCCCACAGACTTCCCACTGAGGTGCCTTGATCCAGCACTCTGGGAACAGCCTATTTGTTAAGAAATTTCTTTCTGTGTCTTACCCTCTTGCTTGAGGGTGTCAATGATGGCCTTCTGGACAGCAGTCAGGTCGGCAGTCTTACCCATGATTGCGTTTTTGAGTAATGAAACAGGCTGGGAGTTTTTAAAAGCCTCAGGAATCTTTTGCAGGTGTTTAGAGTTAATTAGTTGATTCAGATGATTAGGTTAATAGCTTGTTTAGAGACCCTTTTCATGATATGCTAATTTTTTGAGATAGGAATTTTGGGTTTTCATGAGCTGTATGCCAAAATCATCAGTATTAAAACAATAAAAGACCTGAAATATTTCAGTTGGTGTGCAATGAATCTAAAATATATGAAAGTTTAATTTTTATCATTACATTATGGAAAATAATGACCTTTATCACAATATGCTAATTTTTTGAGAAGGACCTGTATATGCAAACGGTGAAGCTTCTTTTTCAAGATAAATTTTCAAGTGTATTTCCTGGTTGCGTTCGTTGTCTCTCCCCGTCTGATGGCCACGATCGCTGCCTCTCGTGTCTGGGTGCTACCCATGCGGAGACACTGGGAGGGCATGACCATGGCTACATTGTGGTCGCGGCTCGCCCTCGTAAGGGCGCAAGCCACCCCAGCCGCTCCCCAACTCGACACAGACCCTTTCTCCGGTTTGCCTTCGAGGGTCAGGCATATCAGTACAAAGTCCTCCCCTTCGGCCTGTCCCTGTCCCCTCGCGCCTTCACGAAAGTCGCAGAGGCAGCCCTTTCCCCAATGAGGGAAGCAGGTGTCCGCATCCTCAACTATCTCAACGACTGGCTAATCTTAGCTCACTCGCGAGACATGTTGTGTGCTCACAGGAACCTGGTGCTCAGACACCTCAGCCGCTTGGGGCTTCGGGTCAACTGGGAAAAGAGCAAGCTCGTCCCTTTTATACCCGTATGATGGCATGCAAATTCCACACGCCAATTCTCATTGGCCTTTTCTCAAGATCAGAGATGTCTGGGCATTGCATTTGATGATTGTTTCGAGATAGAACTCAGAATTTGAGACAAAGCACGAGAGTAAGCACGAGCATGCTCGCCTTCCATTTGTTTATGGCTATAGAATGTTTGTAATAACTGATGCACACTGCACTTTTCTTAAAAAGCTTCTCTCAGATACAAAAAGAGTTCATTTGGTCAACATCCAGCCAACATTGAAAGGTGGGGCCCATGTGGGTGAGTCATGGGCTTGAATTATGGGCCCCAAATGGGTTTGTCTGTGGGTTCCATGTTGGCCCTATTTTGGTTTGCCCATATGAATCTCATGGAGAATCTGAGTGGGCTTAATGTGGGGCCCAGCTGGGCAACCTATATTAGACCCATATAAGTCCCACTTTATGTAGCCAATATGGGTTACATATATGTTCATTATGGGTTTATCATTGGGTACTAGATTGACTCTTCATAGAGTTTCCCTGCATGATTGAATGTGAATACTAATAATAGTATAAAGATGCACATCCCACTTGGGAAGAATATTAGTTCTGATTACAATTAATTCTAATTTACCTGTGATGATTGAAGTCTGCAAAGTAAGGTATCATTAAATCACAGAAGTTTATTATTACATACGGTTGAAATAAAAATGTTCAGCATTTATGTCTTGCACATTTTATAGCACATATGTATCAGTAACACAACAGTGTTTCTCAACTCGTGGGTCACGACCCAAAAGTGTGTCGCAAGATTTTTTTGTCCAAGTGATAGCCTATTTAGGACTCCAGAGGCAAATTTTATGATAATCTCACAGCTAAAGGCTTTTCATCTGCACTGCAATACTTTCGAGGTGCGATTTATTGCTTTCATGCGAGTGTAATGGAACCAGCTCACGCTTTTGTTCTGCGCTGCTCTCTGGCACCCGCGCAACAACCTCAAAACTGATGAGATCAATTTAAAATCTAGTGAGACTTTTTTAGTTTAAAGCATTATGGGGAAACTCAAGTCAAACCTCTCAAACAGTAGGCAGTCCTGACATGCCAAACAGCACTGAGGAGGAAAAGAGCAACACCGTGCTACGCGCTACTTTTATTCCCCTTTACAAGGAGCCTTTCTTCCTGTGTAATATGTATGTTCTGTCTGAATGATTTTTTAAATTAGGAAACAAACCGCATAATAATGGGCTCAATTAAACAAATATGCTCTGGGGGAAGAAAACTTCCTGTAGCTTTTGTCAGCAACAAAAATAATGTAATTGATGCATGCCCTTGTACTTGAACATGAACATCCCTTGAACAATACTATGCAAGATAAAAGCAAATGCGACCCAGGACACATTAAATACAGGTGTTTTTACTATGGTGGGTCACCACTTGATTTCCAATGTAAAATCTGTGTCCCGAAGCAAAACCATTTGATAACCTCTGCTTTACAATATGGTTCCATTTGTTAACAACATTAGTTGCATTAAATAAAAATACTTTTGCAAAATTTATAAATCTTAATTTCATACCAATACATTATATTATATCAAAAGTTGTATGTTAACATATTTAATGCACTGTGAGCAACTATGAACATTGAACAATTGCATTTGTATTACTATAACATTAACAAAAGTTTAATAAATGCAGAATTTATATATATATATATATATATATATATATATATATATAGTTCATTCATTATACCTAATGCATTAACTATTATTAAAGAATTGATTTGTATTGTAAAGTGTTACCTATTTATCAGAGGTGCATTATGGAATATTTACAATCAACATGAAAAATCAAAAAATATCAAGATAATTGGTGCATTGAATATGCTTCATTACTCAAAGAAATTTAACATTTTCTACATCTTAGATTACACTTACAATATTTAACAAAGATTTACTAAATGTTTTAACAAAACAAAGATCTTTCACAGAGAATTAACATTCTTTGAATGTTTGAATGCAATACAGCAAAACCACAATTCACATAAAAATCACATCTGGTCTGGCCATTCTTAAAAAAAAAAGGGGGAAAAAGTCCTATCAACAGTGAACAAGTATTGTTGCTGCATTTATTCAGCACTTCATTGTCCTCAATAATGACAGCAACATCTACTAAATCCTCTTGTGTGGCAGCATGGACAACATGATCTTTAGAATGTGCTGAGTTTGACTCCGTCGTACTGCTTAAAAATAACTACATTTAATAAGAGAGTGAATGTCAGTAAATTGTTTGTTTTTTATTTAATCCAGGGATTTTAATACTGTTGAGGGCCTGACAAATTCTAAATACAAAAATACAAATGAAAAAAGTGTCACACTGAATTTGTATAGCCCGAAAGCTGATATTATGTTGAAAACCCCAATAGAATCAAATTGAAGAGGCCTGCCCTATAGTAAATTGTATGCCCTTATAAATTAATTGAACACATATCAGACAGTCTTGGAAAAGCTACTCTCTCTTTTCCACATGGTACTCAATGAGGTATATCAAAGCATCCCTTCTGCTATCAACATTGTGGTCCCATTAGGACAACTGAACAATGAGTATATACAGATATAATATACTCAACATCAACAGATATAATAATCAACATTATGAAACTACCAAGTGAATTATGTGCTCAGTCAAAACACTGATTTTGAGTGTCCAAAATTTGTCTTGGTGTCAGCCACTCCTTCCAGTTGTGTATAATGGTCTATTTCTTTATAAACGTTTGGTGCAGATGACTGATACTATTCTGCTCCTATTGAATCTAGCGAGTAAAGAGCCATGATTAGAAAACAGCAAACACTATTTCTAATTTAAAGAAAGAAATATAAATAAAATTCCATGTCTACAGTAATGTGTGATTGTTAACAAGGATTAGACTGAGAAACATACAAACAGTGGCAATTATTGCTGATAAATGCATACCTGACCATCACTTAGTAATACTGGTATATTTCCCAGAATGTTTTAACAGCATGGCCAACACATGGTTTTAACAATGCATGGTAAATCAGATAAATATTTTCAGATTAGACAATCCTGATAAAGAGTCTCAGATTCATAACATGATAAATATGCATTCAAAATATTCACGTTATTAAAATCAAATCAAATACGTTTTCTACTTACCAGTGATAGCAAAAAGCATCTAATGTCAATATGTCTGGTCTCGACATTCCAAATGGCAAATGACCTGAAGCAAGATAAATACTCTGAATCAAAATGTGTATCTAACAATAATGTAAAGCTTAGTCAAACTTTAACATTACATTTGTTGTTTTGCTATTAAAGTAATAGTTTGCCCCAAAATGAAACTGCCTTTCTTTAGCAGAAGACAATGAAGATTTTAGAAAAAGACAGCGCTCTGTCAGGTCCTTATAATGCAAGTAAACGGGTGCCAGCACTTTTACGGTCCAAAAGGTCACATTTAGGCAGCATAAAATATTCCATGTGACAGCAGTCGATCAATGAAAGCAAATCAATAGGTTTATGTAAGAAACATAATCGACAATCGACACTGGCAGCCTTAGCTATGTTTCATCCATTTAAATTAAAATGGTCCCCAGTGGTGGCTGGCTGGTGAGCTGTGATTACTGCGTTCAAAGATGACATAGTGTACACAGTTTCAACCACTAGTAGGCACTCAGCTGACATCTGAGCAATTACTGAACTTGACCTGGCTGTCCAATACATCAGCTAGCAAGGACCTTACTTGTGAGAGGAAAATTAAATGCACCTATACTAGTGGTGCCAGAAAACATAACATATTAGATAACAAAAGAAAATGTCTAAATAGTGTCCCAAAAATGACCTCTTTCTTTAGTCCAGCATCTGTAAAAGGCCTGCATCACAGTCACAGCATGCTAGCAAAACAACTGGGGCAAGCAGAGATAATGCTTATCAGAATAACAATGGAAATGAGAACCCTTCTACTCAAATAGATGTTTGGGATAATAATGACCAAACTTTATTGTTTAAAGAACAAGAACTACACAATGACAATCCAACAACTGAGACAGGTGAGGGAAATGAGACCAACAGCACTCCAGACAGGGATAAGGCTCCACTAGCATTCACAGAGACTGATCTGGCATGTTGGCCAGTGAAAATTACCAGTGATCAACAGATTGATACTGTTAGGAGAGGCCCCATTCAGTTAGATGACTTTAACTTTCAACAGAGCCAATCACGGCATCGTTTTACCAAGGACAGATATTTTATGAAGATGAAAAATACAGAAACTATTCGTAGGTCATGGTTAGTGTACTTACTTTTTCTTTTTTCTGCTGTACCCTATTTGGTGAGCAAAGTCAAAGTTTCACCTGCGGAGGATCCAGAATGTGGGAGTGACTCTCACACTCCAGGATCACGAGAAGTGAATTGCGCACCGTGCCAACATGGATAGCTGGTGTGAGCTGGAAACATGCTTGAGAATGCACAGTGCCATTGACAGCACTTACCAAGAAATGCAGATGCTGGGAAAATACACTGCGATGATGTCACAAAGAGGTTCATTGCCATAGTCTGTCACCTTGCAGAACAAAACCTTGCTTTCTGGTGGAGCTGCTTGCTGAGTTCGACCTAGTGATGTGTGAACACGTCAGACGAGCAAAAATAAAAGAGATTGCTGACCACTACATGGGGAAAACCATACAAAATGAGCTAATCACAAATATTGGAGACAAGACACTGGAAGCAATAATAAAGAGGGTAAAACAAGAAGAAGAGGGTGATGGATATTAACAAAAACCCTGAAAAGTGCTCTATAAAGAAAATGCATTATTATTATTATTATATACTTGTAACAGAGTATTTTTACAGTGTTGTATTAGTACTTTTACTTAAGTAAAGGATCTGAATACTTTCCCCACTATTATTTGATGACAGTGAAACTGCATCTGCAGCCAGAGGCCTAGAACAGGAGATCATGCCATGGAAATTTCTGTTGACCGTTATCATTTAATACAATGTTTTAAATGAGATGAATCATCTCAGCAAGCTGCTCTAGAGGCCGCAAGTGGGAATCGATGTGCTACAGTGTGAGGTGGACTATGTTCCTCAAGGAATACAGAGAGAATGGCCTTTCATCTACCAAAACAGATTCCAGAGACATAGCTGAAGAGATGGGATGCCAGTGGTCTTTCCTACTGCACGAATATGAAAACCAAAATGCAGATCATACGGTTTCACCACTGAACATTTCAGGAGAGATGTTTTCCTTCCACTAGTGGACTCTGCCATCACAAGCATTAGCAAGTGCTTCAAGCTGATTGAGTCATTTTACAGTCTGTTTGGCTTCATTTATGGAAGAGAGGAAATGAAAAAGGCCTTCCAATGTCGCACACTGAAAGACAGGTGCGTAAACAAGGAGAGAACGATGTGCATGCTGAGGAACTTTTGCCTGAGTTGTTGGCTGCAGTCAGTGCCATGCCTGTGAAACAAACCACTGGCCTGCAGATTCTTAAATACATTTACAGCAACAACTTAGTTGAACTGCATCCCAACCTCAGCATTGCTCTGCGAATCATGGTGACAGTGCCTGTAGCAACTGGAAAGAAGTTTCTTTCGCTCATCAAAATGCATCTGAGGTCAACCATGCTCCAGGAGCATCTGTCAGCTCTTGCTCAGATTTCAATTGAACATGAGGTAACCAGATTGCTGGACAAAGATTAACTAATTAGAGCATTTTCAGCACTTAAGCATATGAGGGTGAAGTTCTAGACAGGAATACCTCAGATTGAATCAGCATTAAGTATTTTAACACATTTTATTTCATAAATAAAGTTAGTAATAAGAATAGTATTAATAAAATAAACAACTTATTTCACTCAATTTTTTCTTATTCTTTTTCCCACAATTGTAATTTCTCTCTTCCGCTTGGCTTTCTTCCCCTCTGTCTTTCACTCTTCTTTTCACTCTCCAGGCCTGTAGTGAGCTGTCCATGGTGCTGAAAGAGTACGAAGCGCAATTCAATATAAACTACCAGGTGCTTCAGACACTTTTAGTTACTAAGCAAAATATGTTATAGCTGTTTTTGTTAATTTAATATGAGGGAATTGTTTAAGCTGTTTTTATGTCAGCTGATACATAACTGAGCTATTCAGTGCCGAATAGTACTTGCCGAAGGGCGACTTATTCCAAAGCAAAAATAAAGGCATTGTTTTAGTTTTTAATTAAGGGAATTGTTTTGATTATTTCTGTGCTGAGCTATTAGTGCTGAAAGTGCACAATGCATTTAAGGATTATTCTGAAAATATACCATATTGATGAAAACCAACTTGAATCTTTGCTTTTTTTCTTTTTAGATCTTGAAACGGGCCCCCAGGTGCTTAAGGCTGCCACTGCAAATCAATAATTAAAACGTTTTTAACTTTAAATTGGCACTTCCGTCCAGGGCTCTGTTGCCGTTTAAAATGGCTGAATTCTCACATGACTTTCATTATTATGTAGGAAAGGAGCGCCACTTCCAAATTCTAGCTTGAACTCGCTGAAGTACTTACGTCATGCGACAGCCACGTGATGTGTCAACTGCTGACAGGAAGCACTTTTTAACTTGTCTTAACATGTCGATTTGCTTCAGAAGACAGTAATTGATTAACTGGAGTTGTGTGGATTATTTTTATGTTGCCTAAATATGACTTTTGGACTGTTAAACTTTAGTAGCTGTTTGCTTTTATTGCATGGACATGCAATATTTCAGAGCTGAAATGTGCATCTAAAAATCTGCATTTGTGTTCTGATGAAAAAAGTCATGCACTTCTGGGATAGCATCAGGGTAAGTAAAGTTTTTATTTTTGGGTGAACTATTCCTTTAATTTATCACTTTATCTTCACACAATCATTTATATCATTCAGCTCATTGTAAAACGTTCCTGAGCTGGCAGCTGAATTTTACATACAAACTGCAATCTTCACCGTGGTCTTGGAAAAACTGATATAAATCTCAGATAAAAAGTCAATTTCCTTTGAATATGTTATATATAATAGTACAAAAAAATTAATCTTACTTTAAATTCTGTGTCCAAATAAAAGTTTCTGTCAATCCTGCCTGATATCTGTTACTTCTCCACTGCTTCTCTTGTCTTTGATAGCGCATGTGTACATGGATGTAATTAACATAATATTTCATGAGGTTTTTTGTATGTGGTAGATTATACTCAGATTCTTAGTTTATGCTATGCAATTTAATCAAGGGAAATTGAATGCTTTTCATTAAAATAATTAAGTAACAGTTTGAGCTGTACCTAAAATGTTCTAAACAGTTGTTATGTATAATATTTAACACTCACCAAAAGCCTCTTTTTTTTTCCATTGCAGCCTTTCAATGGGGGCAATACTTTTCAACAGAGAGCATTTTTAACTGGCCTACAGATGTTTTTATATATATATATATATATATATATAAATGTACCGTAACCTCAGGGATATACAGTGTTTCTATTATTTGATCTAACTCACAAAAATTACATTGTTGACCCGATTTGTCAGGTTGATTTAGTCATATTAAGCAACATTTTAATTAACTAAAGTTAATTTAGTTGTTACCACATTCACATACACTGACATAAAAACATTGTAACAAAAAATGTGCTATGTGGTGACATTTAAAGTAACTGGTTTTATTTAAACATCAGGTTTCAACAACAAAATTAATTTAAAACATTTTGTTAGGAAATAGCAAGTGCTATTCAGTGCTATTAGTGCTAATGCACTAATTAGGTGTTATGAGGAAAAAAAAAAACAATTCAGCTGAATGAAATATGCAGAACTACTTTGTCAATCAGAACAGGCAGAGGTATTGTACGTCTGAGACGAATGAGCATCGGATATGTCGATCCCATTTAAGGCCCATTTAAACTGCTGGAATGATTTTAAAAGTATTATATTTCCATTAGTATACTTTAAAATGTGTAACTAAGACAGTATCGGGTAAATACACTATATTGGGTATTAAATAATTACATCATAATACAAAACACTTCATTACTGTATTTGTATTCAATAACAAATAAGGATGTGATAAAATCTTGATTAATTAAGTCTTGTCTACTTTATAGTAAACAAACAGCCAAAATGTGACCATTTGAAAGTCTTTAATGGCATAAAGATGGATGGTAAACCAAATTTAATTTTGCCCATGAAGGTACCCATAATAAACTTGCATAATATGCCCAGTTTCAGCCTATGCCCACTCAGAACCCATACAGCCTGGATATAACCCACATGGGGCCCAGTTATACTTGTTGTCTGGGTTTGGTTCATTCCTCATCCGCATTCTGACCACTTCTAATGCTGCACCCTTTAGGGGGCAGAGTAGAGAACCATGATTTGCACTGCACACAAATAACTAATACTGGCATTATATTAATGTTGTTTAGCCAGAGGAGAACTGGCCCCCACAGTGAGCCTGGTTTCTCCCAAGGTTATTTTTCTCAATTAACCAACATTGTATGAGATAATTTGAGTTTCTTAAATTCTTGCCACAGAATTATAATCATATTTAATCAAATTACGCAATGATCACTCTAAGGCTTTATTGACATTACAGTTACATTTTTTGTTGATGGATGATTATCTGTAAAGCTGCATTGAAACAATGTGTGTTGTGAAAAGCTCTATACAAATAAAAATGACTTCACTGCCATGCTTTCTTTTGAGTTCTTGAGTCTGCCCCTGAACACCATGCATAATACTACTACCTGCACCATGTTCACCACTAGTGTTTCCCAATACTGAACCATCATCATCTAATTATGACATTTTGAAATGTTCAAATAATCTCAGTTTGACTCAGTAAAAAAAGAAAAACTGTGAAAGTTCACTAGTGGGCATAAAGTCTTAATCAGTTTGTAATGCTGAAACCAAAGGATATGTTGCCGAATGTCTGTATAATATACTTATTTTCTTGCAAGTCACTGGATAGGTGTCTCATTAAACAGTAACCCAATGGAATCAGTGGAATTCAGGTGCTCACACTCTTTCATCCAGCAGTCTCATCACCTCGCCATGTCTCCTCTGGTCGACGTCTGTTCACTGCACCACTGAAGACAGCCTCCACTCTGTGTCCCACAGGCACATATCTTCACCTCTACTGTATTTCAAGATGAACACAAATAAAATTAACAACAACAAAAAAAAAAAAAACTGACCTATAGGCCCCCAATAGTCAGATAGTCCACTACTGGACTTTTATTCTGATGACTGTTATATATATATATATATATATAAGCCAATCACTGGCATACATTTCACAGCAATCCATTTCACAAGTGAATTTGTCAATCAGTTTGAGATTTATTACGAGGGCTTGTTTAAGGACCCGTCAATGAACACCTGCGTCAGACATTCTTGTGTAGCGTCTCGGGTGTGTTGCGTCATAAACATAACATTTTTAGGTCACTGTGTCAAGTTAAATATACCAAGAAGACATCTTGAGATCCCTTAGTTCAAATTTGCGCTCCATCAAGTGTTTTGAACGCAAGAATGTAACGCATGTCTGTGTTGTTCTGTCTGGTGGATGGTTGTTTTCTTCACTGTATAAACTGCACGCTGCCATAGAGCTGAAGTTTCACATACTGCCATCTGGAGTAAACAGGTGGTACTACAAGCTTGCATTTCTCAGGAATCTTCCATATTACATTCAGGGGGTTTATTGTGATTGCGTTAATTTTTTTAACGCGTTATTTTTAGTCAAATTAATCGCACTGAAATAAAGCATTAAATCAAAAGCCCTATATATATATATATATATATATATATATATATATATATATTAGGGCTGTCAACAGAGGTGGGTAGAGTAGCCTAAAATTGTACTCAAGTAAAAGCACAATTACTTAAAAAACAATTACTCCAGTATTATCAAGTAATAGAAGAACAAACATATAATTACTTAAGAAGAAGAATTAGTAAGAAAGTGTCCAATTAAAAGAGTAATCACAAATGACAGAGGACGTTAACTCCCCTGTATTCCATTACATAATACACATTTAACATGTATTAAAGAATTATTTTTATTAATAATAATATTATTATTAAATGGACATTCTGTCATCAGTCACCGTATGACTTTATTTCTTCCTAATGCAACACATTAGGGAGATATAAGACAGAATGTTTTCCTGAGTCAGTATTTACTTTCAGTGAATATATATTGAAAGTGAATGTGATCAAGACTCTCAGTCCCTAACATTCTGTCTAACATATTTTGTGTTCCACAGAAGATGGTCACACGGGTTTGGAACAACATGAGGGTAGGGAAATGACACAATTTAAAATTAATGCTGAGCTATTGCTTTAAAGGGATAGTTTATCCAAAAATGAAAATTCTCTAATCATTTACTCATTCTAATAATTTTGTTCACTCATTCTTACCAACAATGCACTCTAATTTTTTTTTAATGAATAAATACTACTTATTTTAGCTTTAACAATTTCATATTCTAACCATTCTAAAAAGCAGGGTACAAACTAGATATGACAGTTCCAGCTTTTTATCTTTTAACGTTACCTCAGACTGCTAACGATAGCTAGCTAGTGAAGGCGTAAGCAGTGTAACGTTATTTTTTTTTTTACTGATGAGATATGCTGTTGTCACAGTTTGAAATTTCATACATATTATTAAAATAACAATTCACAAGGGGAGTACCTACTAATGAAAATTAGGAGCTGACAATTAATTGTAAAACAAATAATTGCTATTATGATGATTTATTGCCTGTTTTAGGTGTTTCACGAATATGACAATTAATTACCATACAAACTCACTATGACCCAGCCAAACAGTATAGCTATTATTTTATATTGTATTGTATTGTGAAACAGAAAAATATTTCTGCCTTAAATTTCACATGCTCTCTGATTAACTCACAAGCCCTTATTTCTCATGAAGGCAGACTTTGTGTTTCTTTCATTTGATCATCTCCACAGAAATAGCATGATATCTCCTCTATCTCACTGCTGCACTGCGTGAATAAACCCCATTTGCATTGCATGGCAGATAATTGAAACTGGAGTCCTTTGTGTTCACAAAATTAATAAGTTTATAACTTGTTTATTTGTAATGGGAGTTTGGCGAAAGTCTCTGTAGACAGCGTGCACATCTTCACAACTGAATGACACAAGTGCTATTTCCCGCGCTCATCAGACAGCATGCATGTAAAGACAAGGCTGAATCCAGCTTCAACTGTTTGTATTCAGTAAAAGGGACTTGGTGTTCTAAACTACACAACTCTGTCACTGGCGAGTGAAATGTTAATTTCATTATTGAAAGTGCAGCATCATTTTATTATGCCTCGTTGCCAGTGGCTAATAAAAGAAGTTTTTTGGTCACACGGTGAGTAATTTACTCGTGTGAGTGATTTATTCGCAATGTAGAGGGCTGTGTTAACGTTACTTACCTCAAAGATTTGTCGTCGTCCTCAACCAAATAACGGACGGACTACTCCAGTGCATATATCAGGGAGTGCGTGAGTTTACAGCAACGGGTGAAGAACTGACTGGCGCGCGAGAGAGAGAGGGTGCAATACACAGCCTTTATTTAATGTTATTATGAGACTGAGAATTGTAAATATATTTTCGGTTCATTATTAGACCGTGGCGAGGCAAATTAGACTAGTCAATTAATGGGAAACTACTCATGTGCTGGGCTGTCATGTTTTTGGCTAATGTAGGATACTACTGAATAAAGCGCATCAGAGGGGATTTAAAAGTGATTATATGGAATGCAGACATAAAAAGAAGTTGGTATACGCCGTATACCTGAACTAAATTCTGGCAAATGAAATTCTGTTCTGCCAAATGAATAAATGTAAATGTAAATCTCTGGAAATGCCACCCATTTTAACCCTCTAGGGTCTGAGGGTGTTTTGGGCCCTGGAGAAGTTTTGACATGCCTTGACATTTGTGCTTTTTTCAGTTGCTTAAAAACACATTAATGGCTAAAGTCTGATTAAACTGTATTCGGCACAAACTGGGCTACAATAATATGTGAGCAACGTGTTATTATAAACAAATGGTTTCAAAAACCACACATAAATGTTATTTGAAGTCATTGAAATAAGGCCATATAACACAAACTTACCGTAATTTCCGGACTATAAGCCGCAACTTTTTTCCCACGCTTTGAACCTCGCGGCTTAAACAACGACGCGGCTAATATATGGATTTTTCCCGCTTTCAAATTTTATTTAAAAAAAATAAATAAATAAAAAAAAAAAATCATTCTGTGACGTGCTCAGTTTTTTGGCAGCATGAAGCTTTCATTAGACCAATGAAATTGCCAGACGGGTTAAGGTCAAACAACTTTTTTGTTAACCGTTTAGATTAAATCCAGTGCGCTCAAACTTCCCATCATTCTGATTACGGTAGTCATTTTGTCACCCTCAAGACACGGAGAAATGCATATGATGCAGCTTTCAAGTTGAAGGCGATTGATCTGGCTGTTGGAAAAGGAAATAGAGCTGCTGCACGGGAGACGTTGGAAACAGCAGCGTGATGAATTGACTCAGTGCAAAAAGACAACTAAAGCTGAGGCTAATCAACTCCGACACCGAAGGAGATGACTTCAGTGGTTTCATGTGCACAAGAGGAGGAAGATAGTGACCAATGACTTTCTTGCTAGGCTACTGTTTACTGCTAATTTTTTGTTACAAGCCGTGTGTGGCAGCGGGGGCGTGGTCAAGCGCCCGTCCGGGAGAGAAAAGCGGTAAGGGCGCTTACACCTGAGCTAATGTCTAACACCTGTGTCTAATTTCAGTAAGCATGGGGAGAGCGGCATAAAAAGGCAGCAGAGAGCGTGTGAGAGAGAGAGAGAGTGACAGACAGACACACGTCAGTCTAGTGTTGGCGCATAGAAGACCAAGAATTGAGAAACTTTATAAAATTGATTGTAAACATTGCTGTGGCCATTAAAAGCCTTACCTGGAACGTCAAGTGCCCTGCTTCACGTGTCCTTCTTGGGAAAACTGTCACACTGGCACCAGTGTGACAGTTTTCAGCACTTGATGTAAGCGCCCTTACCGCTTTTCTCTCCCGGACGGGCGCTTGACCACACCCCCGCTGCCACACCGTGTTTCGTTAAAGCCTATTTATTTTTGTTACAAGCCGTGTTTAGTTAAAGCCTGTGTAAAGTTCATTTGTTTCAATGTACCGGTAGGCACCTGCGGCTTATAGACAGGTGCGGCTTATTTATGTTCAAAATAAAAAATAAAAAAAAATTCAGTGGGTGCGGCTTATATTCAGGTGCGTTCAATAGTCCAGAAATTACGGTATCATTTGTACACAAGACTTTTGAGAACTGGATCTTGTAGCCAAGAGTGATTGCTACAAAAAGATGTGAAAACCATCCTGATCACTCATTCATACAAAACAATATACTAATTTAACTTTTGTAAGACAATTTTAGTGTTAGAAAGGTCATATGCAAGGAGGCATGAACTATCGTGAATACTGAGGTGATTCACACCTGAGGAGACATTGATAGGCCCCCTGGGCCTATCAATGAGGAATGTGACAGAAAGAGAATGAGAGGAGACTTAATGATCAAAATCAAGTTTTAAGTTAAAAGAAACAATCTGACTATACATTTTCTTTACATAAAGACTTTACTTAATTTTATACCTACACTACCGTATAAATGTTTTAGAAGAAGTCTCTTCTGCTCACCAAGAATGCATTTATTTGATCCAAAATACAGTAAAAACATTGTGTGAACACCATTTACAATTTAAAAGAACAGTTTTCTATTTTAATATATTGTAAAATGCAATTTGTGTTCAAAGCTGAATTTCCGCATCATTACTGCAGTCTTCAGTGTCACATGATTCTTCATTGTATTGCATTTTACTAATTTTCACCTGAACAGATATTTGCAAGCAAAAGCATTGATAATAATGAGGCACTATGAGGTATAAACACTAGATAAATTATATTCTAAACATTCATATAATTTGATCTCATATTACTTATCATATTTATATCATACAGCATACAATTTAAATACCTGCTTTAGCCAAAACAGCATTTAAATGTAACTAAAACTTGCTTATTAGGAGTCATATTTCAAATTTCAATACTCTGAATCCTGGCTGGCAAATCTGGAAACAGTCCCACTAGTAAAATATGTACATATATATATATAAAATAGCATGTCAACTAAAGAAAACTAAAGGACTTACTCATCCGAAATTGTATCCTCGGCTGGATCAAGTCTCTCTTCAAAATACAAACGTTCGTCGGAGTCGAGGTTTGACTGAGGGGGGACATCATGCAATGTCAAAACTGTTATTATATTTAAAGTATAAATTTAAACAATTATTTCTTTAACTTAATATAATCAATATCTACAAGTAATATCCTTTCAAAGTGTACAACATGTGCTTTTGTGGACTTGATCGATTAGCTAGCAATTAGTAATTTAAATCGCTTTAAATCGTCAAACCTGTTACTTTTCCAGAGTAACAGGTTTTGATGTGGGTAACAGGGATGACATAGATTAGTTGTACATGTACATTTTCTCCCCCCTAATAATTTATTTTATATTTTAAAGTTAAATACTTCCATCTGGTGCATTATGATAGCAAAATTAAGAGGCTAGTGTTGTGCTCTTGTAAACAATTTTGTGCTCTTGAAGCTGCAGTAGGCAACTTTGAAATGAATTATTGTAAGAAACAGCGCCGCCTCTATGTGTTGTGAATTTTGTATGGCTGTTCTCATTCTCTTTCAACAGCTAAAAATTGTATGCTTCCCTTAAACTACCAGGTTTTTTTACCTTATTGCCTTTGGTGAAATGTTGGCTCCTTTTATGTGCTGGCTGTTGTTGTTGTTTGGTTTTAATTCTGCCAGTTGGTTTTAACATGTTAATGATAAGATGATCAGTCTCAATAAAACACATTTTTTCCATAACTCATCATCATGCATCCATGTAAGTGTAATTACAAACAAGAGCAGTAATGTGACTGCAGACCCTCGCCCTAATGTTGCAATGTTCAAGAAAGTGAAACCAAATTTCAGCATTAAGATCTTGATCTGGTTTCAGATCATCATAGGAAGACCAAGATGTGATTATCGTTCTTGCCTAATAATTGAACCAGATCAGTAATTTTAAGTTCTGTGAGATGACATGCTCAAAATACAAACGTTCGTCGGAGTCCCGCTCTTTTTCTGAGGAAAATGTTAACTCTTCCTTACTATCCAGGAGTTTCCTCGCCTGTGTATCGTTACAAACATGCAGTAAAGTGAATGAATTGTTTACATCAAACATCAATGTCGGGGGCGTTTACCATTTGCATTGATTGCCACAGCACCGTATGAATAGCGTCCTCTGCTGGTGGGTGTGATCACATTAGCTATAATGAGCTGAACCAGGAAAATGGTACATCACTTTGTTTCATACAGATTACATTGCAGGAGAAAATTTGTTTTAAATTTGAATTGTTTTAATTAAAAGTATACATTTTAAGCTTTCTTTAGACACATGTTTCATGTTTGTGTGATAAGTATTCGTGTAGTTTCAGTTCATTTTTGTGACGTGTTTCAGAAATATGCTTGTGGAGACAGAGATGTCTGATAGCTCACCCTTTTAATTTCTTTATTTTACAAAAGCAAAAGGTTTTGTTGTTATTGTTAGTGTACACAAATAAAAGTAGACACTTTAGTCTCTAATGAAGTCTTACACTTATCTGTATACCGAAAAATGACGAAAATATCCAGCAGGACGCGCCGGCGCACAGAGAGGGTTAAGTTCTCTGGCCCAGTGAGAAATCACTGTATGAATTGTAGTCAAAAAGGTGCAGTCCTACATTGCAAATGTACAAGTCCTTGCCCTCCATCTTCTTTTGGTAAATACAATACATTGAGGTATCCAATGCATTTCCCCCCCCCCCCCCAAAAAAAATCTATTAAAATTATTTTTGCAAGTAACCATGTTGATAAATTCTTAAAAATCCATGTTCATTTCATGAGACGACCTTTAAATTTTTCAATTATTCTCTCCCAGTTTTTTTGAACAATCGTGTCATCTCCTAAAAACCTCCTAAATATCTTAAACCATCTTTTTCCAACTTAACCCCTTTGGGAGTATTGGTATTGCTTTTTCCAACATTCCTACCAACACTGCTTCACTTTTATTCCAGTTAATTCTTGCTGAAGAAATAGTTCCAAAGTCTCTCAATGTTTTTAATAATAAATCTACATCATTTTGTTTATTAAGTATCATGATAATGTCATCAGCGTATGCTGATAAACAGAAAGTGCTTGTAAAGATACCCCTTCTAAAATTGTTCTCAATTTATTTAAGTGGTTCTATTGCCAACGTGTAAAGTATACCCGACAGAGAACACCCGTCTTACCCCACTACATATTTTAAAAGGAGCAAATAAGCCACCATTCATTTTCAGTAAACATGTCATTGCATAAAACTTTAAGATAGTTATGTTCTACACACTCAAACGCTTTTTCTGATCTAAGGAAATCAAACCCATATCTACACCCATCATTTCAGAAACATCAAATAAATCTGTTAGCTAACACTTTTGAGAGCAATTTATAGTCACAGCACAATAAAGATACAGGTTGCCAGATCTTTATGTCTCTCACATCACATTTTTGGCAAAAGGGTAAGGACCGCTCTTCTACAGCTCAGTGGCAGAAGTCCTCCATCTAGACTGTCACTGAGAATTGCCAGCAGATCCTCCCCTATCACAGGCCAAAATGATTTATAGAACTCAACTGGGATTCCATCTATCCCAGGAGCCTTGTCATTTTCCATACTTTTGAGAGCTTCATGCAGTTCTCCCAGGCCTATGGCTCTTTTGAGTGCTACATTAGAGTCTTCAGAGACCTTTGGCAGCTCTTCAAAAAACAAAAAATATATTTCAACAACCCGATCTTCCTTGTGCACACAACTATAAAGACTTTCATAAAAACTGATTGCCCTTTTCCGAATTTCAATAGGATCTGATACAAGAGAACTGGTCTCAGAAAATAAAGAATGAATAAAGTGTTTTTGACTGTTCTTTTTTTAGACTAAAGATGAATTTTGACGGCACATCCATCTGGTCTATATCTTTAAACCGTTATCGAACTAGCGCCCCCTGTGCTTTCACTTCACTTTGTATGTCAGACAAAACAGATAAAAAAAAAGGGATTTCCACTTGATTGTGCCACTTCTAAAACTTTTATAGATTTAATCATATCTTTTGTGACATTGTCAGTGTACTGTTGATAAAATTGCTTAGTTTGTATTTTACCAAACTTCCATTTTTTGCAAAGACTGAAACTGAGCTTTTTCATTCCTAACTTTTTTTTTAAATGTATCTTTATAATGTGTGTCACTTAGTAAATTTCTATTAAAATGCAAATAAGCACTTTTTTGCTTCACAGAGTTTAAAGTTACTGTACATATGACAAGACTGTGATCTGAGAACCCAACTGGGGTTAAAAACATTTCTTAAAAAACTAAGATGTTTAAAACAAGAGAATCTATCTAGTCTTGCTAATGACAATATATTGTCACGGGCATGTGCTGATGTGTACTGCTTTAAGTTCCCATTTAAACTCCTCCATACATCACAAATAATTTGATTCAATCATCTGAATGAGTCATTTTCAAGAAGGCAAATGTGGTTCTACATGATTTCTGTCCATATTATTTTCGACACAATTAAAGTCTTCACCCAGAAATAAATGCTCTTCACCATTACATTTATCCAAAGTTACACACAGAGTATCTAAATACACTATTCTTTCTGCTGGTAGGGTTAGGGCCTACCAGCAGAGGGGGGTCATTCCATGAAGTTGGTGACTTTTGTGTCCCTAAGAAATAATCAGACATAGTATTATTAAGCTTTTAAAATCACAAATTTATTTTTTGATACAGTAATTCTATGTATTCTTTCATCAATACTACATTAAATTAAAGTTACTTAAATATTATTTAAAATAATTTAAATTGCATTTATTCTGATAAGTGTAATGATTTTGGTCTGTCCCTCACTATGATTGTTCTTTTTCAGGACTTTTAATTTCCAAATTGAAGGCAAAATGTAAAAAACAAAAATCACATTTGTATATTGTTCTAAGTATAGTCTCATTGTTAAGCAATGTTTTGGCATAAGTATACATTATGTTTATAAAATATAAATCATTTTCTCGGTGTCCCCTGATTTAATGTCAGCCCTGTTACCCTCAAAAAAAAAACCCTTGTAAAATATTGGTACATTCCAGTGACATCACTTCCAGGAAGTTATATCGTCTCTTAACTAGTATTCCAACAGTTAATACACAAGTGTCTCTCTCTCTTCTATAATGTTCTATTTTTGATGATTTATGAGGTTTGACTGAGGGGGGACATCATGCAATGTCAAAACTGTTATTATATTTAAAGTATAAATTTAAACAATTATTTCTTTAACTTAATATAATCAATATCTACAAGTAATATCCTTTCAAAGTGTACAACATGTGCTTTTGTGGACTTGATCGATTAGCTAGCAATTGGTAATTTAAATCGCTTTAAATCGTCAAACCTGTTACTTTTCCAGAGTAACAGGTTTTGATGTGGGTAACAGGGATGACATAGATTAGTTGTACATGTACATTTTCTCCCCCCTAATAATTTATTTTATATTTTAAAGTTAAATACTTCCATCTGGTGCATTATGATAGCAAAATTAAGAGGCTAGTGTTGTGCTCTTGTAAACAATTTTGTGCTCTTAAAGCTGCAGTAGGCAACTTTGAAATGAATTATTGTAAGAAACAGCGCCGCCTCTATGTGTTGTGAATTTTGTATGGCTGTTCTCATTCTCTTTCAACAGCTAAAAATTGTATGCTTCCCTTAAACTACCAGTTTTTTTTACCTTATTGCCTTTGGTGAAATGTTGGCTCCTTTTATGTGCTGGCTGTTGTTGTTGTTTGGTTTTAATTCTGCCAGTTGGTTTTAACATGTTAATGATAAGATGATCAGTCTCAATAAAACACATTTTTTCCATAACTCATCATCATGCATCCATGTAAGTGTAATTACAAACAAGAGCAGTAATGTGACTGCAGACCCTCGCCCTAATGTTGCAATGTTCAAGAAAGTGAAACCAAATTTCAGCATTAAGATCTTGATCTGGTTTCAGATCATCATAGGAAGACCAAGATGTGATTATCGTTCTTGCCTAATAATTGAACCAGATCAGTAATTTTAAGTTCTGTGAGATGACATGCTCATACAGACAAAGATGGACACATGTGTCTAATTACAATACGTTTAAAACATTAGATCTCTTAGAAATGCAATGTGACTGCCTAACTAATACAACTATGCCAAGCAAGTGCAAAACAATATAATGCAATTTAAAAAAGGTAAAACTTTACAATATTATGTGAACAAATATGTGCAGTGTATGCCGAACAATGTGTGTCCTGTCATCAGTTTGCTCTGGTCAATCATGTTGCTGTCATTAATGAAAAAAAAAAAAAAACGTTTTTTTTTATTATAACTTGAACTATATTGTATATTGGACAAAGCCCCTTTTTTTTAATATCTCTCTTGTAAAAATATATATTTTTCTTAAAATGCCATGTGATCACCCTCCAAAATTAGGTTGTTCTTGGTCATCTGAATAACAAATATAAGACTGAAAATAGAAATCAAAAATTTGAAACAATCCCAGTGAAAAGAGGGACAAAATACTGCTCATATATGTGAAAACTATTACATAGTTCCAATTAAAAGTATAGTAACGCTAGTGTCTGTAACAGGGATGGCAAAAATGTCAAATCATGAGGTAGGTAAATAGTCATTATAATAAATTACATTAGCCTGAGATGGCACAATACAAATCAAAACTCAAAAAAAGAGAAAAGAAATAGAAAATAGTTGAAAAAGAAAGCAATTGTTTTTGCAACAGAGGGCATAAACCACTCGCGCAACAGACACATACGCATGCGCAGAGAGAGAGCACACACGAAAAAGAAACAGCACGAGAGAGAAGAAATAAATATTAACTTACCTGCAAGGTCCTCCAGCTGGCAGTTTGGCAAGTTCCTGTGCAGTCAACACCGTGTGGTGTCCTTACAATGATTCACCAATAGATGGCACTCAAGCTTTTCTGGTTGTAGTTAAGCATGTGAGAAGAGTAGAAGTGATTTTTTATTTTTTTTTTGAAGAGTAGAAGTGATGCTGAGCATGTGTATAACTGTGACTGAAATCGCCCACTCGTTCACTCAATCACTATTTCCTATATAGTGAATGGATGTGAGTGCACTACATTTCATCAGTGAGTGAACGAAATGAGTGAGCGATTTCAGACGCTGACCTTAATTCCCTGCGTCAGAGAGCACTAGGGAGCTGTCGCAGACATTTTGTCATTTCACCTGTGTGGCTTCATGAATTTGATAATCTCTGTAATCTTTATCATAAATATATATATGCTGAAAAAAAAACAATAGAAACCATTACAGAATTGCTAATGGTTTTATTGGTTATATAGGGAACTGTATTGGTTTTAATGGAAACTGTAATGGTCCTAGTAGGTCTCTATTGGTAATTTGCTTTCTCCTATTGGTGGCATGTTTTGTCTATTTTTCTGTATTGGTTTTAATGGAAACTGTAATGGTCCTAGCAAGTCTCTATTGGTAGTTTGCTTTCTTCTATTGGTGGCATGTTTTTTCTATTGGATACCATTAAGGACCAATAGAACACCTTTGGCAACTTATAGGTTACAAGTATCTACTGAACACCAGTATGAACCATTACGACTCCAATAAATGTAGTGTTTTCTTTGGTTTGATGATAATGATTTAATATACACATACACATAATTATAGGCTAGATGCAGATTTTTTTTTACAATTATTGCAACAACAAAATAGATTTAAAATTACATAAATAAACGTTGTGTGTGTGTGTGTGTGTGTGTGTGTGTGTGTGTGTGTGTGCGCGCGATAACATTACGATATCCAGAAACCAATTTCAATAGCACATTAAGTTTAATTTATCGACATCGAACTCATGTTTACTATGATAGTTTCATCTTTACATCTACTAGGCTTGCTTCTGCATGATTTCAAAAACAACACATTCCAGCGCCAGATCGCCTCTTATTTAACTCTGCTTGTCAACTATGGTTTCATTCATCTCTGATACATTTGTAACAGTGGTGGGGACAATATCGACCCAGGCAAAAAGTTGTGGCGACATGTCTCACCCACAAATTACGCCGCAAATTCAGTCTCCACTGTCCTTTTGCCTTGTAAGCGCATGAGAGAAAGAACAATAAGGGCAATTCACTCAAAGAGTCTGCTTGTTTGTGTGTTGGAGCGAATGAATGCCTGCTGCTTCGTTTCTGATTGTCCACGCAACTCCAAATCTACACAACGCAGAGGTTATTAGTGTCTTCTAACTGGTGTCACTAAGCTATCTGCATGGCTGCACATCAGCCAGGCTTGGCCCACCGGTTACACTTACACTAATAGAGAAACTCTCTGTTCAAACTTCAATTTAGCAGGCTTGTAGAAAGAAAAAAAATACAATCAGACAGGTATACAGAAGGAGGTCATTTAAATTATTTAAATAATACACATAATGCATGATATTACTGTGGACATTAACTTTATTAAGTTCATGTTTAGGCTCCGTGGTATAATAGAACTAGTTATTTAAAACACTTACATCAGGTTGCTTTAAATCAAAGATCAAGATAAAAAGGAGTGAATCACACACACACACACACACACACACACACACACACACACACACACACACGCACGCACGCACGCACACACGTCTAGCAAGGGTTTGTTCTAGTCCCTCTCAAAAATGTTTGGAAAACTGCAAATGTATAGTTTGTCTTCCACTTTGATACACATGCATTTACCCTGAAGGCAACTAACAGGAACTAATTCTGTCTTGGATGATTCCCAGCGTTGCACAATGGAAATGTGTGGAACAAAACCACAAGGTTGTGGTAGTGGAAATACTGCAGCTACCTTAAATGTTGTTAATAATAATGCTATGTGATCATCCGTGGTAGAGAAAGAAATAATTTTATCGATTACCCCACATGTTCCATCTGTTAGTTTCACATAGCTTTCATCTCGTCTCTGAGATTGAGTGTAGTCTCTGCTACTATACACCAGACCTCCTTTGATCATACGTTTGTGCACTACAACTTCATCAGGTATGCACACGCTAGAGGCACAGAAGGCAGCCCGTTCTTCCTGTGTAACAATATGCACGCTCCCATTGTCAAGTAGCGTAGTATTGTCACATTTGACAGCATTTTGGATCCTTGGGTACTTGTTCAAATCAGAACAGAACTGTAACACCTCTTCTTTCACCGTGTACTTGGATGAGAAGTAAGGAATTGATCTAAACAGAAGAAACTTGGTAACTATCTGATTAGCCACTCCCTTTGTTCCTTTTACCAAAGTCAGGAGTTTGCCATTTGCGCTTTCGAAAGGAAATGCAGAATGTGTCCACAATGGGCCCCACAACTTGACTGACTTGGCAAGATGACTGAGAAGGTGAATGTTAAATGTCATCTGTGACTCGCCATATAAAATCTGAAACCTGAACATGAAGTCAAGCAACAAGATCTCAGCTCTGTTGATTTCACAAGGTTTTAGTTCATTCTTCAGTAGCAGATAAATGGCTGATACAAGTAGGCCAAGATGTTGCAGGTACTTTTTGGGAACAAATCCTTCAAGACATGGTAGGATGTAGAACAGGAGCCAGGATCGCCACTCTGAGGCTTTCCAGTGCACCCTATCTGACAACCCTCTAGGCAGTCGAGTAATCAGGTGTGGAGGTTGGATACCAACAATTCTAGCATGGATCTCTCTCAAAGTGGCAGGGCTGCCTACATAATATGGCTGGGTGGATGAAGTAGTATCAACCAGGAGTCTAGTCACCTGTCTTGAAACCCCCAGTAAGACTGCATGCATGTAGTCTGGGACAAAACCCCAGACAACATCAAAGTATGGCAAGTTGATTAGTGGAGAAGGACCTTTTACGCCCCTAATATTTGTCCCGCCTTCTACAGCCAACTCCATATCCCTAACCATTTCCTCATTTGTTCTTTCAGAATAATCTTCTGCTGACACTGGATACTTTACTACCCTATCAACCAGCTTCCCAGGATGCAGACAGAATCCACAGCCATAATATCCATTAAACTGGGTAGTGTTTTGCATCAGTGGTCTCGCTTTGGAATCAACACTACAACAGAGCCCAACTATTTTGCTGTTAATAACAGACCCTTCTTTATGCCATGTGACACCAGTGTCAGCAAGGGTCTTGGCCTGGTCCACAAATGACTTCAGAAAGATTTCCATCACAGGCTCTTTTGGCCCAAACCAAAGGCCAGCAAGCAATACATTCTTAAACCTGAGTTCAGGGGAAGCTCATTGATCATTATGTGGATGGGCCATATAGAGAACTTTGAGGAATTAAAGACAGGGCTTCCATCTGAGTTAAATATGTATGATAGGTTGTGAGAATCTGAGAGGATCTGATTTGGGCCAGACAAATGTCTGTACTTCTCCCCATCATAGATGTCTGACACCATCTCATTATGGCTCTTTTGCCTATCAAACCTATAATTCAAATGGGCACTCGCATCTGTGCTTTCAAGCAGAGTCTGAATTTGTTGGGCAAGAGGAACATTGATAAAGAAGTTACCACCATTCATAGAACCAGAATCAAAAGTGTTGCCACATGATCCACATTCATCCATTTGTTTGTCACTGATTTCCTGGACTGTTCCTATGTTTAAGTAACAAGTTTCACAGTAGAACTGAAATTCTACTTCCTCACAGCTGTTTTTAAACACTCTGTTAAAAAGATACTTGGATCGAGGTACAACCTCTTGCCCAAACAATTTATTTATCAACTGCAGTAAATCATGTAACTGGCAACCAGTTATTTTATGCTTTGCTGCATGGCTCATAATCATGAGCATTGCCTCAGCTTTTGTGGTAGTTCCTGTGGCAGTCAAAGCAGTGTCCATGTCCGGCTGTAGGTCAATCATTGACAGTGGATCAGAAGTGTTCTGCTCCATGCTGCCTGTCCTATGGTCTATCTCAGACTCTGACTCTGTTCCACTGCATGCCTTTAAAAAAGCAACATCTCTGTTAAAGGTATGGTTGTGTGTAGGTCTGCTCATACACCTATTCACGTAGGTTCATAGTTTACATTTACATTTATTCATTTAGCTGACGCTTTTATCCAAAGCGACTTACAATTGCTATATATGTCAGAGGTCGCACGCCTCTGGAGCAACTAGGGGTTAAGTGTCTTGCTCAGGGACACATTGGTGATTCGAACCCGGGTCTCTCACACCAAAGGCATGTGTCTTATCCACTGCGCCATCACTACCTCATAGTTATATTTTTTGTTATTTTTTTTAAACATACAGACCCTCCAAAATGAATAATTAATCAAATACTTTGATCAATTTATACTTCAAAACTTACATGTGTACCTGAGAGAGAGAAAAAACAATTATCAGAACAAGCTAAACTAGTACTCACATGTGTTTCTGAAGGTCTACTTGAGCCTGGTGCAACGTCTACCTCACTACTGTACTCATCTGTCATCAGTTCAGCTGTTTTTTAAAATTGTGATTAGTAGTGTACAGTACATGAGAAAAGTTTATCAGAACAAGCTAACTAGTACTCACTAGTACTTGAAGGTCTACTTGAGCCTGATGCAACGCCAACCTCACTACTGTACTCATCTGTCATCAATTCAGATAATTTGCATATGGAGTTGAGTGTTGTTATGGTGGCTGCTTCACTGTCTGGACCATTCTGACAATAATGATACAGTTATGTTACAATCGTGACATCTATGTATCTATGTTACTATGTTACAATCATGACATCTATGTTACAATTATGTTACACCCATGACATTGCACTTGCACTAACAGTTAGAAGGACTGTGAAGAATATGACTTCATCTGACTCCTGTAGCTGCCTGTTTCCATGCTTATTTTTTGAATGTGTAACTTTAATGGCCTTTTACATAGCTTTCATTACATCTGAAAAACAGATCATAAAACTCACACATACCACAAATGGTGTACTCAATATTGAATGGCTGTTCTGTATGCTCTCTGTTCTGTGTGCTGTCTCTCTCACTCTCTCTCACTCTGTCTGTGCTGTTTGTCTCACTCCCTGCCTCTGAGAGCATATCTATTAAAAATACCATAAGGAACAAGAAAAAACAAGCTGAAGAAATCTCATATATAAATATATCACAAATAATGTATGTTATAATAATTTAACTGTTTCTTTGAACACTAGGCTACTGTTTAACAACAGTCCGCAATATACAGCACACTGCTACAAGCTATTCAAAATGCTTTCTTAAAGTTTATAATGTAAATAACCTTTTAAAATAGGCTCTACAAAAAAATAAAATGACAAAGAAATATGAAACTGACCACTATCTCATCTGTTTCACTGTTAATACTTTTATTTAACAGGTATACGTTGTGTGAGGACTTTTATTTTGATATTCTCTGGGTTTTTATTTATTTGTCTATTAAAAATCAAAAGTTATTATTCAGTAAGAATGTCAGACTTTGCTGGATCACCTCCGCCGTATGTACTAAAGTTTTTCCTTTTCTTTTTTAATAATCAAATTTATTCAAATAATCGGGACAATCCTACTGGATAAGCTCGATAGTCTAACGTTAATTTACCTGTTTCATTGGCTGTTTGGCTCTCTTCCTCGTCAACATCAACACTTGGCCTGTCATGTCGACACAGTGTCTGGCGAGGTATCTTTGCCTTACTTTGAGGTTCCAAGTATAGCTTATATTTTTGCCTATTTCTACGCATATTTGTCCAAAAAAATAAATAATGATGCTCGAGACGAGTTGTTGAGTTCTTATCATGTAAAAAGGGGGCGGAGCTTAGCTTGCGCGTGACAGAGTGCCAACTGAAATAACGGTAAACTGATCTGCCCGTTCACTAGCGAAACCACCCAACTTTTTCTGTCAGGTAAGTTAGTGTCATTAATACTTTTCTTTCCTGTTATTTTCGATGCAATATTTATTTTCTGTCTATATTTTATACCTTTTCTCTGTCTTTACTACTTTATGTCAGTATTGAGGTAACGTTAGACTTTCGTACCGGGCTGTGTAACGTTAGCACTATTTATCCGGTGCTAACATTACCTCAGTGCCAGCTATGCAGATAATTATGGTTATGTTGTCGTAAGTTAGTAAAAAAATATGTATAGCCATTTAAAATGAGACAAAGTGGACTCAATAAGTTATCCTAAAAGGATGGAAACTGCTGGAAAGGATGGACGATTTGAGTATTGAATTAAATGTGTCGGTCAATAGAGATTTTCTGCTAACCTTAAATCGTTTCTGTCTCGGAATGTAACGTTATGTATCAACATTGTTAGTAAGTAACTTGACTGCTTATTAACATACCACGTAAGTTAAGTCTGTTAATAGTAATAATAACAAAAGTAACTTAATTAAAGGCTGACACAGACAAGCATGAAAGTAGCCTACGTTACCGAATTAATTTAACAGTCAATGTCTTGCCCAGTAAGGTTAACTTATTCACGTAACGTAAATACAGTTGATTGAGGATATGCCTTAAGTGAACGTAAACAGTTGAAACATTCCGATATGTTATCCGTGCATTAGGTCGACAGCAGCCTAATAAACATGCTGCTCTCTATCAAATAACGTTAACGTTAATGTTAATGTTAATTAAACAATAAAAGACAAAGAATCACACGTTTTGACTGGATGCCTTAAACTATAGTTAATGCATGCATTAATTTATTTGCATTTGATCATTCAATGTCAGTTTATTTATTTATTTATTTATTTCAGGCCTACAGCCTACTTAAATACTAATGTTAGATAAACCTAACAGTTACCTGAACAAATTAAAGAACTGTTTATTTAATTTGTATCTTTGTTTTATTTGACTTTTTTGTCATGTTTATTGGTTATGTTATATATTTGGTCACAAATAAGAAATTTTGTGTTGCTAATACAAATTAATTGATATAAAATGTGTTTTTATTAATTGTCATTTGTCTTGTATGTTAGCATGTTTGCCTACGTCCGGTATATTGACTGACAACATCCGACAGATAGTGCCCTTGGACTACGTAAAAGGCTTCTGTCCAAAGGATCTCAAGGATTTTGAAACCAAGAAAAAATATAATATTTTGTGGAAGAAATCGCCAGAGGACCAGGGGCAATACTACAAAGCACAGATATTAAAATTGGCTGGTAGGCATTTCAAGCTACGCTATACCCCCTAAACGTATCTTTATTTTAAGTATATTGGTCAAAATATTTGTTGCACTGCTGGAAACATAGATGTGTGTATTACAGTTCCTGTTACAAAATATTCTGATAACCACTAACATCTACAGTGGTGACTGACAAAGTAGTAGTTATTTTTGTGTGAGATATTTTTGTTGGTTTGTTGTTACTTGTATTTAGTTTCTCTCTTCTATTCTTCAGAATCTGAAGAGGAATTAAAGCCAGCTGAATCTCAATACCCCCACTCAACAGTGATGAGGAAGACTGCTCATCTACCAAAAGCTCAACGAATCCATCTGTAAGCTATGTAATGCATGTCTTAATTAATACAATTGAGTGCATTATTGCTGGACATTTTTCAGCAGCGTAGGTTCCAGAAGTAGTTTTTCCATTCATTTAAAAATAGTCTCCATTAAATTGTTGTAAGCCATGAACCAAACCAATCAGCTATTTGGTGAAACATAACACTACACTAGGGTGACCACCATCAAACAAACCAAATGTGGGACGATAACTCAGTTTGTGTGGGACAATGTGGGACATGTTACCAACACTAAAACATAACCTGAAACTGTTATATACAGGTGAAACTCGAAAAAATAGAATATCGTGCAAAAGTTCATGTATTTCAGTAATTCAAATTAAAAGGTGAAACTAATATATTTAGTATATATAACTATATACATATGCATGATTATACTTTTCAGAGGGCCGACATTTCTGTATTTTATTTATTTTATTTTATTGATTTCATGTGATATTCAAATTTTCTGAGATTTTGAATTTGGGGTTTTCATAAGCTGTAAGCCATAATCATCAAAATTATAACTTTTGCACGATATTCTAATTTTTCGAGTTTCACCTCTAATGTCTATCTAACTTAATAAAAACATTTGTATTCTGCATTTCAGCTGATAAAAATACTTTGTTCTTTAGTCCCTTCCAGAAAACACTATTACATCACATAACATGTCTTTATTTTAAATGTCATTTAATTTCAACATCACTGAGCACAAACAAATTTTTAAAAAGTTCTGACCAAGTCCAACTAAAATCCAACAACATAAATAATGAACAAATAAAATATAAAACAACATGAAATTAGGTCATTGACAGTCTTATATTATACTGAATATATTAAACCAAAAACTTTCATATTTTTAGAAAGGATGTGAATTTGAACAACCACAGCAAGCAACAAGTTGATCAATTCTGTTAAATAAATTTTTTAATTTACCGAATTATCCATTTGTTTTCTGGCAGGGAACACATGTAACGAATCACCGCTCCAGATTTTGATTGACAGCCGTCACAACCTACTAGTGACCGTGTTTACTCCTTTCCTTCCAACCATTGGATAGGCTTTAAAAAGCGGCTGTTGTATTTGCACTTCTGACGAAGCTGTTAAATATAGGTGAAAAACTGCGCAACAAAAAGAATAAATAAAATGCTTTTTTAAAAGGCAAAACAACGCATGCACGTTTTCTTGATATGATAATTAAAAACCAACAGACTGATGAAAATGCGGGACATTTTCTCAATTTGCGATGTCGCGGACAAGGGGTAAAAATGCTGTGCAGTACAACGCAAAGCGGGACGGGTGGTCACCCTACACTACACACTTTGTGTTTTGCTTGTTTCGGTTTTCTGATTGGTGAAATTATCTAAATAGCATCATGGGAAATGTAGTTTTTCACCACAAATCCAGCTGTTAACAAACTATTTTTTTGTTTATTTTAAAGTGTGACAAGACAAATGACAAGACAAAAAAAAAGGCAGCAGTCCAAAGCATACAAAAAGGAAAAATCTAATGGAAATCCTAAAAGAAAAGAAAAAAGTTGTCCAGAGCAGTTATGAAACACACACTGAGTATGTCCCCATGGCTGTGCACAAGGAACTGCAAGACAAGTACTATAACCTCAAAAAAAGGATGCGAGAGGAGGAGATGAGTAATGAAGAAAAAGGGGGGGAAATCAAATGTTTAAAAGAAGAGAAAAGGGACACGAAAGCTGAACTGCTGCAACTAAGGCGGTTAAACCTTCAACTCCAAGAGGAGCTCTTCCAAAACAAAAAAAGTGAGCATTTTCAAACTGATTGGCTATTAATTTAACATAGATGAGAAGAATTGAACATTTTTAAATGCAACTTATAGCCTGTGATTTTTCAAAAAAATTTGCAACAAAACTAATAAATAATCACAGGTAAACTGCCTGACCAGTCAGGTGTTTGTCATGAGACGTGTACCACAAAAGAGCTATGGTTTGCAGACAGTTTTAAGAGTTGATGTTACAAATACGTCTTTTGAATATACTTTGTGAACTTATTGTCCCTTTAGCTCGGAGAGGTTTATTTTCCCTCTTCAATAAGTTGTCAATTGTTTTGTTTATTGGTCTAATTCTGGTTTCTCTTTTCTAATAAACCTTGCATTGGGGTAGTCACTGAATTAATTATCTTGTGCTTCATTCCCACCCTTCTGAATTATATTACATTAATAAGACTGTTTAGTTGTGCTATCTTACAATCAAAATGTAAGGTTTCGCCGATGTTAACGGTTAAAACTTGAAGTGGCGATGAGGTCTTAAAATGTATGGAAGGGGTCTTAAAAAAGGTCTTAAATTTAATTCCATGATTCCTGTATATACCCTGTTATGGAGATGATGCGATTACTTCATGCTGTTTTCAGTCAGCTCCGCTGCTTTTTAACAGTTTTTCTATGTAAATATGTGTTAGATGGACAATTGGACATATTTGACCGTTATGCCGCGTCTAGCAGCTTTTCAAACATGTTGTACTTCGAGACCCAGCCGCCTTTCCCATTCAATAGTGCTGCGGCTCTGCAGTTGGATACTATTATGTGCGCGTCTGTTTTTAAGAGCAAAAACACTAACTTAACTAAATTTTGGTGCATCCCTAACCTGAACTATCTGTTTCATAATTTAAAACCTACACCAGGTTAAATAAGGTTAAATAAAGAGATGATTGTAATGATATGGACATTACATGACTAGTGGACAAAGTTCACAGCTGTCAAGATCTTGAATCTGCTCAAAGTACGCCCAAAGATGTTGATGAATATGTATGGATAATCTACTGGTAATGTGGTTTAAGAGGTACATTGTCCTAATGAATTCTCCTTCTTTTTGCAGGTCTGATCAGTCAGCCCCAGTGAAGCCTGTGAATTAAGTGTGAACTTAACTGTGAATTAAGCAATAAAAATGTAATATTAATGTTTTGTGTCAGATGTTTATTTCCAGCTGGGTTGAGTAAACAAGCAGGTCTTAATACTGTATATAATTTTTATTTCAGGTGCATGTTCTTCATTCTTTGCTAAACAAAACCTGAGCTGTAAGCTATATTGAAAAGTTGGTGTGCAGTTTATATTGTGTATAATTGTAGTAATAATTCAAATTAATTAATTAAAAATTAATTAAAAACGCATGTCCTAATTATTAACAGCTAAAAGCATGTAACCATTAAACATACAAATCTTAACCAATACAATCTTTACTGGAAACCATTAAATATGTGCAAATCAATACCAATACAAATTTGTAATGAAACCATTACAAGAACCAATACAAAACTGCAATGGAACTGCAATGGAAACCATTAAATATGTACAAATCATGACCAATACAAATTTGTAAGAAAACCATTACAAATCAGAACCAATACAAGCTGTAATGGAAACCATTAAATATGTGCAAATCAAGACCAATACAAATTTGTAATGGAAACCTATACAAACCAATAAATCCTAATGGAATATGGCCCAAAACACACTACGTAATGGACACCATTTGGTAATGGTTTTAATGGTTAACGGCTGATGGTTTGTAATGGTTTTGTATTGGAAACCATTAGCATTTCTGTAATGGTTTCTATTGTTTTTTTCAGCAGGGGGATCCATCAGTTATCTTTGTTATTGTATATTTGGAGTATCTATCTGTAAATAAACAATATTTTAGTGCTATAAAAATACAGAAAGCACCTGCATGTGTGATTTGCTGATTTGTTTTATTTTCTCAATGGCTCAATTGTAAGCACAAGAGAAGCTAAAATCGGATTAAAGACAGAAAATGTTTTTTCCACAATAAGAACTTTATTTCATTTAATATGAAAATTAAATTATATCTCAGTATGGGGGTCTTCACAATTCTTATCCAAGAATAAAAAGCCAAATACATGACAAGCCTGAGCTTTGACAATTCCTTATTTAAAAAATAAAATGTTATAAGTCTAACTATCGAGATTTTAAATAACTACAGATGGAACTTTCTGTTCACCATGTACGAACCACTGAAATCGGTTGATAAATGTAAACGTTATTTTTGTTTTTATCTAGAAAAACCGCAACTCACCCGTTTACTTGCATTTGATTACAGCGCAGTCTTGCCCTCCGCAAAATGGCGGACGCGTTGACGTATCGCAGCAACGTTCCAAAGCGGCCAATAGGGCATCTATGTATTTATTCTATGGTCTTAACGACCGTTCCACAGGTGCATGTTCATTAAGTAAGGGATAATCCACGGCTAGCCATGCATTAAAGGATTTTAATGCACGACGTAGAGGCGAAGAACCACCCGACGCGAAGCGGGTTGCCTCTACGTCGTGCATTTAAATCCTTTAATGCATGGCTAGCCGTGGATTATCCCGCTTATACCACGGTTATTTGCCAAGTTAAAAATAAGTTAAAGCTGTAACTGATGTTAATTTTGTAAAAATAATGTAATTTTTTAACAGACGTGTAAAAATACGGTTATTTTCTTAAGTTACGGCTCGTTAGTTCTAGCACTCCGTCCACTTTAAATAAAGTAGAGCCATCGGATTGCTTTTATTTGAATGAATTATCACATTTATTTAAATTCATTATTAAAAGAGAGAGACAAAGAACTGAAAGAGTCCCCTCGTTGCTTAAGCATATAGCTAACTTAATGATTATTTAATGGATTTATTAAAATAATTTATGAATGACAGGCAACACTGACAGTGACAAGGCAATCTTTATTTGAAATAATCATGTCATTTTTTAAATGAATTATGTAGAGTGTGAAATAAAACCGGTGTCCCTAACCACGATTAGGCTATATAAAGACACATTAAATTTATTGAAATGCATTAAATTAAATGAAAACAAAAAAATCAAACAGTTGGAAATTTCGATAGGGGATTGTTTTACTCAGCATTATACTAATTGATGTTAAACTCCACATTTCCATTTATCGTGAAGTTAGACATGGAAAAGGGTAGGGTTATTTCAGTTTTAGGCTTGGAGGTGAAATTATGTTTCACTTTGCTTGTTGAGGTTCTAGATGTCAGTATGTCACTCCATTCCCTCCTCTCTGACAAAGATGGGGCCCAATATGACCGCAAACTCGCCTCGCATCGGTGGCCTGTCACTGACATGATAATACATATTATATGGACGGTCCAACTACAGTGCAATGCAAATAGTAAATATAAGATAAAGTGAGAAGTAATAGTAAATAGTTTAGTGTATAGTCAATAAAATAAACAAACAGTATACAGCAAATAAAATAGTAATGAATAGTACTATTTTATAGAATAGTATAATTATATAATATCATAAGTACAATAATATAATAATTATAGGTAATAGCATATACTTTACGTATAATACTATAATAATAGCAGTAGTATCAATCTCAATAGTATCAATCTCAAATAGTTATAGGCTTTTGGGCCATGTAAGTTATAGGCTTTTGGGCCATGTGGCATTTTGAATTCCATGCCATTACTACAATGCAACCCACAAAAATACATGTTGTTGTCATCTATTGCCCCCTAGGTCAGCTGACAAGCTTTCTTGAGGAATTGGATGTCCTGCTGTCCTCCTTGCCAGAGGATGGCAGGCCACTTGTGGTTCTTGGTGATTTCAACATACACCAGGACAAACCCCAGGCCATTGAACTGAATACTCTTCTGGCCTCATTTGACTTGGAAAGACTACACACCACAGCAACTCACAGGTCGGGCAACCAGCTGGACCTCATTTTTACACGTAACTGTACCACCTCTAATATTCTTGTTACACCTTTACATGTTTCTGATCACTACTTTGTTCAATTCAACATGATTCTCCCGTCCATTGTAAAACCGACCCCACCTTTGGTTTCCTTTCGCCGTAACCTCCGTTCCCTCTCACCCTCTCGCCTTTCCACTGATGTCTCTGCCTCTCTTCCCACAATAAATGTATTTTCCATGCTTGATGTGAACACTGCCACAGACACACTTAGCTCTACTTTAACAACCTGTCTAGACAACATCTGTCCTCTCTTCTCTAGACCAGCACGGACTACACCACCCAGCCCCTGGCTGTCTGACATCCTTCGTGAACATCGGACTGTTCTCAGGGCAGCTGAGAGGAGATGGCGGAAATCTAAAGATCCAGCTGATCTAGGTAAATATCAGCTTCTGCTCGCAACTTTTTCAAATAACGTTAAAACTGCAAAAACTTCATATTACCAGACCAAAATCAACAGCACCACAGACACTCGTAGCTTGTTTAGAACATTTAACACACTTCTCTGCCCTCCCCTCCACCACCTGACACATCACTGACAGCAGATATATTCGCCACATTTTTTACTGATAAGGTTACAGCCATCAGCAATACATTCACAGCACCACACCCTGTCAAACACCTGGCTCCTGTATGCAACCCTTCTTTCACTATGTTCTCTCCTTTAACTGACACTGAGGTCTCTAAACTCCTCCTCTCCAACCACCCCACAACCTGTTCCCTTGACCCCATTCCATCACACCTTCTCCAGGCCATCTCTCCGTCCATCCTACCGGCACTTACACACATAATTAACACATCCCTTCTTGCAGGCACTTTTCCCACTACATTTAAGCAGGCTCGAGTAACCCCACTGCTGAAAAAACCTGCACTTAACCCCACACAGATAGAACACTACAGACCAGTCTCTCATCCCATTCATGGCAAAAACATTTGAAAGGGCAGTTTTCAATCAGATCTCCGCCTATCTCTCACAGAACAAGCTGCTGGATGACAATCAGTCGGGCTTCAAAAGTGGACACTCCACTGAGACTGCCCTGCTGTCTGTCATCGAGTCGCTGAGACTGGCGAGAGCTGAATCGAGATCATCCGTTCTGATTTTGCTGGACCTTTCTGCTGCCTTTGACACAGTCAACCATCAGATCCTACTCTCCACCCTCTCTAAACTGGGTATCACTGGAACTGTGCTTGACTGGTTCAACTCTTATCTCTCAGAAAGGTCCTTTGAGGTAGCATGGAGAGGGAAGTATCCAAGCCACACCAGTTACTTACTGGGGTACCTCAGGGATCAGTGCTTGGGCCACTTCTCTTCTCCATATACACAACATCACTGGGACCCATCATCCAGTCACATGGTTTCTCTTACCACTGCTACGCTGATGACACGCAACTCTACTTGTCTTTCCAGCCCAACGACACCACAGTGACCGTTCGAATCGCTGCCTGTCTGGCAGACATCTCGGCCTGGATGAAGGAACACCACCTTCAACTCAACCCTGCCAAGACAGAACTCCTTGTCTTTCCAGCCAACCCTGCTGTTGAACACAACATCACCGTGCAGCTGGGTCCAACTACAGTTTCGCCTTCCACAACGGTCAGAAATCTAGGGGTAACCATTGATGATGAGCTAAATTTCACAGACCACATTTCAAAAACTGCAAGATCTTGTAGATTTACACTCTACAATATCAGGAAGATAAGACCCTTCCTCTCTGTACATGCCACACAACTGCTCGTTCATTCCCTTGTCATAACTAGACTGGACTACTGTAATGCTCTCATTGCAGGCCTTCCTGCATGTGCTATTAGACCTCTCCAAATGATCCAGAATGCAGCAGCACGTCTGGTCTTTAATGAACCTAAGAGAGCACATGTTACACCACTCTTTGTCTCTCTCCACTGGCTGCCGGTTCATGCACGTATTAAATTCAAGGCCCTGATGCTGGCATATAAAACAGTCACTGGGTCTGCTCCAGCATACCTAAAAACATTTATGCAGAGCTACGTTCCCACCAGAAGCCTGCGGTCGGCTAAGGAACGTCGCCTTGTCGTACCAAAACAAAGAGGCACCAAAACACTTTCCCGGACTATCAGTTTCATCATACCACGGTGGTGGAATGACCTTCCCAACTCAATCCGGGAAGCTAACTCACTCTCTATCTTCAAAAAACGGATAAAAACACATCTTTTCCAAAAGCACTTAACCGGTCAATAATAATAAAAAAAAAAAAAAAAAATATATATATATATTTATATATTTACATTTCTTGTTGCACTTAAATCTGTTTTGTATACTATTATGATGATAGTGAAACTTTGTAATATGGCACTTTTTGTACCACTGTCTCCCTAAGATGATTCGCTGATGTTCTTCCTCTTTTGTAAGTCGCTTTGGATAAAAGCGTCTGCCAAATGAATAAATGTAAATGTAAATGTAAATGTAAGTGAAGAGTGAGGGCAAACTCCCTCTGCTCTTTTGTGTACTCGTGGCACTGTTTTGACAATAGAGTCATCGGAAGAAGCAAAAAGCAAACTAGGAGGCTCAGATACTACTTTTGAGTTATCCGAGCCTCCTAGTTTGCTTTTTGCTTCTGCACATGGGTGTTCTACAGACTGTCTTCCCCAGTAGGCCAGAGGTAGAGAAATAGCTTTCTCTAACTGGGAGACCCAGGTTCTAGACCCACCTTCAACACTTCATGTCAGTCAATTGTGACACCTGGTTGCAACGGGCTAAAAAGGAAATAAAAATATAAACATAACAATTTAATGGCAAGCTATTAACTCCTAACCCTTGTGCGTCAATTAAAAAAAGTTCCACATAGGTTCATTATGGACAAAAATGTCCATGTCCAAAAACTGTCATAAAAATATTATAGATTTATATTTTTTTCCACTTTCACTGACATAATTTTTTTTAACCAGCATCAGCTCTAATCATAATGACCAAACATTCATTCATTTTTTAGAATTTTAACCCTTTAAACTCTGGTTTGTTTACATAATGCCACTGTTGTTTTTTATAAAAAATATAATAATTATAATTGTCAATTTAATAAATGCTAAACAGAATTTATTTTATTTTTATTATTAGAGCCTCAGACACATACAAACCACACTCTGAAATCCATACCAACACACTCACACAATTATATATTCATAATGTATCTAATTGGCTCTATAATATGCATAAGCCAAAAACAGCAGAAAACAACAACAAAAGCGATGATATGCCAAACCTGAACAAATGGCACGAACTAGTGCAAAAAATATTTTTTTAAAGGAAATAGGGTGAAATATTACAATTCCAATAAAAATTCACACCTGTGGAAAATTTTATGCAGTTAGCATTAACACAGACAAAGTTATCAAAAAACCAAAACTGAAAAAGCCAAAAATGTCCACAAGGATGCACAAGGGCTAATAATCTAGTGATGAAAATCCTACTCTTTGTAGAGGAGTCGGAAACTGAAGACTGATGGTTTAGCTCCATCCCTAATCCTGACAGTCTGACCTGTCAAAGTCATCCGACTTGAAGTGCTCACTGCATAGCACAGAGAAATCGCTTGCGGAAAAACCTTGCCTTCGTATAGCTACTTCCCACTGTCTCCTCAACTCTTTGTCTTTGGGAAACCTTCAATGTGTGAGAAAAGTTAGCTAACCAACTAACTAACTGTTAACTAACGTTACAGTAAGATTCACAATATGTCAGTCGCCTACCCGAAACGAGTACTTGTCAAAAGTCGGTTTTAAGAAAATATTTAGATTTTCAGGAAATTTACTTTATAATATAAAATATAAGATAAACCTATACTATAAATCATGTCAACTCATGTCTCAACTTTCACAGCTCGCAAGCAAGCTATTTTAGTCTGACTAACTCCGGTGGCCAACTAACGTTACTATTACTAATTATATAACGACCAAATACAACCAAAAACATATGTTCAGTCTTACTTATGAAAAGTAATTCCCGGAGACCTGTTTTCAATAGTGCAGCGATTTGTACAGCCCCAAGCAGCACATGAGGCAGGCATTTTTCCTCAACTCCCGTTATGAGAGAAATGGGAGTGTTGCCCTCCGCAATATGGCGGCCCGTTGACGTACGCTCCAGCGGCCAATAGGGCGTCTATGTATTTATTATGTCTATGGTTAAGACACTACCAGCTTAGAGACGGTAGGCAATTAAGGTCACAGTTATAAAAACTTAGGACACTAATGAGACCTTTCTACTGACTCTGAAATACACCAAAAGAAAGATGCCCAGGGTCCCTGCTCATCTGTGTGTATGTGCCTTAGGCATGCTTCATGGAGGTATGAGGACTACAGATGTGGCCAGGTAATGTCCGTACTGTGAAATGCCTGAGACAGTGCTTCTGGGAGACAGGAAGGACAGCTGATCATTCTTGCAGTGGCAGACCATGTGTAACAACACCTGCACAGGATCGGTATATCCGAATATCATGCCTGTGGGACAGGTACAGGATGGCAACAACAACTGCCGGAATTACACCAGGTACGCACAATCCCTCCATCAGTGCTCAGACTGTCCGCATTAGGCTGAGAGAGGTTGGACTGAGGGCTTGTAGGCCTGTTGTAAGACAGGTCCTTACCAGATATCACCGGCAACAATGTCACCCTATGGGCACAAACCTAACTTCGCTGGACCAGACAGGACTGGCAAAAAGTGCTCATCACTGACGAGTCGTGGTTATGTCTCACCAGGGGAGATGGTCGGACTCACGTTTACTGTCGAAGGAATAAGTGTTACACTAAGACCTGTACTCTGGAGTGGGATTGATGTGAAGATGGAGGGTCTATCATGGTCTGGGGTGGTGTGTCACAGCATCATCGGACTGAGCTTGTTGTCAATGCAGTCAATCTCAACACTGTGCGTTACAGGGAAGACATCCTCCTCCCTCATGTGGTACCCTTCCTGCAGGCTCATCCTGACATGATCCTCCAGCATGACAATGCCACCAGCCATACTGCTTGTTCTGTGCATGATTTCATGCAAGACAGGAATGTCAGTGATCTACCATGGCCAGTGAAGAGCCCGGATCTCAATCCCATTGAGCACATCTGGGAGCTGTTGGATCAGAGGGTGAGGGCTAGGGTCATTCCCCCAGAAATGTCTGGGAACTTGCAAGTGCCTTGGAGGAAGAATGGGGTGACATCTCACAGCAAAAACTGGCAAATCTGGTGCAGTCCATGAGGAGGGTTCCTTAGCTCCTAAAATTGATTTGAGACAAGAATGATGTATCATACAGAGATGCATGACATATGATAGTTCTGAGCACTCATTAAACTTCTTAAAAGTACGATCCATCTACATTCTTTGTCTACTTAAGACACAATATAATTGGATGGTTTTTGCAAGATTTACTGAGAATGGCATTTGTAAGTGCTCCATTTCCAAGCCTTGTCCTGGTAAGCCCGCTCTACCGCTAGTAACTTGGCTGACGAGGTTTCAGAACCACATTCTAGTCATTAATGTGACTGGAGATTGCTGGCCAGAAGCAAGAAACAGGCCTTGCTCCTTTATTGACATTTACAGAATGTTGTTTTATACATTGCCTAATACCGGCAACAATCTGGCCGATGCCATTAAAGCTTTGGAAGAGCACTTTACTCCCAAAAATAAATGTGGTAGTGGAAAGCATGCAGTCAGAAAATGTGTACAGGGGACTGATGAATCTGTAGTACAATTAATTTCTGCTTTGAGAGACTTGGCTACTACTTGTGAATATGCTGAGAACCTGGATCATATGCTGCATGATCAGCTGAATGCAGGCATAATTGAAAGAACTGATTCTTCTCCGTGGGTTTCTCGGATTGTTGTAGTCCAAAATAAATTGTGGGGGGATCTGCATGTGCGAGGGCCCAACAAGGCCGTTATAGTAGATAGCTATACATTGCCACACTTGGCCGAAATGATGACATCATTACAAGGTGCAACTGTCTTTTCATCTATAGAATTAGAAAGTGCATATCATCAGGTAACTTTACATGAAGATAGCTGGGACCTCACAGCTATATGTTCCTCTCTGAACATGCCACACAACTGCTTGTTCAGTCACTTGTCATAACTAGACTGAACTACTGTAACTCTCTCATTGCAGGCCTCCCTGCATGTGCAATTAGACCTCTGCAAATGATCCAGAATGCAGCAGCACATCTGGTCTTTAATGAACCAAAGAGAGCACATTTGTTACACCACTCTTTGTCTCTCTCCACTGGCTGCCGGTTGATGCACGTATTAAATTCAAGGCTCTGATGCTGGCATTCAAAACAGTCACTTGGTCTGCTCCAGCATACCTAAAATCATTTCTGCAGAAGTACACGCCCACCAGAAGCCTGCTAAGGAACGTTGACTTGTCGTACCAACACAGAGGCACCAAAACACTTTCCCGGACTTTCAGTTTCATCATACCACATTGGTGGAATGATCTTCCAAACTCCATCCATGAAGCTGACTCACTCTCGGTCTTCAAAAACCACTTAAAACACATCTTTTCCAAGAGCACTTAACCAGTCACAAAAAAAAAAAAGAATTCTTGTTGCACTTTAATCTGTTTTGAATACTATTCTGATGCTAGTGAAACTTTGTAGTATGGCACTTTTCATACCACTGTCTCCTTAAGATGATTTGCTTATGTTTTCCTCTTTTGTAAGTTGCTTTGGATAAAAGCGTCTGCCAAATTAATAAAATGTATTACTTCTGCTGAGCTGGAAACGGAGCCAGAGTTTGTGGCCTTACTGTCCACTGCTCTGATCGGCATATCTCGTGAGGAATTTGCTGCTGCCTCTGCTCACTGTTCTGAACACTCTGCACTGCGTACACAGATTGTATGTGGTTGGCCCCCTTATCCTGTTGCTTTGGATTCTGTGTTATACTCATACTACATACTAAGACATGAGTTCAGTGTTCAAAATAACTTTGTGTTCAGAGGTTCTTGGCTGGTGATACCTAAACAACAGCATGGGACACTAGTTAGCATTGTGCACGAAAGCCACCAGGGAACTGTAAGAACGAAACAATGCCTGTGTAGCGGGACCTTAAAGAGGAAAAAACTACCTCTACATATGCAAGACTACGCCACCCTGTTTGACCAGGGAAATGGTGAATTTAACCACCTACAAAAGGACACACAGGAGCGTGGGTTTTTTGAAAGGAGGGCCGGAGATGTGGATACAAAATAATACAAAAGCTTTATTTAAGTAGTCAACAACAATCTTAAAAAACAACATTAAAAAACTAGGTCAACATTCATCCTTCAACATTCATGACTTTTAAAGGAACCAAAAAGAAGGCAGAAGCTTAACATTGGAGGTACTCTATTTTAGTGAGCACAAGGCACCTATAATCACTCTTACCACCCTGTGCACAGATGTCAACACACGCACTACAATAAGGTCAAACATGAACGCACAGCACTCCGTGACAAAACCTCCACCACCGCACGTGAGGGCCCACTAGCAGCCTGCCCTGAAGCCTCGGCTCCTATAACGAAAGTAAAATTACAACACTGGTCTCAACATTCAACAAGGACACTTAATAATTACAAAAACCAATAATAAACATTTAAATTAATAAACCAGAAAATCATGAAACAATACTACGATAATGGGGTTCACAATTGGTACCAAAGCTGGGCGTATGTTCACCTCACTGTCCCTCTAACAACACCCGTAAAGCAAAACTGAGATAAAGCAAAAAAAAAAACAAGAAAACAAGCCAAATGAAAAAACAACATTCATAAAAGGAATACACTGAAAATTAAGTAAAATAAATATACCAAAAGCAATTAGAGTAAATCACAAACAAATTGAAGGACTAGTTGAAGAAAAGAACCCATCGATCACAAGAACAAATACTGGCAGGCAGGCGTCACACACCACACATAGATCGACGGCATACGTGTTGACGAGAAAGTTTGTCACAGGAGAGAGTCACAATATACAAAACAGCGGCATCAAACAGCGTTGCCCCGCAGGCCTCGCAGAACAGTCTATTCCTCCTAAAATGTAAACATAAAACATATTTGCGGTATAAAAATGAGCGCTGCACAATAGCGGTAGTTTCACGTACCTTAATTTCATACCCAGGCGCACATCCACATTACGCACACACAGAAGGTTACCACATCACAAAGCACGGGACTGCGGGAGAGGCATGAAAGGGGGAAATAGCAGCCACCAACAGCCCACAGCAGCGAACTATCCTCACAACTACAAACCAAATCATTATTACAAAAGATCACGCATCTGGGTGATTCTCACGAAATCCAGATTTAGAAGGTGTCCAGCATCAGAATTTTTAAAATGCCCTTAAAGCCAATTTTCTTTTTGCACATATAAGATTAAGGTCTGAACTTACTATAACCATTATTTTTACAAGATTTAAAAAAATATTTCCTATCTAATTATTTACATTTTTAGATGAAGTCCATAAAAAATTATCATTACCGCAACATGACATTACATTAAATATACGGTTAAAAATGTGTATTTTTGGCTAATGTTAAAGTAGACTCTTATTACTCGTGCTCAAAGCTATGTAAAACTCTGGAGAGATTACTTTTTTCATATTTATTATTTTTTGTAATTTCCTTATTTTCTCTCATTACCGAAACATACGTGATGATTTACAATTTCTTTTATTTAATTGTTTTACTAAAAGATAACATACACATTTGTTATGTAGCAGACCTTAAATAAGTAGTGTTGTATAATATGTATATACATTTTAAAACAAAATATGATTATTTTCATATTTGTATAATATGATAATAATATGTTGTATAATATGTATATACATTTTAAAACAAAATATGATTATCTAATTATTACTTAATTTGTAAAAAAGATACATGTTGCGGTAATGAAAATGCCATTTCGGTAATGAGAATCAATGTTTCGGAAATGAGATTTAGCTCACACATTAACGTTGACAAAGGGGTTTGATGCCTAACCCTGTTTTACATATTTAAAACGCATAAAATTTTTAAAATAATATTAATTTCATGAACAGTTTCATTTTCTCATTTATCGTAATCATCACAGTACCATGCCTTGTGTTAACAAGTGTTGTCTATATAAGTTACAATGTTATGCTCATAAAGAATCATGTCATGTAGCCTACACTGTAGTACTAACAAATATACAACCATTAGTATAAATATTATCATTCTAGTATAACACATAATCATGTGTTCATGAGAACTTTTTCAATGTAACATATTATCATGTGGTCCTGAGAAACATTTAAATGTAACAGCATCATGTGCTCTTGTAAAAAGATTTTAGTTTAGCTAAAACACTTTGGTCCTGACGTTCAACCACACAACCTTTTTCTGAGAATAATTTAATGTGAAGAACTTGAATAGCAGCAACGCGATTTATGAGTTGGTCAAACAACTAAAACAAACAACTGGAACGACTGCTTTGTACTAGAGATGCACCGATCGACCGGCCAGGGACCGGAATTAGCCGATTTACCGCATGCTCGGCCCGGACCGGTAACCGGCCGGTCAGCCTCACGTCTTACGATTCCAAGCCGGTCCGTTTTGTTGCCAGCGGCGCAGGCAATAACGTCACAGCCGCATGTAAACATGTCATTGGCGTGGGAGATCTTCACTGTGTGAGTGAAGTATATATAAAGTTCGAAATGTGTAATAATTGTAAGGCCAACGTAAACCGTGGGGGGACCACCACAATAACTTTCGGAACAACAAACCTAATTAGACACTTATAACACCATCACCCAGCTGAAAATACCCATTTTAAAAAAGAAGCTAAAAAGTGAAAGCGGCTAAAGCTTGTCAGAGCTCAGAGCCAGTCACAAGTCAGCAGCCCTTCCTATCATTCCTTGGAATGAGCAGCGAAAAGACCAAAGCAATTAAAAGGAAAATTATGCAATTCATGGCCCTGGATGACCAGCTGTTCTCCATAGTTGAGGACAAAGGGTTCAATAATCTGATACATTTCCTCGATACAGAGTATGAGGTACTTTCCGACGTCGCGTTGCCCGAGTTGTTTAATCTCGTGTCATGTCACACACGCAGCCTGTTATCTGTCAACATTTGGGTACACAAATCCGGGAGAGGGGAAGGGGGTGCTGGATGGCAGAGGCAGGCTAAATACATACAAATTGTGCCGTTGTGATTTAACGTAATTTTTCCCACCGTGTCCGATATTAAAATCAGTGCGACATACATTACAAAAGGCGTGGGCATTGTCGATATGGCTTCGGGATATGAAATTCAAGTCTTCCATCCAGCTGTTGTTAAATTTACATGTATATTTTGTTTTTTCACCGGAGCACCAGCTGATTCTTCTCCTCCCATCTACCAGTGATGCTTGATTTAACATCCCGCGTCTACTACCTGCGCGGATTTCAACAGTGCAAATGGGTTGTAGGTTGCCAGATTGTGGTCATGGCAACTGGACCACCTTGGAATAATATATTGATGTGATTATTCATATAACGTGGTTTGGGCCATACAAATTACGGGAGTTTTTTTGGGAGAAATAACAAACGGGAGACTCCCGGAAAAACGGGAGTGTTGACCGGTATGCAAGCCATTCCTGAAGCAGTGCTCTGTTTTACAACTGATATTTGTACATCTAACGTAAGTTGAGCGTATTGGACACTTCAGTTTTTCAGATCTTTGGAATTGTTTTGTTAGACGAGTAATAAAGAGAAAAAGGTCCATTTATAAAAATAGTGGAAAATGACATCTGTTATATAAAGCAACTCATTTGCAGTTAATTGTTATTTCTACCTCTTTCCAGTCACAGAGCACTTTATTTTCAGAGTTGTTTAAGTGAGAGAAGATCCTGTAACGTAGTGCAGTTTGGGGGAAATTGTAATGTTTAATAATCAATTTTATTATGAAAATAAAATTTAGCATTGAAGCAAGGTAGATTTTGTTTGTATATGTGGTCAATAATAGTTCTTGGAAAGAAAATCGGAAAAAATCGGTATCGGCAGGTCACACTTGCAAAAAATCGGAAATCGAAATCGGCCAAGAAAATTGCAATCGGTGCATCTCTACTTTGTACCAATCACGTTTTCCCCCAACTGTAACTCATTCATGAGCGTTTTTTATGTTTTGCCCATATGTCAGGTAAAATGCAGAAATGTCTAGCAGAGGAGGTGACATTTCTGCAAGGTTTACGCAATTTGTTCAAGAAGTGTTTAAGGCAAATATCAAGTTATACTGAAATGAGCAAGAGTTATAGTGCATGTCCCTCCTTCAGAAGTCTGTTTCTCATCACCGAAACATTGAGTATCTCCACCGCAACAGGCCTTCAATTGTTGCGGTGAATGATAATGGTGTTGCGGAGGATGAGCGAGCTTAAACATTCTTGCTAACTGTGGAAGCTAAATGAGGGTTAGCTAAACTTTCCCTCTCTTTTTATATTTAGACCATAATGGGGTATATAGTAATCAAAAAATTAAAACGGCAACATTTTTTAAAACTTCACAAACTCATGTTTCAGTAATGAGAACTAAAAAGTTGTGTAGGTACTATGACAAACAAAATTTTAACTTTTATTTGGAGAGAAAAAATAAGAACTGCTTACCTGGTAGCCATCTTGAGTGTCACAGTCAATTATGTCCCTTCCAACAAAATTTCTTGAAAATGTTAGTTCCTTGAGGACTTAAACAATGATTGAAAATTGTTGCGGAGGATGAGAAAATTGGTCTTGGACACATTTATATTCCTTATTTTTGTCACTACATTTACCAATGTTCAGCAAATACCACATGTTTCTTTACTGTAAATGTTTATAGTATAACATGCACTGAAGCTTTTTATTTTTTATAATTTTTAATTATAAATATTTCCATCTCAAAGAACACAAATCCAGTCATGGACACGTTGCGGTAATGAAAAATTTCCCCTTAAATGTGGAAAAAACAACAAAATTGGTTTTTATGATGTCATTTGAAATAATGTGCAAAATAGTACATGAAGAGATGTTTATAACTGTATCCTTATTTTGATAGCATTTACTTTTATCATCAAAATGTTTCATGACACCTCATATGTCTAATTTCGCGAGAATCACCCATCTGTGTTTTAACTAGTTAGCCAAACAACACATACCTCCAAGCGGAAACAGATGAGAAAACCAGAAGGGGCGGTCCCCGGGCAATGACGCACCACACAGATGGCAATCACACAAACGGTAATCACACACATTGGACTAGAGTCCCCTTTTATACGGTAGTGCACAGTTCATAATTGGACCCTCGATGACCCAAGCGCATTAATTTTATTAGAGACGCAACAGTACGTACCAACAGTACGTACCACCACACCTGCATTAAAATCTAGTGGTGGCTTAATATGGACACACTCGTGGCAGAAAAAGTTGCTGGCTGTCAGCTTTGTCTTTCTTTGTATAACAGTGACAAACCCTCTGCTGTGCCACTCTAGCCCATTCCTTTGCCCTCTGCAGCCAGGGAAAAACTGTCGGTATGCCCTGATGCTCATAGACTATTATAGTAAATGGGCCGAGGTAACCTTAACTACATCGGTTGCAACAAAACAAGTGACTGCATTTCTCACCTCTATCTTCAGTAAACATGGCAACTCAACAACTCTAGTGAGTGACAATGGGCCTCAGTTCACTTCACCTGAGTTTGCTACATTCCTGAGGGAAAGGGACATTAAACACATTCGCACATTGGTCTATCAATCTGCTGCAAAATGAGCTATTGAAAGCTCCTTAAAAGCACGATTCTGTTAGCTATTCAAAATCAGCACCATGGAAAGCAACAGTGACTGATTTCCTCAAGATACACTGCATGCTATGACAAGTGTTTCCTCCTTTGAGTTACTTCATGGAAGGAAAATGTGCACACGCCTCAATGTTCTTTCACCCCCACCTTCTGGCCATGAGCCTACACAGATTTATAAATGTGTTTCAGCACGGCAAGATGAAATGAAAGCTCGCTTTGATCACCAACATTGAGTATGCCATTCTTCTTTCAAAAAAGGGGATAAGGTGTGCATAAAGAAACCAGTACATGTTCCAAAAGCTCATCCCAAATTCACTCCTCCAGCTGAGGTTAGGAAAAAAGTTGGCCCTTACATGTCTTTGACATGAGAAACATCAAAGACGTGAACCTGGCTGGCTAAAGGACTATGTATACTAGTTACAGAAATTAACATGGCGCAAAATACAGCGCAAACACAAATACAAACATTCACATATTGTCATTATGTTCACATTGATTATTATTAATAAATATTTTCTCGCATTCATTTAATGTGCTGTTAGTGTATTCTTTCACATACATTCTTAATTGCTTAATTGCAATTGTAATGCTCTTTTTTCCTATTTAATTAATTGTTATGTGACTACAGGAAGAATTAATTTAAGTGAGAGGGGAATATGTGGTGTCCTTACATTGATTCACCACTAGATAGCACTCAAGCTTTTATTTTGTAATTAGGCATGTGAGAAGAGTAGAAGTGATGCAGACCATGTGTATTGCAATGGTAGTTCTGAGCACTCGTTACAATTTTTAAAAGGACGACCTATTTGCATTCCTTGTTTTCTTAAGACACAACACATGGCAACATTGCTGTTTTGCTGAGCCGGGAAGTGGTTAGTGGAGATTTGTTTTGCTGGATTCACTTGACCATCTCTAGGGTCTTATTCCGTCTTGTTGCAACGTCCTGAACTAGTGATTCTTGCTTCTGTCCAAGTTCAACTTGCTGTTCTCTTAATTCCTTAGCGTTTGATGGACTATGCTTAAAGTGTCCAACAATCTTGTGACATTTGGCCAGAACACTTTCAAATCCACTGTCATAAAGGGAAACCGTGACGTTCTTTTTAGAATGTAGGGCGTGCAGTGCAACAACCATGTTACGAGCACTATCAGTGCCAAATATGGTTAACTTTTCCTTGATTTTCTATTGCAACATCCAGAAAATTATCAGCACATTCCACAGCATAGTGTCACTCTTCTATTTTACTCACAGTTAGTGCAAACGATTGCGCTGTGACGCCGAAGTAGATGCCATTGCTCACAGAAGTCCAATGGTCCGCTATGAGAGCAACGTGCTTTGCTTGCTCAAGATTGTTCATCCTCCATGCACTTTCACCTTCATACAAACCGTGTATTCTTGAAATAATGGTTCCTCTCGAGAGCAGATTATAAGAGGTGTCTCCCAACTCAATACAAATAATTTCTGTCAGTCTGTCATCATCTACTTTGTTAATTGGGCAGCAGTTTTTAGCTATGTATCTAGCCAAATCATTAGCAACCTTCTCACTTATAGGTTTCATCACACGCCCACGAGTAACCCACTCTTGTAATTTAGATTGGCAAGGCCCAGTAGAGATAGTTTCGTTAGGGTGTTTTGCTTTTAGGTGATACATACAAGAAAAATTACTTCTGTGGTAATTAAATTCGGTTTTGCAAACTGTGCAGATTACTTTTGTTTTCTCCAAAGATCCATTGAGAAACTTTTAAAGTGAAACTTTCCATCTAAAACATCTTCGTTGTCCATCTTTAGCCAGGATGTTTCGGTTTGGCAGCACACACGTGGTCCTAAGTTATAGGTCAGGATGTTAACTGACACATACACAGGATGTAAACAAACACATCTGCATTAATTGTGCTAATTTTTTTTAACGGGTTAAATATTTCAAATTCATAACAAAAATTAACACGTAAATTTTTACAGCACTCCATACATGCAATCCATATGCATCTCAAAGTATTCTTAAACAAATTTCCACTTTTTTTTTTTTTCAAATCACTGATAATTAATTACACAACTTGGAAAGAGATTTAAATAATACATCTATAATTATAAAATAATGTATCATGTATACATGCATAGCTGGTTTCAGTTATGAACAAAACATGAAACATAAAGCACATTATTAACACATTCATTTTCTTAACTCACATTAACTGAATTCTTATTGACGAAGCTAGTCCTTTATATCTGAATTAGCCTTTGCTTTAGCTTTAACAAAATCATCAAATTCCTTGCTGTGTCGAGCTATAAGGTGAGTAATCAAATTAGTTTTGATACAAATTTTAAACGCCAGGGGCCTGGGTAGCTCAGCAAGTAAAGAAGCTGACTATCACATCTGGAGTTGCAAGTTCAAATCCAGGGGGTGCTGAGTGACTCAAGTCCGGCTACCTAAGCAACTTGCTGGGGTGGGTAGAGTCACGTTGGGTTTACCTCCTCGTGGTCGCCATAATGTGTTTCTTGCTCTCGGTGGGGCACGTGGTGAGTTGTGCTTGGATGCCATGGAGAAAAGCACAAAGCCTCCACACGTGCTAGGTCTCCATGATAACGCACTCAACAAGCCACGAGATAAGATGTGCGGATTGATGGTCTCAGATGAGGAGGCAACTGAGGTTCATCCTCCACCACCCGGATTGAGGCATTATGCCACCATGGGGACTTAGAGCGCTGGAAACTTGGCATTCCAAGTTGGGGACAAAATACAAAAATAAAACAAAATAAAAGTTTAAACGTTCAAAGTAATTATTAGCCCTAATCATCAGCTGTTTTAAAAAATTGCCATATATCCAATAGTGCAGATAATTGCATTTATTGGCCGATGTTTGACAGATACATCGGTACATGTCTATTTTCAGAGAATCGATTTTCACTCCCTCAGCTTCCTGCTTCTCATATATGGACTGTCCTTTGAACATACAAAATTATTGACAGGTAGAAAGCATCTCAGAATTTTCTAATTGGCTATACAAAGAATCTGACCATCTGTCGCACACTTCGATGTTGGGTCGAGTGAAGCAACACTAGGGGACTTTCTTGAAGGCCTCGGTTACCTCAGAAACTTGAGAAAAGACAGAATTTGCCTGTGCTTCCCCCAGACATACAGGTATAAAGGGACAGAATCATGCCTCTGTTCATTCAGATTTCTTCTTCGGAGCCGAGCGGTTGTGCGATCAGCGAGCTGAGATAACTTACTGTTCCATCAGCGTGGGGTTGGACTGGAACCCTCTGTCATCCCCACAGCCTTCAACGCTAGACCATTGGTTTCTTGGGTCCAGGCGCCGCTCACAGCCATGCCCCAACCCCCCTCCCCCCATTCCTTTCTTCCCGGAGGTGCATGATGAGCTGACGAGGTTGTGGAGGGCAATGCCCACAACCAACCTCCTCACTCATCCACTCTCACCACCCTCGATGTCAAGTACACGGGTACTCGGAGGTCCCCCAGGTGGACAGAGCGGTTCCAATCCACCTGTGCCCCGTGAACACCGCCACCAGGCAGGATCGCCACGGTGCTCCCCTCCAAGGCCTGTAGAATAACGTAATCACTGACCGCCAAAGCCTACAGTGCCACTGGACAGGCCGCCTCTGCCCTGCATGCCATGGCCCTCCTGCAAGTTCACCAGGCCAAGGCACTCAAAGATCTGCACTTGGGTAGTTCATCAAGAGGGTTCTCTGCATTCTCTGTCAGCAACTCCGGCAGACACCCATATTGTCCTAAGACCGCGACCGGGCTACATACCCAAGGTTCCTACAACCCCCTTCAGGAACCAGGTAGTGAACCTGCAAGCGCTGCCCCGGGAGGAGGCAGACACAGCCTTTTCGTTGCTGTGTCTGATGCATGCTTTGCGTACCTATGTGGATCGCATGCAGAACTTTAGATGTTTTGAGCAGGTCTTTGTCTGCTTTGGTGGACAGAGGAATGGGAACGCTCCCCCACCACTACAATCTACTACAATACTGGACTACAATCCAGCTGTTTCTTGTAGTTCTCGAGCAGTGTTGTCTGTGGGAGAGAATAACTCCCTTTTGCATGGACTTTGTGCTTTGTAATCTTGCAGACAATTTACATGCACAAACAGCTATTTTCACAATAAAGGAAATCCCAAAAAGCATAATTGGGCCTCTTTAATAAAATACTTTTAGGACAAGCAGACAAAACACTGAAAACATTTTGTCTCATATCTTGGAGCAACCTCACACAGCTCTGTTAGCACTATGCGTGTGCGTTCCTCCATCCCTATGACTTTAACGTGCAGATCTATAATATATTTTTCAAAAGTGTCAGTAAACCGGTTCTTCTGCACAGATCATGTTCGACTTATAAACTCTACACAGTCTTTGGATTTTCTAGACACCATTATTTCCGGATGACCAGAGCAACATTTCAGATATGGTGATTGGTTCATTGATTAGTCCAGTTATGAACAAATGATTCAGTCACAATACTTTTTTGATGCGCATCTTGTTTATGCTGTAAATGTGTTTCCAGCATAGTTTATGCATATTTCTTCTTATCGAATAAAAAATGTATCCACTTCAAGTGAGCGTATATTTTTTATTTTGCACATTTTGGAGATTTTATTTGCATCTTAATGTTTCCATCCAGAAGTTTTTATGCAATATCCCAGATATATGCACATCAAATATGTGTGTGGAAACCCAGTGATATCTGTCAGGTATTAGAGACTTATTTATTTTTTGTGCATGCCATTCCATAATAAAATTGTTATATCTTCTTTTTACAAATGCACAGTTCAGTTTGCCCATTTTATTTTTCATTGTGTGAAACTACAACCATATGACCTTTATAATTCCTATCAAGCATTACTTTGTAGTAGTAATGTTTCTCATGAATAATAGATTAATACATGGCCTTTGACGAGTCTATGTTCCCATGGAAACCTTTCACAGGAGGAATCAACCAATGTATTGTTATTTCTGACTCAAAATTGTTGTTTTTGACACACTCATTGTATTTCTCTAAAAGAACGAATTTTATCAAGCTTCCAAATTACACATGAAATAGCAAGAAATGTCATGGGAAATTGACAACATTTTGAATGTGACTGACCTTACTGGGTGGATTGAGATAAATTGTGTTGTCACTGGTTCTTCTAGTTGTTTTCATTGAAGCCGGTGAGAGCTTAACCAATGTTTTTAAATTACCTCTCAGAAATTCAGATGTAGATTCTAATTATGCATTATCTATCCTCACACAAGTGATAGCCTAAATGAATGGATATGATTTCTCTATGCAACATGAGATGGATACCATATAATTTTCTGATATACCTAAGCCTTTTTCCTGGTTAAAAATGAGAAAAGTATTGGAATGTTGCCTGACTTAAGTGGTTATTTTTTCCCCATAACTTTGAAAACAAGCCTGAAAATATTAAAGTGTCTTATGCATATTTCATGCTGATCATTTCAGCCTCCCTGTTAGAGGGTTTAGACTTCAAGATAGATTAGATGTAAATCATTCGAATACACATTTACACTGCTTAAAATTCCACTGGCAATTTTGGTTTGCTGTATGACATGGCAATATGCATTGGATTTGCTATGGATACATTCACTTATGACAGTCTACACAATCTCAGACAGTAACTTTATCTTAAATAAAAGATAACATATATGGAGACAATGATCTTATTCCACCTGCTTGCCTTGCAGACTCTTTGTTTGGATGCAGAACATTTGACACTAATATCATATCAGTATCCATAAGTTATCGCACAGGTTACTCCATGGATGGTAAACATACTTGTATGGAAATATGAGAATATTTCTCTATACACCTGTATATTAAGCAGTTTATTTATATTGTCTAAGCTATTGTTAATTTGGAAATGCATCTCTATGCATGTTCACAAATAATTAAACAGTTGCATTGCAATCTAAATGCCTCTGACATGCACAATCCAAAGAAACATACAGTATATTCATACTTGTATACAATTTACAATCAAACTTGCAAAATGTCTGTATAGTTTGAGGAAAGTCCTCATTTTTAAATGCACTGAGCCATTTGATGTGATGGCCAATCAAGTCAGTAGAGGGCCAAATGTCACCAAGAAAACGTGACTTATAACATCCTTTCTCTTTACAGATAAGTTTCAGGTAGGTAATTTAAAGTTGCAGTGAAGCATGGCAATAACCTTTAGAATAATCAATGACACAAGTATTATTCACAAAGACAGACTGTCTGTGTGATGCACTTTCAGCATAGTTAACGTAGAGGAAGTGTCTACACTTTCATCATACATACATTGATATTGAAGAGCTAAGTAAAGTAAGTGTGCGGTTACATTTTTTATTTTTTTAACCATTAAATGTATTTATTTATTTAATTAAGTTATTTATTTGCTTATTAATTTTGTTCAAGACTATTTATTTTCTTTTTGACATTATTCCAGAAATTCTGTTGATTCAGCTTGTTGTATACTTGTGTTCCCCTTCTGTCACTCACTCGACGTTGTGTCAATGTAGTGAGCGTATGCTGTTGGATATATGGTGCATTCCAGCGGCTTACTCTCCTTCTGCGCGATCAGTGCAGAGTATGCCCCCAGGTGCTTCGACAGCACCAAGAGAGTATATATTCCTGACAAGAAAGTATATTTTCTCTATTAGAGCACATTGACGTGAATATCTTTTTAAAGACATGTCCTTTTAAAGATGCCTTTCCATCTTTGTGTAGTTCCTGGATGCGGTCATTATCTCTCCGCCTCCAATGGCCATGGGCGCTGCTTCATGTGTCAGGGCAGCGAACACATTGAGGTAGCATTCGTGGATGGTTAATGTTCTCATTGTGAGAACATGACCATGGCAACATTGCGGTTGCGGCTTTCCTTCTTCCACGGGAAAGCATCTCTAGCCACCCCCCACCGTGCCTTCTACATACGGGTACAAGGCTGGCTTGGCTGGCATTGGAGGCAATTTTCACGCAGAGCTCTAGATGCTTTGAGCAGCTCTTTGTCTGCTTTGGTGGACAGCAGAAAGGGAACGCTGTCATCCACCTCATCCAGAATAAGTGGAGCTGAAGATGCCACTCCGCTCTGCTGAAGCAAAACTTGCGTGTATAGATCGTTGAATAATAGATCGTTGATAGATGAATCGATGATCAAAAGAATCTTTAGTTGCAGCCCTACTTCATTGTAAAGAGAAAGGTCCAGGTTACTTCTGTAACCTCCTTTCCCTGATGGAGGGAACGAGACGTTGTGTTGATGAAGTGACACTAGGGGTCACTCTTGGGAGCCAGAGACACCTCTGATCTTTGATAAAAGGCCTATGGGAATTGGTGAGTGGTATTTGCATGCCACTCCCCCGAACATACAGGTATACATAAACATTTGTTATAATGATCATGTTATTTATACTACATATTAAAATGCTGCCAGAAGGCATGATGTTATAATCATTTTAATAGTAATCCTAAAAGAAGTTCACCTTGTTGTTGGTTTCACTGTTATGATGATAGAATGATCTGGCAAAATTGGACCACAACTCTCCAAAATAAATCCACAGATTATTCAAATTGGCAGATACGTGTGAACTACCAAGACAAGTATTCAACTCTTTGCACTTCCTAGATGACATGTTGTTAAACTCTTCTTCCTGTAAGGAAACTCACAACATTGTAAAGTGATGTTTAAAGAATATTCTGGGTTTAATACAAGTTGTTTCAATAGACAGCATTTGTGGTATAATGTTGATTAACCCCTTTCAAAAAACAAACAAACATTTTTTACAGTTGAGGCACCTATAATAGAAGTGAATGGGGTAAATATTTGGAGGGTTTAAAGGCAGAAATGTGAAGCTTATACGTTTATAAAAGCATTTACATTTAATTCTTCTGTTAAAACTTGTGAATATTAAAGCTGTAAAGTTGTGTTTAACTGTTGTTTTTGTGGGACTACAGGGTTACAGCAGCAGACTGTACACTAATAATTAAACATTAATATAAACCTATAGAATGATCCTGCCGAGTGTACACTAATAATAACAGATAGATATAAAAGAGTGTACACTAATAATAACACATTGATATGAGCCTATAGATTACTCCTGCCCTGAGAGCAGCAGAATGTACACTAATGATAATGCACTGGTATGAGCCTTTAGAATAATCCTGCCCTGAGTGCAGCAGAATGTAGACTAATGATAATGCATTGATATGAGTGTATAGCATACTCCTGCCAGAGAATCAGAAATTCAGATAATCAGAGAATTATTGCACCTCGACCTGTAATTGGCCAAAATGCTCCATTCGGAAGCTTGATCTCTGACCCACTTTCTGTAGATCTGAATTTCTGAATATTGAATTTGGTGTTCTGAATTTCTTCTTCATCTTGAAAACTTGAAGCTGTATTGTTTAAATGGGATATTTACAGTGTAAGAATTCAGATCCAAAAATTTGCTGTTTGAAAATACATATTTATAAAATTGTACCATAAAAAAAACAATTCAATTTGGTTAAATATGAAATGTCCAGGATTGGAGTTTAAAAAATTATAATTCAAACCTATTTAAAATACAACGTGATATTAAATTTGGCAAAATCACACTTATAATTCAAATTCAAAAGTCTATAATTCAGATTTACACAATTCAAATTCAAATTGTTTTGGCATATTTCTGGCTCCATAATTATATAGCATAAATAAAAATAACAAAGATATATTATGAGGCATTTCAAACAACCATGTAGATTAGAGCAAATTAACATGCCTAGCAATTATGAGTTATAATGATTTACAATGAGAGAATATTGCATTAGTGGATTATTTATGATTCCCCAACTGAAATGAAATTAGTTCTGCAAATTACTCCACCCTCAGTGGTCAGTGGTCATTAGAATTTTAAAACCTTGCAACACACTTGCAACAGGTTCTGTGTCTTATATTCTTAATAATTTGATCAGAATTAACTGCTTTTTGGAGAAGATTTTTGAGTCAAGGAATGAAATACTATCACAGAACATGACATTATTATAATCTTCTCGGTTTTCCTAAATGTATGCTTTCTTTTCTAAATGTATGTTTGCTGTTTGGATAGTTTGATGGATTGTTTTCTTAAATGTGTCTATTTGCACCCTGGGGTAATTAGCATCTGCCACACAGTGCAGCTGTGAAATATACGACAAAAAAGGTGTTGTTGTGGTGGTGTGAGGAGTAAAGACAGCTTCGAATCAAATTTTGCTACACTCTTTTACCATCCGATTTCCTGATTCCACTCTTTTTTCTTTCTTTTTTTTGTGATTATCATTTTTTATTGATTCATCTATTAAACAATGAAAAGGAAAACATAACAAGCAGAATCAATATTTAACCCTCACAACTGGATCTCAACACTCCACTCTCAAATAAGTCACTGCGTGTAGTAATCCACTCTGACCAGCAAAAAGGGGACTTGTTGATACATAATTTGGGGTTCAGACATATGCTCGAGGCAACATTTAATTTAATGTCCGAATTAAACACTCTGGACACTCTTTGTCCACACTGAGTGCAACTGCGAGACAACGGGGTGTAATTTAACTTCTCCAGTTAGTTAGGCACAAGAATGCCCAAATAAATTGTCACAAGGGTATTCCAAATTCTGTGGAGAAGCTTTTTTTTTTTTTAAACCAAACATGAGTTTGGTGGAAAAGTTTTGTTACGTTTGCCTCCACTGTAATGTATGTGTTATTCTATTTGTAATTGGAGCAAATTTACATTGTGCATGTTGTTTCTCTTTAAAACCATACAACTACAAAGAATTTGAAAGAATATTTGATAAAGGGAGTTCATGCTGTGTTCAAAGGTGTCCCATGGGACATAAATCAGCATTATTTGCGGAGCTAACGTAAGTTGAAAACACAATGCAATTAGCCCTCAACACAACAGCCTCAATAGAAATGAAACATTTGCCAAAAGTTTCCATTTACAAAAAGTGCTCTAGACAAAGCAGCACTAATTTACACTGGGGAAATGTTCAATCAATAGTGCTTTGTCACAGATCTCAAGAGTGCTATTGCTAAGACTTAGTTCAGGGCAAAAGAGTACAAAAATGATCAAGGAGGCTTTTTCTTTATTATTATTAAAATATATACTTAAAAATGTGGATATAAAACACTTTGACTTAACAAAATTCATTCACACAAGCTCAGTGTGCTGCAGCATTCTTGGTGATGCTTCTATTTGATCTCAGTGTAATCTGCAGTTTTGTAAATTAAGCAAACTTCACACAAGCAAATTAAATTGAATTGAACTACAGTACATCTCATACATATTTAAAAATAATGTTTCAAAAATTGAGTGATTCACCACTTGTGTAGAGAGGCTTTGTATAGTTAAGAAGACTTTATATAATGAAACATTCCTCCACACATATACACACACATTCAAATGTAGCATATGTAACTGGAATCCCTTTATAAATAGTAGTACTTTTGCTTGATGTTGCAGGTTTCAGTATATGTCCAAGACAACTGCCATATCGTCCAAGGCAACATAAAAAATAAATAATAAATACTGAGTGCAAACTTCAAATAGACGCTAATTACAGTAAAAATGTTCCTTTTTTTTTGTTTTTTGTTATTTGTTTGTTTGTTCCTCCCGCTTTTAAAATTTCATTTGTCATGACTGCATGGAATCATGAAACACAATGTGGTAACATAGCACATGATTTGTAATGCTGTATGGTGGTATAAGACACAATCTATGAAGGATGAGGAATGGGAAGTGTGGTTTACAATCTGTCTAAGATAAAGGCAGTCTTGTCACTGTTCCTCTTTTTTAATTTATAAAATCATCCATTAATTTTCCTTTCAGTCATGTTCTTTTTCTGCTAGTGAACAAAAACAAAATCACCATCACTTCTCCTATTAACTCAAAGTCATCTCACCACGTCCACGACAAATCCATCATAAAAGTATATTTCAGGTTGTGTTGGTAGAAAAACATGGAAAAAAAGACTTCATTTGAAGCATATCCTTTTCCGTTTCAAGTTATGCCTCACAGACCTGACTGAGAGGCAAGCTTACATACAGAGAATATGAATGGTCTTTGAATTGCAGCCTAGTTGGCAACTCCTGTATCCTTCCCAATGTACATGTCAGCAAGCTTTTTAAACTGTGGGCCCCAGTTAGAGAGGTAATCATATTCATGGTCTCCCTCAGTCACAGCAGACTCCAGTGAGCTCAGTGACTCTGCAATTGATCCGTTGCCCTCATAAGCATAAGTGGCAAGAGAGTCATAGGGAGGTGAGAAAGGGTCCTTGTCATTTTCCTGCAGTCTGTTAATAATGAAGTCTCTGACATCCGCGCACTCCTTTATGGGTGAAGGTCTGTGAAATGGAAACAACATTTCGGGGATGATGTCACGCCTTAGCTTGTTGCTCTCAATCACCTCTGGGTGGCGCAATGTGCCGATGTCAAAGGCCTGGGTGTCCTCTTCGCCACCTCCTTCATCATTATAGCTCACCACGTTATCCCTCACGTCCTCTTTGGAGATTATCAGGGGCTCCTTCCTCCTTTGCTTCTTTAGAGCCGAGAACAGGACCACAAACACTAAAAAAGAGCGAGAAGATGGAAGAAGAGACTTTTTTCACTTCTCATGATAAATTGATAAAGTGGGGATCAAAAGTCTGAGTAGACATAGGAAGTCTGGGATTTAAAATTTAATTTATACCTGGGAATAAACAAAGCTTAAGTATTTTTTTTAAATAAAAATAAGGCCATGCTTTGTTTCTACTCTAAATGCAGCCATAAATGATAAATAATCAACAAATTTAAACATATGGTAATGTTTTTTAATTACTTCTGGTCTTCATTTACAATGCACACTGGTTCTGAATTTGGTTCTGAATCAATTTTATTTATTTATTTTTTTTTTTTCCTTGTGTCACATGCCACCATGCTTCATTCAAAGGAAGATTTTTTTGTTCAAAAAGTAACAATATGACACTCATAAAATCACTTAGCAGCATCTAATATTTCTTTATGATTTGGGTAGCACCAGCTAACAAAACCCAAATTAAAAGAGAACATACAAAATACTAAAACATTGTAGAATTCACATTTATAGTTCAATTCATATCATCATTCAAATTGTTATGCTTATAACATAAATTGTAAGTACAAATAAGCTGTAAAAATAGAAATATTTTCACAAGAGTCCTCAGACTTTTGAGCCCCCATTGAGACATGGATTATGAAAAACAATTCTGGGGCATCATCAAGAAAATGGTTGCCGTGTTCAAGCATATAATGGGCATAAACTCACTGAGTAGGATGAAGATGCAGAGTAGTATTGCCACAAGCGCCCCAGTGCTAAGGCCAGCAGAGAGCAGTAATGCATCAACGCTGCAGGAACCCATGTTGCCTGTGGCGTCACAGCTGCACACGCGAATGGTCAACGTGCTGGTACTGCTCTGGATGGGGTAGTCGCTGTCGGAGATAACCACTGGCAGATAGTAGACACTCATTTCACGCCTGTTAAATCCACTTCTTCTGGTCAAAATTCTGGCTGTGTTATCTTTAGGGGGGAAGGCGTTAAGAGAACACACAAACTGTGTGAGCTGCAGATACTATCTCCTGCTGACTCAAACAACAGAAAATATAAATTTGTTTTTCCTAGTGCCAAAAAAAAAAAGAAAGAAAAAAAAAAAGAGCAAGATTAAGCACATGAATTTTACATAAGCTTCAAGATTTATATGTCAAAGGGAAGATTTATTCACCTTCATTATCAAAGATGGTGAAGTTTGTATTCAGGAAACTCAAACTGAATACAAATTTGTGACCCACAAGAGGTTCATCAGTGTCGATGGCACTGATTGTCTGTATAAGCTGGAAAGGTAGACATAGTTTTTCATGAAGAGTATTACAGTACCTACTGTGCTAAACCGTGTCATTTTATATAAACTGCCATTCAATGGCAAAATGCAGTAAATACACATTTTGTCAAAATTGTAATGACCAAATTCGGGTCTCTTAGACCGAATTATATTATTACACATATCTTTGGTCTGCCCTGTGACAGACAGGCTTTCTCATATTCAGAGAAAATTGACAGAGACTATTTTATAACCCTCATTTGGCCGGAGAAATAAAATATAACAAAAAAACTTTTAAAACTAATTTTCTCAGTACCAGTGTTGGTGGAGTTACTACGATTTGGATTTAGTGTGGTAAATATCATCTCTATTTTTTATGGATCAATAAATAACATTCATGGTCATGCAGTAAAAAACAAATGTATATACAAATAAAATAAATACCTGCCCAGCTTTCACATTCTCACAAACAAATGTCTCATAAAGCATTGCAAACTCTGGAGCATTGTCATTCACATCCAAAACCTTTATCAAGACAGGAACTCTGCTTCTTTGGTGAGGGTTATCTACAGGAATCATGTAAAGAATATTAGCTATATAGGATAAGCATTCTTATAAGGCTGTAGCTATAGTGTAGCTGTATTTCTAAAAAATAAGTGGTGTGTTACTAGGCAAAACTGTTTCTTTATAAATATATTCACTTACTCATCTCACTGGCCAGGACTGAGATGTTGTGCCACTTTGACACCTCCCTGTCAAGAGACTTCAGAATTGTAATGGTTCCATTCTTGGGATCGATGTGGTAAAGTATCTCAGGGTCTGTGTGCTGATCTATGGCAAATCTATGGGCAAGTATGAGAAGAAATAAATTCAACAAAAATAGAACCCTCAGATATTATATTTACATGATATGATAGGCCATTACAATTCAGAATAGGGAATTCACTAAGGCTGAATTGCATCTGCTATACTGCCATTTATTTGCAATGTCTATATTGTTTTAGCACCCAATACATTAAAGGAATTATTCAAATCATAAAAAGGTGTAAACATTCAGCGCATTTAGGAAATGGTGCAGGTGGTTAGTGAATAAGATGCAGAATTGCTGTGCACATTAGTGACACAACTGTTTAGTGAATTCACCACAGGATTGTTGAACTATTGAATAATTAAAATCCTTACTGGATTGGGTAATCTGTGGCATCGGGGTCCCAGGCTGTAATGGTTCCAATTGCTGCTCCTTTCGGTGTGTCCTCATTGACCTCAAAGACATACTGGGGTCTACTGAAGACAGGCTGTTCGTCCACATCTTTAGCTGTGACCTTGACAATGGCTGTGTCTAAGAATGGGCCCAGATGAAAGAAGATGGGGTCCTGGTGTGTGTTAGTCACCTCCACTTTCACAGTGTACACTCGCTTGCTTTCATAGTCTAGTTTCTGGATGAAGATCAAGGAAAATTGTTGTATATGCAGTATTTGCACAGTGTTATCTGTAAAGCATCACAAAAGTCAATACATTGACTTACTTTTCTAACAATGATAACACACTCTTGTGTAATGTCATCTGTAATTATATCAAGGTATTCTTTGCCATCTCCATCCACAATTCTGTATTTCATTTCAGCATTTTCGCCCTCGTCACCATCATAGGCTTTGATTCGACCCACTGTTGATCCAGTTTCTGCTGACTCATATGTGCTGAGGTGGTAAGAACCTGTAAAAGGAGAGCTGATTTCAAGTATCACATTTTTTACCTTTACAGACCCCATTAAGTTGATTGATGAGCACAGTTTTCTTTTCTGTTTAGGTGTTTTTCTGTTGAAACAGGAGGTTTGGGCAAGACATGTCAAAAGGCTTGTCCTTTGTTTTTAATAACCAATAGGCTTTAGTTACATCACAGCCATAAACCATTATTTTCTCAATTATGGGGAGGGACATTCTGATTCTTAAGAGCATTTTATTGGACACAAATTTATGTAGTGTAACATGAGTCATCAAATTTTTGGTCCGTTTTCCCGGAAGAGAAATTTTGAATGCGTATAATTTGCGTTTATACTGTATGTTGTCTGATCTCATGAAAATTATGTGACTGTGGTGACATTTCTGCAAAATTTAATTACTTGGTTTATTGCATATATCAAGGCATTTCCAGGGATAAATATCCACTGTGTTGCGCTAAAGGCGAGTTAAAAATTATCCCAAATAGATAAAATTTTGGTAACACTTTACAATAAGGTTCCATTCATTAACATTAGTTAATGCATTAGCTATCATGAAAAAACAATGAACAATATATATTTTTTACAGCATGTTTTAATCTTTGTTAATGTTAGTTAATAAAAATTAAATTGTTTATTGTTAGTTCATAGTACATTAACAAATGTTAACAAAGGGGGTATTTACACTTGGTCACTTCATGCATTATTGCTGATCGGATTGCTCTCCGATCATGAAAAGACCAAGTGTAAATGCCCTCAAATATGGATATGCAGGATTTGAAACTTGGTTAAGTGTAAATGCATCATAGATGTTCAAGCCACATATGCAAATTTTACTCTGCCCAAACAGAACTAAATCAGCACAGGGAAAATATAACAGCTGTTATCTAGTATTTGCATATGGCTTGCATCGCACAATACATAAATTAAAAAATGGATGCACGTAGTTATTTTAGTTTTTTATTTGATGCAGATTTATTTGCATTTAGCGTGGAAATTGAAGATAGGATTTATCGTTTGACGGAGACATATTGATGTGGCCAAGTGTATATGGAATGTATATGTAGTATTTTACATGCAGAAGAATTGAAACGATATGACTTGAATCTAGAGTTTTCAACCTTTGCAGTCCTGGAATTCTTCACCGTCATAAATCAAACGGCCCAGGCGTCCTCATTGGTCAGAAAAGCCACTTCGCAACCTGATCTCCTGATCTTCCACACAGAGTTAACGCAGGCTTCTCTTTTGTAAGGTTACAATGACCATCAGATTTGCATGAATCTAAGAAATGTCATCATAATCCAGGAACATTGGTAAAGTCAAAATACTTTACCAATTTAGCCCTCAAGAATGTACAGAATGCATTTAAATCCACGATTTATACAAGACCTAGTCTTGATAGGTAATTCTGAAATTGCTTGGAACTTAATTAACCAGTATTATTTTGTAACCAGGGATTTTCATGTTTTGTTACCTACACGTATAACATCCATGAAAAAAGGTCATGTTTAGTATGTAAGCATTTGTTTGGTTGGAATATCATGTTTCTTGTACCATTTGCAAGATATAAAGTTCAAGATGAAATATGCACTATTTTTGAGCGGAAAAATAGTGAGAATCTCTAACAAAGACTTATAAATCAGCTATCAGAAAGGACAGCCCAGTCGACCATGTGACTCTGAAAAGTCACTTCTGATTGGCGCAGGACTCCTTCGGGGATGTGGCCAATTTCAGTTGAAATATTTCCAAACAGGGAGAACAAGGCCTCTTGCCTCTTCTCTGTCTCTTCTCTTCTGCTCCGCTGACTGCTTAGACTTCGTGCTGACTCTTCCCCATGTGAGGTCCAAGGGAGCTCGGGACTCGACGTCCCGAGAAAACTCATCACTCTCTAAGGCCTTCGCTTCAAAATTATCATTCATACAGACAAAAAACTTTGATCATACAGAGGTCAAAACATGAACGGAACGAACTTTCGACCAAGAACCAAGCAACACAAAGGACGCAAGGAAACACCATAAAGACACGCAAGTACATCGCCAATATTGTGCTCAAAGTGCTGGTGTATTAATTAAATAATTTGGGTAATCCGATACCAAATTGATGTAGTCTCAAATAAGGATAAATGGTTCTTAAGGTATTGTCAACAGACTCTGTAAAGTTCATTTTCACTGTACTGATCGCTCTTTATACCAACCTGTCTTATGTATATATGTGTTAGATTAGACTTATGTTTAGAATAGTAATAAAGTCTGTGTTCAAAGACGACGTGACTGTGATATATTTTGATAAATAATCTCATCCCTGTTTCTAAAAGATTTCGCTTCAAAGCTGTACCTAAATACATGTGATATTATTTTCAATAACCCAAGAGAATAATATCATTCCAATAAGAGAATTAATCATAATTCACTCATTAAAGCTAATTCCTTTCAGTAGAAATTGTGAGCTGATACAACTAGACGTTGTATTACGATTTCAATGGTGGAGAATCTATTAAAGCCAAATAATCTAGTTATTTGTAATTTATCTAATTTATAATGGTTGTCGAACGTGACTAATTCCATTATTCATTTCATTACCTAATAATGTACAATAAGGACAGTTTAATCTAGTCCATAGCTCACAGATTTCGAGACCATAAATTCCTTCCTAAATGTCACATACCAAATATCCTTACATATAGTGGTGGTAGTCTCCATTATATGTACAATTATATATATACAAAAAACACTGCATCCGCAAAGCAACCAGCATTGTGGATGACCCCACACACCCCTCACACAATCTCTTCACCATCCTGCCGTCTGGCAAGAGGTAACGAAGCATTCGGGCCCTCACGGCCAGACTGTGTAACACTTCTTCCCCCAAGCCATCAGACTCCTCAATACTCAGAGACTGGTTTGACACACACACACACATGTCCTGAGTTGCACTTTAATTTTGTCACTTTATAACTGGCTGCTACCTTAATAACTGCTATGTGCATAGAACACTATTTCATAGTATGTTATGTTTACATTTGGCACTTTTAGAAACTGTCATCTTTTGCACTAGTGTGTACTGTTGGCGCTGCACTGTCTCTTAATGTGTCTATTGTCCTGTTCATTGTCAGTAATTTATTGTACTATCCCGTACTTTTTGCACACGTTTGCATGTGCACTTTATATAGTTATGCTATTTAGTCTGTAGTCTCATGTGGTTCTGGGTTTGTCCTATGTTGTTTTATGTAGCACCATGGTCCTGGAGGAACGTTGTCTTGTTTCGCTGTGTACTGTACTAACTGTATATGGTAGAACAACTTGATTTGACTTGGTAGAATGTGTGCAAAGTATCCTACATATTAAAAGTATAAATACGGCTTATTAAAAATGTATATTTAAAAAATTTATATGGGGCAAACTGCACTGCCGTGCAGAGAAGGAGAAAGCCGCTGAAGTGTCCTTTGTCTCTGGGTCACCTGGCCCGCAAATGCCGTTTTCACTGCTCTCTGCCACCAGACCTCGACAGTCCCCTGGAAGCGGACCCCCCTCCTACAGCCAAGCCACGACTGTTCCCCAGTCGGCCGGTTCTGACGAGTCTAGAGGATGCCGATGCTGGACCCCCTCCTCAGTTACTAACCCACCCCCTGCCGGGTGTGCGGAGCAAGGTAAATGCTTCGAGTTTTTCTCAGCACCAGAGCCTCGGGATGCACTTTCGCCTCCCGACGCCATACTACCTGCTCCGCCCCGCTGTGAAGGTACATCAAAATAATCGTCCCTTTAAGGCCCCTAGCACGGAGCTTGCGAGTTTGCGAGCCTTACACACACTCCCGTTAAAAATGCTCACAGAAAAACATATTTTAACTTGCGTCCGGCATCTAGATTGGTTCGCAGTGGTAGACCTGAAGGATAGCGAATCAGTACAAGGTCCTCCCCTTCGGCATGTCCCTTGCGTCTTTACGAAGGTCGCAGAGGCAGCCATTGCCCCGCTCCGAGAAGCCGGCATTCGCATACTCAACTACCTCGACGACTGGCTCATCCTGGCCCACTCCCGAGAGTTACTATGCGCTCACAGGGACGAGGTGCTCAGGCACCTCAGCCGTTTAGGGCTACAGGTCAACTGGGAAAAGAGCAAGCTCGCCCCGGTTCAGAGCATTTCTTTTCTCGGCATGGAGTTAGACTCAGTCTAAATGTCAGTGCGCCTCACCAACGAGTGCGCACAGTCAGTGCTGAAATGCCTCACCACCTTCAGGCCAGGCACAACGGTCCCTTTAAAACTTTACCAGAAGCTCCTGGGGCATATGGCATCCTCTGCAGTGGTCGCGCCACCGGGGTTGATGCATATGAGACCGCTTCAACACTGGCTACAGACTCGAGTCCCGAGACGAGCATGGTGCTGCGGCACACACCGTGTGAGGGTCAACCCCGCCTGCCGCCAAACATTCAAACCCCGGACAGACCTCTGCTTTCTGAGGGCAGGAGTCCCCTTGCAGCAGGTGTCCCCGCAGAGCAGCGGGTTGGACAGCACCTAATACCTTTGCGAGATTCTACAATCTCAGGGTTGTGTCAGTCTCGTCCAGTGTTTTCTGAGGTCCGAGCCGGTAGAACTCGGTAACACGCTGACGAAATGACCGGGTGAATCGCTTGCACCTAGCCCCTTTTCCCTCGGCTGAGGTAATACTGTGTGCTTTTTCTCCCAGAAGAGCCCACTCCCTCGGCTCCCTGGATTACTCCCCCCTAGCCCTGTTGGTCCGCAATTCGGCTGAGGAATTCGGCGACCCAATCCACTGCGGGTACTCAAATCTACCCTGTACTGGAATAGGTGCTCCTCAGGTTAGGGCTCCTACGTGGACATTCCGCCTGTGTGTATTTTCCGTGGTACGGTCTCCTTACGAGTGTACCCGCGTCTCCCTTGGGCAGTTCCCGCTGCCCCCCAGTCGCCATGTCTTTAGCAACTCCTCCCTTCGAAGAGGCAGGATTTACTACCACGCCACTTCTCACATGTGACCTAAAGGCCCATGTGGTGTATTTCCCCACTTTTACCTCCCCCTGTCTGGGCGGGTGTGGTCTCCGCAGGGTCTTTTCCCCCTGAAAGAATCCCCCGATTCCCACGATGCGTGAAAGGGCCCCAGCCGTTTTGCTCGTTGTTGAAATATAGAGAGAAAAGAGGCCCGGCTAGGCTCAGCCTGTTCCCATGTTGGCAAGTGTCGCCTTGTTCCCCTGTCTAGGGTAACTATAAGGGTTTCCGACGACTTTTTGGGGCATTGGCGAAGGGTACGTGCAGTCTGATACAGCTGGTCGTTTCGGCACATCAAGTACCTGCCCGCTCCTGTGTCAGCAGTACATGTACACGGCTCAGCACATGGCGTGATTTAAATTGGACTCCTAGTGTCACTTCTTCGACACAACGTCGAAGTGAGCGACAGACGGGGAACATCTAGGTTACGAATGTAACCTCCATTCCCTGATGGAGGGAACGAGACGTTGTGTCCTCCCGGCCACGTCGCTGAGCCGAGCCACTGTTGTGGCCGGACAATTTCCGGCTCCTCAGAAAAATCCTGAATATAACAGACGCATTTCTCTGCCATTATACCCATATGTCCGGGGGCGGGACATGCAAATTCTGTCTGCCAACTTCTCATTGGCCTTTTTTCATAGTTCAGAGTTATATTCGGCGCTTAAGAGAGACCCCTAGTGTCGCTTCTTCGACACAACGTTGTTTAGCCTACTAATGCTTACAAATGGAACCTTATTGTAAAGTATTACTAAAATTGTTAATGTTAATGCTGTATCAAGATTTAAATTGACAAAACCTACCTTACTACTCCAAACCTTAAACCTAAACCTAACCAATAGTTTGATAAAAAGTACTGTATATGTGACACGAAAATCTCTGAAGCAACCATGTCAGTTTGTGTTGCTTATGATACTTATGTTGAATTCCCACTTCAGTACTTGTACCCTGGTCCTTTGCATTGCAAGTGCAATGCTCTATCAGCAGAGTTACATTGCAATTGAATTATGCCTTAACAAGATTGTAAATGTAGCATTTTACCTAAATATTGTATATTATGTTGTGTATATTGTGTTGTGTAACAAGATGTGTAAACTCTGTTATGTGTAAATAAGATTTTTATTGTAATTGTAACACTGCTATGGTGCTTGGAACTGCACCCAAGATTTTCATCCACTGTTGCACTTGTGTATATGGTTGGGTGACAATAAAGGGATTTTATTTGTTTTAATTTGAGATAATATTGTGTGAGGGACAGGGCAAAAAGCATGTGCTTATAACCTGATTATCAGCTATTTTTGTTGCACAGATTAATTTTTTTCCCCATTAAAAATGTTTACTCCTAAAGAAATGTATTGTAATTTTGAAAAATATGTATAAAATCATGACCACTCACATGAGATGAGGACTCTAGTCATATCAGTAACCTTATAAAAGCTGTTTCCTTCTAAATGGGGCAGAGGCACCCTCATGGGGGCTGCCATTTTAGAATCACATGACCAGCTAAATACTACTTGCTTAATCTCAGTAACCATCTTGTTGTTGGACACTTTCACTCTTGGATTAGATACATCATGGCTGATCGTGAATAGTGCACTATTGATTTTGAATGATGCAGCACCCACACCACTAGGTGTCACTGTAAGTCCAAAAAGTTACTTAGTGCACCTTTAAATCATAATACTATGGACTTGATGGCATTCAAAAGCACTTTTAAAAGCAATAATTATTGATATCGTACTGTAAGCAAAACGTGGCGGGCTGTCATTGACATCTGTAAGGGTGACGTTGACCATGGTGGTTCCAGACAGACCACCCATCTGTCCTGCCATATCTTTAGCTTGTATAACCACCTGGTACTCCTTCCGCACTTCTCGGTCCATGTTGGACAGGGCTATTCTGACAATTCCTACACAGAAAAATACTGGTCAACATCAAGCATAATGAACATGCACATGTTGAGGCAAAATTAATAAAGCACATAAAGCAAATCATTTAAAGCTTTGTTGAAAGCATTTAATGTCATATTTACATTTACACTACAAATCCATTATCATATATATTCATTAAAATAAATGATTGTTCCATTTGTTAAAAAAATAAGCAAATCTTCTGTGTAATTTAAAGCTGTACATACTGCGCAGTATGTATTAATTTATCCCACTTATTTTGCACAATCCAGTGCACATATTATACTATATGTAACATATTGTATCTAATGTAAAATACTGCATATATGTTTGTTACCATTTTTACTAATATTTGTTTTTCTTAAAAACATTTTTTTAATTTATTTAAAAATACATGATTTTATGTCCTGTGTTTTGGTTTTAAGATGTAAAATATTTGAATCCATAACATTAATGTTGCTACATTTATCACACTGAGTTTACATTCTTCACAAAAACATTCAAGGTCTGTCACTGATAATCTTAATAATATAACATAACCGTAGTATAATAATTTGCTCCATATCCATGTTTTGTCAATTGTTTGGTGTCAATCAGTGTGAGAAAATAATCTACCTATAAGTTAACCAGACAGCATTGTATGATCTTTATGCTTCAGACATTCCTCATAAAAAGTCACAGCCATGCTGGTCAGGCCTGTCTCACCTAGTCAGAACAGACTCAGGCATATCGTACAAGTATGTAATTTGTTTTCAACCATATGTTTCGGAGGACTCACCTGTCTCAGGCTCCACAGAGAAATATGGTTGCCCTTGCAGGATGCTGTAGACAAGTTTAGCACTGTTACCATAGGTGGCATCATCTGCATCAGTGGCATTGACTTCTATCACAAAAGTACCTGGGGCCATAGGACAGAAAAATCACAAATGAGATCACTTTAATAATGTAATTATTTCTTCCAGAGAGGAATGAGATTTAAAGGAGATAAGAGAAAATGGAGGCGTTTGCTTTACAGATTTTTATGCTGAGAAAGACATTAATCCATAATGAGTTTCTTAACAAGCAACAATATAAAAAAAATTAAATGTGCTCAGATTTGCCATTATACTGTGAGAATTATTTTGTGATTATTTTGTATTATATAAATTTGGTAATATGGTTTGCTGTTTATGGGTAATGCAATGGTGACGTTATGAATATGTATGGTGAATTGACGCGATGACATGCGCGGTTATTGTTATGTGTGAAAAAAAGAGACAGGCGCAGAGAGAAAGGGAGGAGGTGAAGCGAGCGAGACTGCAGTGTGTGCATCATCATATGAGCTCTGACATATAAAATAAGGCAGTAAAGTTCCATATTTCCGTGTATGCCTGCATTAACACATTGGACCCATTTACAAGAGTGTAGGATTATCCATGCAGAAGAATTGCAGCAATATGATTTGAATCTAGGAAAAACCCACAACCTTTGAATTAGAATTCCTCAATATCATAAATTAAAAGAAGGCGCCAACCAGTCACACATCTGGCCAATAAAACTAACAAAGAGACTTGTCTAGAATGCACATGACTTGAGAACTTCTCTGCAAAGAGGCCCAAAGTGCAAAGGTCACAAGCAATAAAAGACAGAGAACACACAATCCTGGAATTCTCAAAAAAGACACCGTTATTATCCAGGAATCATCCAGGAACATTTTGACACAAAGTCACAGTAGAGTTAACCCTATAAAATAAACAGAATATATTTAAACCCCCAATTTACACCATACCTAGCCTTGCTAGATCATTCTGAAAATGCCGTTGAACTGTGGTAAATTTTATAACTGACAAATGAATGATTATAGCCTGAATTATCTTTTTAAAATCTGTGTAATGATTTGTTATCACTTCTAACTAACAAATCGATGATTACAGCCGTGGGCCGTGCATTTTACGTCTAGGCCTTCAGTGTGATTCATGCCATAAAGAAAACAGTTATGAATAAGATGCCATCATACATTATGTGGCAGACAACTAGTTATACAAATTGACATTTTAAAAACACGTCCATGCACAAAAGCCATGCTGCAGCTAATTTTAACTGCAGCATGACTGTTTGTGAAATTAATGTCAACAATCATAATTTTTCATAGGAATCTGCCAAGGAGGTCTATTAATCCTGCAAAAATCTATCTAATAATATTTGTGATTTAAATGTTGCTTGCAAAAATTTTGTTTCGTCAGGGTACATGGTTATGCTCCGTTCCATTCCAAGTTGGATGTGGGATATTCCTACTTGATATTTCAGACCATAAATGCATTCCCTTCCCCGATATTCAAAAGATGAAATTTAAGGAAACACAACTGCAATGCTCCCTTTAGCTTAGCAGGGGTTTGACTCTCATTAGAGATGTCTACTAGCAACGCAACTGATAAACAATGCTGCAGCGCTAGTATTTGTACTACAGGTGTACGATTATCAAAACAGATCATAATGTTTTATACACCTGTTTCTGCAGGCATTTTTAAACATGCTTTAATATCATGTAATGTGGAAACAAACTCATTTATCAATATTAATTAATAAAGTGAATGTTTATCTTACTTACTATAAAACCTACTTTGTATCTCTCAATGAGTGTCGACATGTTTGTGTGACATCATGCCCCTGCATCTTGGCAAAATAAGAATTGAGAATTTATGCACAAGCCTACAATTTGTAAGTCTGACTTCAAAATGCAATCCATTGCAGTGAAGGCGCCTCCTCCCTCAGCCATCAGAGATCGCTTTCACCCGAATACTGATCATTTAAACTACATTTCCCTACTGCCCGCATACCGAGGTCTGATTAATCCCCAGCTGTTTTGTGTTACCCTGCCCTTTTTAACCATGCCTGTTTAATCCTTCTTTGCGAAGTCTTGTTAGCCCCGGCGACATTACCAAGCAAGTAAAACTCTGTCTATTTCTCTAGTTATTCTGTGTGCCAACCTAGCCTGTTACTTAGACCTTGCCCGTTTGCAGCCTGCCTTGTTTACCTCTTACCTGTCTCGTACCACGATTGTTTGCTGCCTGCCCAGACCCCTGCCTGTTCTAGTTATGCTATTGCCTGCCTGTTATATTCTCTGTTTGCCTGCCCACGACCTTGCTTGTACGACTTGTGTTCTGCTATTCAATAAAGAACCGCAGATGGATCCCAACTTGCCTGAGTCTTCGTTACAGTAGGAAGTTGGAAAATCCGACTTTCCGAGTTGAATGGAAGATAGCGATACTTTTCAAAACTGACAAGTCAAGTCAATTTTATTTGTAGAGCGCCTTTCATAACACACATCATTTCAAAGCAGCTGTACAGAAGATCAGGCATTAACAGACAATAAAACTGTAATTTCTATAATGTCGATGAATCATCATTGAGTAATTAGATAAAATACTATTGTTTATCGTGTTTAAAAATAATTAAACACTGAATGCTCAAGCAGCCTAATTTACACTTAGAAATAACAATACAAAGAGCAGTTACCAATTTACTTGAAGTGAAAATCAGTCCTCCTTTCCTGTTTTATAAATTAAGCAATCACACGGTCATGCAGAACATCTTGTGTTTTTAAATCCATAAGGATCTCTTTCTCAGTGGTGATAGCAGCAGTGATGACGATCTCGCACTCTTCGCTTTCAAATTACTTCACTTAAAGCATGAAGCATGATTGCGTCACTCAAGGCCAGCTAGAAGGCCTCGACCAGGACATATACTAAAGATCACTCCCAATCTGACTTTAGTTGCTCATTCACTTACACTGTTGAAGGATTCTTTGTAAATTCTGAAGGCCTGAGGGGGTGGAGCTAAGACTCACACACTGCTTCCAGCATGTGATTTGTGAAACAGTTGTCACACTTTGCTTGTAAGCATCAAGGAATAAATTATGACTGGATAAACTTTTAGTTTTTCTCTATTTGTTTGTAGATTAATTAAGAGTGGAAAGCAATAAAAAATACATAGGCAAAAAGGTGACTGAGAATGTAAGGATGAAAAACATTTATTATTTGGTATGTTAGGCCAGCAGAGAAGGCTTTGCTGGCCCTGAGAATTCACCACTGGATGATTATAATCTTTAATCTTGTATGGTATCGTCAAGGTTCAACTGGATGTTAAACCCTGCCGATCTGGTTTCTCATAACGTGTAATGTATTATCGATGATGTAAAATGAATGAATTAACCAGTATAATTTCTAACTAGGGATTTTCATGTTTTGTTACTTACAAGTATAATATTCGTGAAAGAATGTCATATTTAGTATGCAAACGCTTGCTGGGGCAAGGAGAAAATGGTGATGACAACGAATGTCATGTCTCTTGTACTGTTGTCAAGATATAAAAGTTCATGATTAACTATGCACTATTTTTGAGCGAGAAATCCCAAGAATCACCCAAACAAAGGGTCGTAAATCAATTCTAAAAAGGAACAGACCAGTTGACAATGTGACTCTGAAAAGTCACTTCTGATTGCCGCAGGACACCTTTGGGATGCGGCCAATTTCAGTTCAAATGTCTACAAACAGAAAGAACACTCTCTCTTCTCTCATCTCCGGCTCCTCTCATGCCTCTCTTCTACTGAGCTCATAACTTGCTGCTTCCAGATCCTCTGTGCCATGTAGAGTCCAAGGATGCTTGGGACTCGAAGTCCCGAAGAAGCCTCTCACTCTCTTCTCTACATTTCATACACCCAACCGGAGTCACGAGTCCTCCTTGCAGAAGGCCTTACTTCATCCAGTCAATAACTTTCCACGATCATCATGCTCCAAAACATAGACGGAATAATCTTTCTTTAAATGCCAAAGAACGCAATGCAAGGAAACGCAACAACACGCAAATATATCTCCAGACTTTTAGACTCAAAGTGCTGGTGTATTAGTTGATACACTTTGGGGAATTTGAATGCAAATCAATATAGAATCAAAGAAGGATAATTTGTTTTGTCTGCAGACTCTGTATTGTATTTATTTCACATTCTGTCACTTTAATCACCAACACGTTTCATGTCATATGTGTTAGATTATTTTTTTGTTTAGAATAGCAATAAAGTTTGTCTGTATTCAAAGATAATTTGACTGTGGTAAATTTGGATAAATAATCTCATTCCTGTTTTCAAAAGATTTCACTTCAAAGCTGTACCTAAATATGTGTAATATTATTTTCAATAAGCCATGAGAATAATATTACTCCATAAGATAATTAATCATAATACCTAATTGGAGCTAATTCCTTACAGTAGTGGAAACGAGACGTTGTATTTTGATTTTATTGGTGGAGGATTTTATTCAAACCAATAATCTAGTTATTTGTCATTTATCTAATTTATAATGGCTGTCAAACGTGAGTAAAACCATTATAAATGTCCTTACGTAATAATGTAGAATAAGGACTTTTTAATTTAGTTCCTAGCTCACACATACTGTTTCCTTACTTATAATGGTGTAGAATTGTGGCACATTAATCCATACCATGTACATCTGCATAAAAAAATTCCCTACGTATATTGGTGTGAGAATGCGGGCACATTAACTGATCCTGTCAACATTTATACTACCAAATTCCTTACAAGAGACTGGAGCTTCTTTCTATGTTCCACAGCCCCTCTTACATTTCTGGTGGCAGCGGGTTTGGACAACATGCATGCTGAGTGAGTGAACTTTCTCTTCGGCAGGTATTAAATGCATTGGATGTGGTATCACGACGGTGGACATCGATACCGAGCTATTTCAGCTTTCTGTTATCCGCAACGTCTATTTTGCTTTGTGTCTAAGCACATAACTGGTAATCTGGTAATCAGAAGGACACTGGTTCGAACCCCACAGCCACCACCATTGTGTCCTTGAGCAAGGCACTTAACTCCAGGTTGCTACAGGGGGATTGTCCCTGTAATAAGTGCTCTGTAAGTCGCTTTGGATAAAAGCGTCTGCCAAATGCATAAATGTAAATGTAAATGTGTTTTCAACCGTGGACAAGTGCGTTTTCACAGCATTGTCAGTGTCAAACTTCAAAGAAACAGGACGAGTGGAACGGTAATCCTTGTTTAATTTTGTGGAATTTTTGGGACATTTTATTATTTTTGGATGCCAAGAAAATGTAACTGTTTTGTAATATGAGTGAAGCAGATTTAGCATGCGATTTGCCTGGCACGAGTAGCTCGCTTGGGGTCCAGCGTTTCCATGGACATTTCCCATCCATCTTTTTGGGGGATGGGAAAGACAATTTTTTGGAAGCTAGTGCAGATTTTAATAATGCCAGATTAGCTAACTTTTTACCAACCTGCCTTGGTTGTACTGCTTTTAGCTACTGGGACAGTTTGCCTAGTGACATCAAGCACACAACAGTGGACTTCTTCAACAGTATGAGCCTTTCCTGGATCTACCTACAACGTTATTCCACAGACAGTACCTATCTCTTCCTGTTCTACAATATCTACAGTACTTCCTGCAGTTCACTCAGCTACATCAGGGGACTTCATGAAACTTCAACGGACCCTGAAAGGTTTGACAGAGTGGATCAACTTGAGCTTGAGGTCAGCAGACAGAGGTATGCCAACAGACACACTACTTCACCGGATCGTCAATGGTGCAGCCTTACCCAGGATTATTCACGAGGGCGAGCATCTGAACATCGCTGGTATGTCCAACAGTCATATACTGACTGTGACTCTTTTTCTGAACAACGTAGACCTTTATACAGAGACACTAGTAGCGATATGGACTATCACAAAGCACATGATGACTATTGTGATCAAAGTCCTAAGATGTCACAGGAACATGGCCAAAGCATCACAGCTTGAGACTCTCTGGATCATTCTTCTCATTCTGGCCTTGGTCGGGGTAACAGGACTAAGCGTCATCGATTTCCAAGTCCTGGACACAGTCCAGTCTCCTTCACATGGCCATCACAATTGCCAACTGCTACTGACACCAGACCCATTGTTAATGTTTTTGAACATCATGTGACTTCAGACACTGGTCAGGTTGTGATGCAGAATGTGTCACTTGTAGTCGAAGACACAGTAGGTCATACATTTGTTGATACTGATGCTGATGTTTCTCTTATAAGGGAAGATTTCAGAATATATGCTCCCACTTTACCCCAAAGACCCTTGGTGAAACAGTTCATACCTCTGACATCTATTTACAGTGACACTTTAGATTCAGTGGGTACTATGTCAGCTAATGTCACTTTGGGTAAACAAACAGTGTCACATTCATTTTAAGTGATCAGAAATTGCTTAAAAAGCAGTTGTACTCGGTTGGGACTTTTTGTCTAAGCACAAAATTGTGATTAACATGTGTAACATGTCTTTTGAAGGTGATGACTCCTTAATCTCTGCAAAACTTTGCATCACATCAAGCAGGGTTACAACCTACACTGTTGTGTTTGAGCCTCACTGTCATGAAGACTCAAAGGTAGGATTTGCATGGACTGTGAAAAAAGCAGATAAGGGGTTAATTTATCTAAAAGTGGTCAATCCTTCTGCAAATGACATTTCCTTGTACTGTGACACTCCAATGTATTCCTTACATTCCATTTCTGAGGGTGATCATTTCAGGGTTATGTGATAATTGGTAAAAGTGTGAATAATGTGAGCGTTCAAAATGTTTTTGGGTGCAGTCAAGTGACTGACTTTCTAACCTCTTTCTCTGATGTCTTCAGTCAGCATGCTCAGGACTATGGTAGAACCAGCTTGGTTACCCACAAAATCAGGACCATAGATGACACTCCCATTTCCCAGCAAACGTACAGGACTTCTCCTATTCTCAAGGCAGAAATTCACCATCAGGTAGCAAAACTCAAAGCACAAGATATACTAGAGGATAATGATAGTCCTTGGTCAAGTCCAGTAGTGATGGTGAGGAAGAAAGACAATACCTACAGATTTTGTGTTGACTATTGCAAATTATATTCCGTAACCATTAGTGATGCACACCCATTGCCTCGGGTGGACGATAGTCTTGATGCGTTGTCAGGGTCTCAGTATTTTTCTGCCATGGACATGTCTTCGGGTAATTGGCAGGTAAAAATAGATCCAGATGACAGGAAAAATACAGCCTTTACCACTTAAGATGGATTATATCACTTTAAGGGGATGCCTATGGGCCTGAAAAATAGTCTGCCTACATTCCAAAGGCTAATGGAATTAGTCCTTCAGCAGGAAACCGATGGAGTGTGTACTCCGGGTAGGGAAAGAGGTATTGCCCCAAGTGAAGGAGTTCAAGTACCTCTGGGTCTTGTTCACGAATGAGGGGACAATGGAGTGGGAGGTTGGCCGGAGAATCAGGGCAGCGGGGGCGGTATTGCACTCACTCTATCTCACCGTTGTCATGAAAAGAGAGCTGAGCTGGAAGGCAAAGCTCTCGATCTACCGGACAATTTTCGTTCCTACTTTCACCTATGGTCATGAAGGCTGGGTTATGACCGAAAGAACTAGGTCATGAGTACAAGCGGCCAAAATGGGTTTCCTCAGAAAGGTGGCGGGCTTCTCCCTTAGAGATAGGGTGAGGAGCTCAGTCATCCGTGAGGAGCTCGGAATAGAGCTGCTGATCCTTTGCATCGAAAGAAGCCAGTTGAGGTGGTTTGGGCATCTGGTAAGGATGCCCCCTGGGCACCTCCCTAGGGAGGTGTTTCAGGCATGTCCAGCTGGAAGGAGGCCTCGGGGGAAGACCCAGGACTAGGTGAAGAGATTACATCTCCACACTGGCCTGGTAATGCCTCGGGGTCCCCCAGTCAGAGCTGGTGGCTCGGGATAGGGAAGTTTGGGGCCCCCTGCTGGAGCTGCAGCCCCCGCGACCCGACTTCGGATAGGCGGTTGAAGATGGATGGATGGCTGGATGGGTTTGCACTGGACAAAGTGTGTCATCTATTTAGATGACATCATTTGTATGGGTAAAGATTTTGAGGATCACATAAAAAGACTCACAGACATTTTGACCAGATTTAGGGAAGCAGGTCTCAAGCTTAACCCTACGAAGGATCAGTTTTGCAAGGCATCTGTAACTTACATGGCTCATGTTGTCTCAAAGGATGGGTTGGCTCTTGATCCAGCTAATAGCCAGAAAGTAAGAGACTGGCCAACTCCTAAATCTGCTACTGAGGTAAAAGCATTTTTGGGCTTGTGTAGTTATTACAGGCTCTTTCTTTGATACTATGCTTTTAAGGTTCAACCCTTACACAGACTAACCCATAAAGACCTTAGATTTGAGTGGACTGATGTGTGTTCAGCAGCCTTTCTGCAGCTGAAAAAAGCTCTGACATCTCCTCCTGTCATGGCATTCCATAACTTTGATAAGCCATTTATACTGGATACAGATGCGTCTAATACAGCGATTGGTGATGTCCTGTATCAAATTCAATACAGCAAAGAACGGGTTGTTGCATACGCTAGTCATGTACTTACCTCGACTGAACAAAAATTGTCCACTTATGACAAAGAACTGTGGGCAATAGTTTGGTCATTCAGGCATTTTCGTTACTACTTGAGTAACTGCCCTTTTATAATTCACTGATCACAAACCTCTTGTTGGCCTGAGGAAATTGAACTTTGAGGGAACATTGATCCCACCGGTCGGTAGGCTATGGAGCTCAATCCGTATGAATGGGTGATCATTCCCAAAGATGGCAAGATATATACTAATGTGGATGCCATGTCTCGAATTCCTGTAGTTTTGTCTACAATGCCGCAACCCCTCACACAGATAGTATCCATGCAAACGGATGACTTACCTGTCACTTCCCAGACGTTTCTGTTAGTGCCAACAGTACAAACGGTCAGCATAAGGTGGAGTCACAAATTTATCTGACCAAATGTGAAATATATCTACTGTAAAATGTTTTGAACCACTTTGGGTGATGAGGAAAAAGACATGGCATAGTATCAGAAAACAGATCCTTTGCTCTCACAGGTCTATAGTTGGGTTGAAACTAGATCTAAATTTTAGGTCTATTTTCGAGGCAGGTAAAATGGAAATTGAGACAAGTTTGGTTGCAGGTTACACGTATGGTGTTGAAGGGTGGAGTGCTGTGTCGTATGGCCTGTAGTGCTTCAGGAAAACCTCAAAGTTATCATTTGATCATTCCTGATATTTTCATTCAGGACACTTTATATTATTTGTATGGCAATTCCTGTGCTGGACAATACAGTGCTGAACACACACATAAAAGAGCTCAGAGTTTGTGTTTTTGGCAAGGAATGAGAAGTGTCATTGAATAGCATTGTGAGTCGTGTGAAGCTTGTGAGTCTCAGAAAAAGCCTATTCCTCAGTGAAGGGCACCACTACAGTCTATTAGTGCTGTGAGACTTTTTCAGTTTGTGCTTACTGATATCACAGAACTTCCTGTCATGTCCAGTGGTAATAAGTATGTGTTGTAGTGCAAGATCGTTTCACTAAATATGTCAATGCATATCCTATGGTGGACCAAGTACAGTGGCAAGGTTGTTGTGTGAACAGTACATACCTGAACACGGTGTTCAGGAGGAATTCAGGGATGTCAGTATGAGTCAGAAATTTTGCAGGACATCTGTAAAAATAAAAAAGAAGAGAACTACACCTTACCAAACTCATAGTATCGGAATGGTAGAACAGTTCAATAGAACTTTGAAGGATGATTTAGGAAGGAAGGTTCTCTTTCATAGTGATGGCGAGTGGGACAAGTACTTAGCTGCAGTTGTACTGTCATTTAATGCTACAACTCATTCTAGCACTGGATACTCCCCATTCTTCTTGGCTCATGGTCTTGAACCTTGTTTACCGGCACATGTGCAGCTTGATTCTCCTTCAGGTGGAGCTGTGGACACTCCACAGAATTACGGTTCATCTCTAGTCAATCCTATGGAAACGGTGTTTCAAGAAGTGCTTAACACTAGTGCTGATCAGAGACTCAAGCGTGAGTACAACTTTAATAGGTATAAAAAAAAATCAGACCTTTTAAAGTTGATGACCTGGTGTGGGTGAATGATCCAACCACACAAAGAAAGAAACTTGAGCCAAAATGGACTGGACCATATTGGGTGGTTATGGTGGACATGGCTGGTTTTATTCACACCGTGGTGGACATGAGAAATGTAAATGCAGAACCTAAGGTTGTTTTCTGTGAACATTTAAAGCCTTACAGGTCGAGATGGAAGGAACCAGCTTTCACTCCCATATGTAATGGTCAAGATGTGGACAAATGGGTTCAGGGGTTGAGACCACTACACACAGCTTTGTCTGGTTCTCACCCTTTGTCATCAGGAGGGTTGCTGGTTGGTGAAAATTGGGCTCCTGTACTCTCCTCTGTTCCTCATGTATTTAGGCCTTCAGGTCGCATGGCGCGAGTTCCTCATTCTGTCCGGCAGCAACTTCAATTGGTTGAACATGCCTCCTCAGTAGTTGGAGAGCAGGCGTCGGAAGGTGATGTCACTCGTTCAGGATGTGTTGTTAAAAAGTTTAGGAAGTTTTCTTGTTAGAAAAGAAAATATGCATAGATTGTACTTTTGTTCTTGGTTTCAAAGTTTTACAATGTAAGAACACTTGAATTTTCACATTGTGTAATTAGTTTTTTCCCTATTCTGCACAAAATCTGTGATTGTTTGTGGTATGATGTGTTGAAAAAAACAGCACCATACAAGGTTATAACTTTTATTTTGTTCAATGGTTAGGAACCATTTAATATTGTCTGCTATGCGATGTTGTATTCCTTATATGTTCTGTTCAATGTGACAAAAAAAAAAGGCGAGATTTATTTATTCCTTGTATATTTGAAATGAGGACATTCCTTTTTCTGAGGGGGGAAAAATGTGAGATTTATTTTGTGATTATTTTTTATTATGTACATTTGGTAATTTGGTTAGCTGTTTATGGGTAATGCAATGGTGACGTTATTAATATGTATGGGGAATTGGCGCACTGACATGAGCAGTTATTGTTATGTGTGAAAAAAGGGACAGGTGCAGAGAGAAAAGGAGGAGTTGAAGCGAATGTGACTGCAGTGTGTGTCTCACCATATGAGCTCTGACAAATAAAATAAGTCAGTAAAGTTCCATATTTCCATGTATGCCTGCATTAATACGTTGGACCCATTTATAAAAAAAGCCAACCTTCAGAAGTGAGATATTTTAATATGACTTTTAACATTTTCATTCTAATTCTTGCTAAACCAAACTATTTTGGCATAGCTATATTCATTTTATAGCTCTATCTACTCTTAATTTTTGTCACCTTAAAAACTGTATAATTTGATTCATATATAACAACTGAGAACTATTTAAGCCTCCTGAACTATTAAAGAGCAAACCCTGAGCAATATATATTGTGTAGTTGTGGAGAAGATATAGTTACTTTAGTAATGTTTTTTCATTATTCATTATTTTCTGCAATATTTACAATATTGTGGCAATTACATTTCTCAAATGTAAAGACTTGTGCAAGAAGTACAGTCTTGAAAATAAAATAAAAAATGTTCTGTTGTTTTGATTTCAGAAGTACATTATTTGAATGCATTATGGTTCAAAGTGTTGAACCTTGTATAGTACCTTGAACCTTGATTTACCACCATTCCAAACACAGATGAAATTGGTTTTGTCCAAGGCTTACGATATGTGTCTCAACAGTGAGACGAGTACCTCATAATATGGTGGATTGAGGGTAATAATTTCATAAATAAGATGTATATTCTCATATATTAGATTTCAGATGAACATGAGAGCTCATATCAGAGAAGGAAGATTATCATTAGATTTTCTTTGGGGAGATGATACCAAACAGACTGCCTTATAGTGCTGGAGGACTGACTTGATTAGAAACAGGATAACCAGAGGTTATTATGATATTACTGAGACACAGCATGAACCTCTTGAATATTCATGCACTGTGAATATGTATGGCGAAGTGTCATCGCTAGAATAGGGCCACTGATTGTGTGAGACAGTGGTGATAGATGATGTGGGAATGGGAATTAGATGTAAATAGAAAATGTGATAAGATGAGCAAATAGAATCTCTTCCATCAGGCTCTACTCAGGGCTCACAAGAGGACGTTCCTCATGGGCATTTGTGTATGTGTTTACATATACACCACTCAGCCAAAAAATTAAAACCACCTGCCTAATATTGTGTAGGTCTCCCTTGTGCTGCCAAAACAGATTTGTTCAGAGCAGTTATCTGAGTTTCCGTAGGTGTTGTCAGTTTGAACCAGTCTGGCCATTCTCTGTTGACCTCTCACATCAACAAGGCATTTCCGCCCAAAAATGTGCCGCTCACTGGATGTTTTTTTTGTTTTTGGCACCATTCGGAGTAAATTCTAGAGACAGTTGTGTGTGAAAATCTCAGGAGATCAGCAGTAACAGAAATACTCGGACCAGCCTGTCTAACACCAACAATCATCCACGTGATTATCTAATCATCTAATCAGTGTGGCAGCAGTGCATAAAATCATGCATATATGGGTCAGGAGCTTCAGTTAATGTTCCTTTTAACCATCAGAATGGAGAAAAGATGTGATCTTAATGATCTGGACAGTGGTATGATTGTTGGTGCCAGATAGGCTGGTTTGAGTATTTCTGTAACTGCTGATCTCCTGGACTTTTCATGCACAACAGTCTCTACAATTTAATCTGAATTGTGCCAAGAACATAAAACATCCAGTGAGCAGCAGTTCTGTGGACGGAAATGCCTTGTTGATGAGAGAGGTCAGCAGAGAATGGGCAGACTGATTCAAACTGACAAAGTCTACGGTAACTCAGACAACCGCTCTGTACAATTGTGGTGAGAAGAATATCACCTCAGAATGCTATTTTGAGATGCAGGTTTGTGCTGTTTTGGCAGCACGAAGGGGACCTACACAATATTAGGCAGCTGGTTTTAATGTTGTGGATGATCGGTGTCTTTGCATATGACTGCCTACCTATTTTATTAAAATACTGGATGTGGGCATGTTCCTAGAAAACTGCAACATATTGGTAATATACTTGTTTTCATCTTTAATAAAACCGGGGTGCAAGTTTTATTTGTAATTCTTACCAATTTCAGTTGCAACAAGTACAAGCAACATATAACAATAAGCTAAGCTCTCTCTGAAGAAAAAGTCAATACACATTTGAAAAATACTCTGATTCTCTAAAGTCTAGGCCTCATGACAGCCTCAGTTTCTCCTGTCTGACCAACAGGATCTTTAAAACCTGCAATCAGCAATTTTTTGCACAAAATACATGTGCAAAATGCCTTTCTGTCACAGTCTGGCATGACTGTGCCTCCCCTGACTGTCTGTCTGTCTGTCTCGTCTGAGTGTTTGCCTGTGTCTCTCATTTGTGTCTTGCAGGTGCCACATTGAGTTTGCCAGCTCCAGTTGCCTTGGAAACAATCATTACCCCAATCAACTGATCATCCACGGCACCTGTTCTCCCAATTACCTCTCCCTATATTAGCTCCTTTCATGTTAATTCCTGTGCTGAATTGTTTTATGTTTTTGTGTTTGTCAGTCTTAACCTTGAGTCTGTTGGTTCTAGTATAATACTAGTTCTGTTTTTTAGTTCACCTTTTCCTCCATTGAGATTTTATTTGTATTCTGTCTTTATTAAATAAAAGCAACTTTTTGCCTTCATTTCTGCAACTGGGTCCTTCTCTGAAACAACTGTGATACATTTCCTTTTGTAAAAATAAAAAAAACTATTTGTTTTTGATGTCCAGGCAAAACATGAATATTCAATATCACAGTTTAACTAAATCAGGGGGGTTGAAACCATACAGACCCAGGGACTCCCCACCCAGACTCTCAGCCAAACCAGGGATTGAAAACATAAATTAGCATTATGTAATACTTTAAGGGATGGTTATCCAAAGAGTGAACATTTTGTTATAATTTACTCACCCTCATGTTATTATTCCAAATCCATGCATGAATTTATTCTGCAGAACACAGGAAGATATTAGGCAGATTGTACTGCCAGCCTCTATACCTCAATTTCTATACATTCCTATACATAAGGTGACAAAGGCTAGCATTCTGCATAACATCTTGTTTTATATTTAGTGGGGAGAAAAAAAGAAAAATGACAAGATGAGTGCCAGTAAATGATTTTCAGTTTTGGCTGAACTAACCATTTATGAGAGTGTTAGTTCATGGTAATACAAATAGTTAGAAATGTCATGACAATTTAAGGGGGTTCACTCCAAAACAGTCCTTACCCTTCTGTCACTCACTCGACATTATGTCGATTGCAGTGACACAAGGGGTCTCTTCTGAGAGCCTCGTGTACCTCTGAACTTGAACTTGAGAAAAGGCCAATGTAAAGTTGGCAGACAGAATTTGCATGCCCGCCCCCGGACATACGGGTATAAAGGGAGCGGGCGAGCGAATGCCAGACAGATTTTTTCTTCGCAGCCGAACGTTTTTGTGATCAGCGAGCAGTGTGTCACGAATGCTTCACCCACCTCTGCAAGAGAGCTTTCGGTTGGAACTGACGGCGCATTCCAGTGGCTTTCTCCTCTCTGCACGCTGTGCACACTCTGCCCCTGGGCACTTCAACAGCGCTTCTCTCATAAAAGATTTGATTTCTCTGAAAGAGTTTATTTTTCATCTCAAAGAGTTTGTTTTCTGGTAAAGATCAACATACACAAGTGGGTGTTGAACGTCCTTTTCAGGACGTGTCTTTGTAAAGATGCCCTTCCGCTGCTGTGTAGTTCCTGGATGTGGCCGGTATCTCTCCAGATCCTACGGTCATAGACGCAGCCTCGTGTGCCTGGGTAGCAATCACACCGAGGCAGCATTTGTGGATGGTTCATGTTCTTACTGCGAGGACATTACCATGGCAATATTTCTGTGTCGGCTTTCGTTTCTCAAAACGAACGCCACTCCAGCCGCCCCCCGCGTCGCTCCTTCTTCCCACGGGATTGAGGACGACCTGGCTGACGATGGAGGCAATTTGGGGATGGCAGCGGGCTCGGTTTCACCGGGCACAGCCCCACGAACCACACGGGCACGCTCGTTTGCCTCTGTCCGCGCTCGGGACGATGGCGGCTCGCTTCACGGCCAGTTTGCTTCATCCCTGGAGCCAGGTCTGGATGACGACATCGGCGCTGCATCAGAGCGCGTACAGGCGTCTGACACTGAAGACCTGACTGGACCCCCGTCCTCGGGCCAGCCTGCCCAGTCAGAGTCTGACGCGCAGATGGCCGACATACTTTCCCGGGCCACTATGAAACTGGCTCTGGGTGCCGCTCTCAGCCAAGCCCCCCCCCCTTTATTCCCGGAAGAGCATGACGAGCTGAAGAGTTTGTGGAGGGCACCTTTTACTGCCCGGACCTGACCTCTGGACTACCCTGGACGGCGGAGGCCAAGATCTCAGCCCCAGCGTCGAGCGCCCCGCAGGTGGCGTATGCTCCCTGTCTCCAAGACCTTTTCTAGGGTCCGTAAAGCCCCTAAACACTCCTGAGATGGCACACCCAGGAAGCCAGACGTTTGCTCTGGAGATGGTAGCATGACCACTCCGTCCCCGGTGGAGGGCCGGGAGGAGAATCCTCAGTTCTCCCTTTTTCTTTCACCCAAATTTTCAATAAAAGAGCGATTTCCTCACTTTCTGGGTCATCAGACCGATGCGCGCCATTCTCACAGCACCCCGGCACCAAAACCTTGCAGTCCCAGCTCCCCGGACGCAGCCATCTCGCCTCCGGACCCATGACTGCCCAGCCCCGGCAGGCCAGCACTGACCAGTCTCGAGGACGTCCCTACAAGACCCCCTCCTCTGTCTACAACCCGCCCCCTGATGGGTGTGCGGAGGGAGGTAAGTGCTTTGAGCTTTTTCTCAGAACCCAAGTCTCAGAACGTGTGTTTGATTCCCGACGCACTATTACCTGCTCCCCCCGCGCGGTACATCCAAAACGATCGTCACGTTAGTGCCCCTCGCAAGGAGCTTAGACGCATGGCTTGCGCTTCCCTGCCCGTCGCGTTGGCTGGCCAGGACCATCCGGCTCATCTATGCGATTCAATTCGCCAGGCTCCCGCCTCGTTTCAGCGGTATTCTCTCCACTCTGTTGTGCGGTGAAAACACCAGCACTCTACGAGCAGAGATTGCCACTCTGCTACTCAAGAGCCTGTCCCTCCGGCCGAGATGAAGAAGGGTTTCTACAGGCCTTACTTCATTGTACCCAAAAAAGGCGGTGGGTTGCGGCCAATCTTGGACTTGCAAGTTCTCAACTGGACTTTACACAGACTCCCATTCAAAATGCTCATACAGAGGCGAATTTGAACCTGAGTTCGACATCAAGATTGGTTTGCGGCGGTAGACCTGAAGGACGCGTACTTCAACGTCTCCACGCGGTTTTGCGTTCGACGGCCAGGTGTATCAGTACAAGGTCCTCCCCTTCGGCCTGTCCCTGTCCCCTCGCATCTTCACCAAGGTCGAAGAGGCAGCCCTTGCCCGCTGCGGGAAAGGGGCATCCGCATACTCAATTTCCTCAACGACTGGCTCATCCTAGCACACTCTTGAGAATTACTATGTGCCCACAGGGACCAGGTGCTCGAGCAGTTTAAGGCTTTATGTCAACTGGGAAAAGAGCAAGCTGTCTCCGGTTCAGAGCATCTCCTTTCTCGGTTTGGAGTTAGACTCAGTCTCAATGTCAGTGCGCCTCACGATAGAGCACTCGCAGTCAGTGCTTACGTGCCTTGCTCGCTTCAAGCCAGGCACAGCGGTTCCTCTCAAACAGTTCCAGAGGCTCCTGGGCCATATGGCATCCTCAGCCGCGGTCGTGCCGCTCAGGTTGATGCATATGAGACCGCTCCAGCACTGGCTTCAGATTCGAGTCCCGAGATGGGCATGGCGCTGCGGCACATACCGTGTGTTTTTCACCCCTTCCTGCCAACACACTTTCAACCCTTGGACAGACCTCTGTTTTCTGCGGACAGGGGTCCGCCTCAGAACCTCCCTGGCAAATCCCCCTGAGGAAGGACCTTCTTTCTCAGGGACGGAGCACCCTCTGGCACCCGTGTCCGGACCTCTGGAATATCCACGTCTGGCCCCTGGACGGGACACGGAAGACCTAAGTGGTCTACTACCTGCAGTTGTGGACACAATCAACCAAGCCAGAGCTCCCTCTATAAGGCAACTTTACGCCTTCAAGTGGCGTCTGGTGGGGAGGCTGTCCCCTCCACCTTGAAGGTGTATGTCGCTGCTATCGCGGCCCACCACGACGTAGTAAGTCCCTAGGTAAGCACGACTTGATTATCAGGTTCTTTAGAGGCGCCTGGAGGTTAAATCCTTCCTGGCCAAGCCTGTTCCCCTCCTGGTATCCCTCAGTGGTCCTCTCAGGCCTTCAGAGACTCCCCTTTGAGCCATTTGAGTCAGTCGAGCTCAAAGCCCTCTCCTTGAAGACGCCCTCCTGATCTCGGTCGCTTCCATCAAGAGGGTTTGGGACCTGCAAGCACACCTTTGCTAGGTTCTACATCCGCAGGGTTGAGTCGGTCTAGTCCCGTGTTTTGACAGGTCCGAGCCGGTAGAACTCGGTAATACGGAACAACCGACTGGGTGTTCCGCTTGCACCTTGCACCCTTCACCAAGTAGATCCAGTGTGCCTTCTTTCCCAGGTGAGCCAGCAAGCTCTCGCTCCCTGGATGCCTCCCTAGCCCTCTGGCCGCAGATTCAGCAGAGGAATTCGACGCCAGACCCACCACAAGTGGAGTGCTCCGTGTTGGGCTTGGGCTCCACAGGCATAGTTCCGGCTTCAGGCAACTCCCTGTGACATATTTTCTGCGGTACGGTCCCCCCACTGTCAGGACCAGCATCTCCCTGGGGCAGTCCTCGCTGCCCCCCCCCCCTTGCAGGCAGGATCTACCACCGCACCATGTCCACGATTGGCCTGACAACCCCTGTGTGTATTAGCCACAAGTAACCTCCCCCCAGTTTGGGCAGGTTGTGGTCTCTGCAGGGCCTTTTCCCCCTGAAAGAATAGGAATGGGAAAGGATGCCTTCCCTGACGCATCTATAGCGTTAAGATAGCCCCAGCCGCTTTTTAACTCTATGACGAGAAACATAGAGCGAGAAAAGGTGAGGCTGGCCGGCTGGCTCCCATGCAGTCACGTCGCCTGTTTCTGTATGGGTACGGGGAACCTAAGAGCGATATATGACACCTTTTATTGGGGGCGTTGGACCCAGCTGCTTATAGCACGCAACAGCCTGCTTGCACCTGGCTCAGTAGCCTTTAAGTGGGACCTCTTGTGTCCCTACAATCGACACAACCTCGAGTGAGTGACAGAAGGGGAACGTCATGGTTACTGTTGTAACCTTCATTCCCCGATGGAAGGAACGAGACGTTGTGTTCCCCTTGCCACGTCACTATCCCTACCACTGTAATGCGCAATAACCGTATTCTCGGCTCCTCAGTGAAAACCTGTATGGCATTCGCTTGCCCGCTTCCTTTATACCCGTATGTCCGGGGGTGGGGCATGCAAATTCTGTCTGCCAACTTGACATTGGCCTTTTCTCAAATTCAAGTTCAGAGGTACGTGAGACTCTCAGAAGAGACCACTTGTGTCTCTACAATCGACACAACGTCTCGTTCCTTCCATCGGGGAACGGAGGTTACAACATTAACCATGACGATACTGTTATTTATTTAAAATACAGGGATGTCACTATTTAAAAAGAAACAAAAACAAATCTATAAAACTATAATCTTGACCTTCAAACCACTGCAGTAACTGACATCTCTAAACACACTGCAGAATTCTAGCATGACAGTAAATTCTCATTCACTCACCAACGTCTGACATTTCAGGTACACTGGCTGTGTAGACAGCCTTGGTAAATTTGGGCTCATTGTCATTGATGTCATGTATCTTGACAATGAATTCAGTGGCAGGCTCCAGAGGGAGACCTGTGATCTTGTTGAAAGCCTGGGCCTGCAGTGTGTATGAGGACTTTTCCTCTCTGTCCAGTCTCTGAGTAGCATGTAAATCCCCAGACTTCTCATCGATACGAAAAACTGTGCCTGCTCCTTCCCCAGAGAGAACGTATCTGGCAGTGCCGTCCCCTCTATCTTTGTCTGAGCGAAGCTGTTTGGACAGAAAGTAGACGTTGGTTTAACCCTAGTTCGACAGTGAGTGGTAAAGCACAGATTGGACATTTGGCACATGGTGGGTATCATTCATATAAGTTTTGTATTTATGTGCACAGAAATCAATTGCATTTTTATTAAAAAAAAAATCCTTTCTCAGATCAATATCATCATATAACGCAATTAATTTAATTTGTTCATTTCATTAAATTATTTATCCAGAAATAATAATAATGTTTACTCTAAATTTAGGATAAAAATTTGAACAAACTGAAACCACAAAAGTCAGTAAACAAAAATAAGACTTCCGGTTGTGTTAAGGTAAAATGTTTATATATGAATATGTTAATATTGAATTATATAAATAAACATTTTTCCTTAACACAACCGGAAGTCTTATTTTTGTTTACTGACTTTTGTGGTTTCAGTTTGTTCAAATTTTTATCCTAAATTTAGAGTAAATGGAGTATGAACTTCATTTCTGAAAATAAATAATAAATTAATAATAAAAAAAGTCCTGCACTCAGGTTTTACTTAAAAATGTGTGTGTACTCACGGTTAGTGAATTAGACCTAGTGCGTATTTCAGACTGATCGCATTGTGGATTTGGCAACAGTACATCTAAAATTTTGCTTCTGAAATCGGTCTGTGCTTACCAAAATTCAAATCACATCTCCACCAGTGGCAAGGGGCAGGATTACGATTTCTGAGGCACCAAGGTAAATCACATAAAATAATTTTAAATAATCATTTTAAATTCATTTCTAACAGTCAATGGAGTCAAATGCAATCAACATGTTTAATGAACTAAAAATCTACTTAAGGAAAATGAATGCATGTTTTCTACAGATTTTCCACTAAATTAACACAAGGAAAAAAATATTTTAATTTATAATATAATAAGTATAATTTATGAACACCAATACAATAATATTTAATATTTCAGGATACACCTGCAGCACTTTGCCTTCAACAATGCACATGAAACGCTCCGAGAAGGAGCAAAGAACAAGGTGTCACTCTTCACCCCTTGAGCATTTTGCTCAGCTTACCGACAAGTGTCTGGGTGATATGCCCACAGAAAGATGCCAAACGTGAACTTTGCTTTTGGTTGTACATTTATTAACTCTACCCACTAAACCAAACCCCAACCCAAAACCTAACCATCGGTGAAGTAAAAATTTACATTTTAGAGTGAAAATGTAAACTCTGAATCATGCTCACTTTGTTTATGTGAATGCAATTATTTCCTGGTTCCCATGGGACCAGACCTGTGTCTCTGGGGATGTGCACTCAAAAACCTTTAATGGCGGATGGCACCTGTCAATAATTCAGCTGACTGGGGTTGATTTCAATGGACATTAACTTTCGGAAGCAATGTGTAGATTTCCTGTGGATATAAGTTGGGTATTGTCATTATACCTTTAATCAATTACTAGTTACATAAAGTTTAGTGAATATATAAATTGAAATGTTAATATGATGTGCTGACATGTTTTTATTCACTGGTGGTCTTTTAGCACGTGCACAATCTTGTTTTCAATTATGGTTAGTAACTTAAAGAAGAGGCTCTTGGAGTGAAAGCTCTAGGGACAATAGAAATTCATAAAAGCCACAGAGTCTTAAGTGTACAAGTCTTTAGAAAATATTCCATTAAATACGAATGAGGCTTTTATAAATTTTCACCATTGTTGTCACTGCCTTGCCATTGGCATATCTAAAAATAAGAAATGTTCCCAGGCCTTTTAGAACATGACTGATTTCCAATTGCAAACTTTTCATTTTAAAGGTAATTGTAATAATTAGAACGATAATTATTATGCCCGAATTGTCCTCACCATCATCCTACCACTGTTTTATACAATTGACTGTTGTGAGGGATCTCATCACTTTCCTCTAGATTACAGTAAAATAGATTGCTGTTAGAGGCGAAACAAATAATACACTGAATTGTGTCAACACTATACTGCCAACACTGTACACTGTACATGCAGATCAAAACTTTTGAAACACTTGACTGAAATGTTTCTAATGATCTTAAAAATATTTTGATCTGAAGGTATATGCTCAAATGTTTGAAATTAGTTTTGTAGAAAAAAATATAATTGTGCCACCATATTAATTTATTTAATAATAAAAATAAATAAAAAAAAACAAACAAAAGTTTTTTTTTATGGATTATTAAATAATAAAGAAAAGCAGCCAATAAGTGCCCAACATAGGTGGGAACTCCTTTAATACTGTTTAAAATACATCCCAGGGTGATACCTCAAAAAGCTGGTTGAGAAAATGTCAAGAGTACATGTCTGCAAATTCTAGACAATGTGTGACACAGTTTTTATTTATTTTGGATTTTGTTTAGTCACAACATAATTCCCATTGTTCCATTTATGTTATTCCATAGTTTTGATGACTTTACTATTATTCTAAAATGTGAAAAAAATCAAATAAAAAAACATAAAGAAAACTTTTGACCGGCAGTGTTTATGAGGCAATGAGAAACAGGAAACAATGGGGAAAAGGAGGATCAGTATTGGTATATGACCTGAGCTACAGTAGATTCAAACTCAGGTTGCACACATGTGCCACAATGCAACAGAACATGTTGGAGCATGTAGCCACCAGACCACATCTCTGACTAAATATTATCTTTATAAAAATATCACAGCTTTGCTTATACATCCCATTGGTTAGTTTCATTCAGTTTCACTTAAATTAGTTTATTTGCCCTCAAGCTGTCCAACTGTAACCACATGATGCTTAATTAAGTTAAGGACTATATGGGTTCAATCGGGCACAAATGAAAAAAAAAATCTAATGAACAGGTGTTTCATGAGTGCAGATGCAGGACAACATTAGAGCGAGCCATGACCATTTAATGCATTTATCCTGGGCTGTTTTTAGAAAGAGCCAGTGGTCTGAATCCAGCAGCTGACCCCTCAAACATATTCAGCTTGTCTGATGACAAAATTATGTAATGCAAAGGTCATATAATACACTACAAAGCTCAAATCGTTGATCAAAATGTCCAGTCAAAACATGCTCAAGGAGTGATGGGTGTTCTTGTGCTTTTTTTTTTTTAGCTTTCTCTGAGTGGTACACTTGCATTATGAAGGTAAAGCACTGCAAGTGCAACCATTCACGCAATTGCAAACATTTGATATGTGACATAGTATCACAGAAATGTAGGAGGTGACAGCATTTCACCACATTTGTAATGAGGAAACATAGAAAAAAAAGAGTTTGACACTGCAGTGCACTATCAATGTTAAAATAAAAGCTCCAGGTGAAGGTGAAGTAAATGCAACATAAATATATTACTATTGTATAAAACATATCCTAAAAATACATATAATTCAGCATCATATTAAATTAATAAACTTGGCAGGACAACAATACATAATATACATCTTTGTTCCAAGATATAAGTGAGTGAAGTTGTAGTATTTGCACACACTATTAATTTACAAAAACATGTTTTATAAAAATATATGCATGTAAAAATTGCTTTTTTTATTACTGTATTGGTGCATATAAATGGTATTTATTATATTATATTAAATACCATTCTTGTGTTAATTTAGTACTTTAGAATTTTGGAAAACATGCATTCATTCTAATTAACTAGATTTAATTTTATTAAAAAAATTGAATGTACAAAATATGGTCAGTTATTTTGTCTATTTTTGCTATTATTCCACTTATGAAAATAGTTCAAACAAAGCCAAAGCAGAATAAAATATTGCAAATCACTAAGCAATGCACAGACATAAAAAAAAGCCCAAATAGAGTGAGTGAAATTGCCCATAATTGTTGATTCCTGTCAGGACTCTGGTGAGCCACTTTGTCCTGAAGCAGAAAAAAACTAAACCCTGGTACAAAATATTCTGTCTTCACACTATTCTTTCTGACTTTTCACCTCACCATTCTCTGTGAATATGTATGCCTCAGTAACTGATTAATTCATATTTGCACTACTTTATTATCTTTGATGATGGCATCAAATTTCAAAGTGTCTGCCACATAGTGCTGTCTTCAAATCCAGTGGCAAACCCTATACAGCTCAGAAAATTAGCATTTGCATATGTAACATCTTCTCCGAGGACTGTTTTGTAATATAAGAAAGCTAATTTTGGGTCCATGTTATCATAGTGTCTCACCTTGCCAACATACTGATAGTTACTTCCTGTGTATTCCTCTGACAGAAAGAATTGCCTCCACATCCAGTCCCGTTTTGATCTGAGCAGCACCATTTTATCTCCCTCCATCAAATGGTTCCAGGTGTGAAGTATATTCCCATCAGTCCTCTCTAGCAATATGACTGGAGAGCTCAGGTGGGGAAAGATGAGTGGAAGCAGCCAGAGCAAGTGATTCATTATCATTGTAGCCAATCGATCTTCAACACGACCGCAACTCCTTATGAATAAGCTAACAAGGTGGGCAGTGTTGAATTGAAAATGATGGAGATGGCAAGCCCTGACATTGTAGAACTGGCTTTGATCCTCCTTTGATTCCCTACAAAAAATAACCGAAGCAAAAATGTTACAGTGTGTTGGAGGTCACTGCAGCGCTTGTCAAAATGTAACACCCGCTTCATACACTGTAATCCCTTTGTTGTTCACTCAGTCTATCCCACCGGGCCCTCATGTAGTATTCTATTAAGTGAAGATCAAAAACGTATCCTCACATAATATCTTGCATATTACATGCCAATACAGTTAACAGAAGTGCCAACATCAGTAAACATGGGCAAGATGGCATTCTAAGTAACTTTCAGGGCAGAGTAAGGGTCCTCAACATCATTATCGACTGAGATAACATTTAGCATCTCATGCAGAGTATTTTCTGCAGTCAACAAAAACAACAATTTAACACTAAAAACAAAGTCTGCGAGTAAATTAAGTCTTGTGACAACCCTCATTCTAGCATCGATTCTTGTTCCAATGTCATCTTCTTATTGTCTTCTTAATATGTTCCACATACAAATTGATTTCTAGTGAGAGAATACTATGGTATGGGTGTTGTAACTACATCTAAGCACAGAGAAATCAGCATACACAGCAGGATCAATAGCAGACCTTGTTTATATGTCACAGGATGACTAGGGATGGATTCAAATGCTGGTCACACTAAGTAAAAGCTCTTGCTTGCTGCCTCAAATAGTGATTGCTGCTGGCAGAGTGGCCTGCCGCTGTGTTTATACTCAAGCTTTCAGGCTGAGTGTTTAAGCATGACAGCCGATGTGCGATACATTCAATTAACTGGGACTAAGTGAAACATTATTCACCTCTTTTTTCACCTTTTAGAGAACAATTTTCACAAGCAATTCCTTAAATGCCCCTAAATCTTTTAATGCCTGTCTGGAGAGATGTTTAACCCTGCTATTAAATTCCTGACCCACTGCAAGCAAACGCACCATTATTTTACGTGGCCAGTGGGCTGCAGGGAGTGTGTTTAGCTGTCAGGAATGTGGATTGGGATGTTACGTACATACAATAACCCATTTCATTGCTGATCCCTAACATTTCAATGCATTCATGGCATTCCAACTGCCTTTGTTTTGTAGAAGAGAGATAGACACAATTCATTCCGATTAACCAATTTTCAATATTTATAGTAAATATCTGTTTCCAAATACATCTTTTCAACACAGAGTAGGAATTATTTTTACTTGAATACCTTCCAGTTCAACATTTTTGTAGGATGCATGAAACTGCAAGCTGTATTTTTCATTCAGTATGACAACAAGGACTATACAGCTGTTTGCAAATATTCCTTTGACTGTTTAATATTATTTAATAATGTGCTTGTTAATTCCCCTTTTAGCCCCGGGCTGGCATAAAACCCTTTCTGTTTTGGAACATGTAATCCGCTTTGATTATTATTGTGATTAAATGCTATAGTTATAATTTAAACTCTTTCCATGAGCCTTATTAGAATATTAATCCTAGATGCACTGGATGCATAATAAGCAGCCCTTGACAGGATATAGGGATAAGTGGACAGTGATTTGGCCAAGGAGAGCGAGATGGGCATTAGATAAACTCACGGGACATGCCGTATATGACCTATCAATTAGAACAGTACCATTAATGCCTGCAGCTCATTACTGGTGTCCAGGTCAAATACGCTAAGTCATTGTATCCACGGAAATATGGTGTTGAATCTGGGCTCCCTAATGACAGATAAATCTTTTTTTTTTTTTTATAATCCTGAAGGTATATGCATGTTTATATGCAAACGTAATCAACATTCTTAATGTCCATGACTTTTCTATAACTGCATATATTTCAGTTGAGTGTTGCCTTTCAGTGAATTAGCAACAAGCCAAGGATGCAACAGTTACCACTTGGTGGAGCCCAAGTCCTTTTTTTCCCTTCTCTAGATCAATCTCCCCATCACTCCATCCCTTGTGCTGGACGGCTCTCACAGCTGGCCTCTCCCTTGCAATATTAATGCACTGTCTTCTTTGTTACAGATCAGATATGCACCATGTTGATTGCCTGCCTGGAGGACTGGCTTTGATTCTGCCAGGTTCACAGACTCAAGCCAATAATTTACACCCTGCGTTATTAGACTGAACACTTTCTCTGATTCTGTGTGGCTGCGAGGATCTAATTAATTCAAAAGTGAGTTGCAGCAAGAGCTGATGGGGGTCTCGACTGATTAAAAAAAAAATATGTGTGTTGTCAGAGAAGGGCAACAAGCAATGGAGGGTGGGACGGGGTGCTTAAACAGTTGCGGATACTGGAAATGCTTGACTTACAACTGAATGAAGAATTCAAACTGATGCTAGAAGGCAACTTTTGTTCTCAAATCCTTGACCTTTTAAAGGGATAGTTCACCAAAATACAGTAAATCACTTCATACAACAAAAAGGAGATGCTATGCAGAATTCACTTTCACTGCATCTTTTCCTCATACATTTTTAGGAAACAATCCCTTTAAAAAAAAAATTTAAAAGGTCATTCCCTCAGGTCAGGGCAAGAATATTATCACCTCCCTCAGAAGAAATACATTTATTGTATCATTTGCCTCATTATGTGACCCACCTCTTTGGCACAAAGAGAGAGAGGGAGATTCAATAGAGAAACTGATAGCAAGAAAGGACGCATGTGGGGCTTTATCTCTGCATTGAAAGGCAATTATACATATGTGACACTGGCTCAGAGGAAGTGTGTGGTTTACCTTGTGTAACAGTCATGCCAATATGTGTTCATGTCACATGTATAAATCACAGTCTGCATATAATTGCTTGAGAGGAACTCTTTGGTCAGAAGCACATGGAGCAAAAAAATTAAATTAAAATTAAACATCCGATGGAACTGCAAAAGTGAACTGCAAAAGTATTTGATACCAATTAATTGACAACAAAGTTTTACATTGAAAATATCTAAAGACATTTCTATGGTAATATATAGGCTATACAGAGACAATAAGGAAAAATGATTGGCAACTAAGCTCACATTGATTTGTCTACGGTCTTGAATTTGAGTTCCACATTTGCACTCAGTCACAAGGGGTATAAGCAGATATAAAGCTTGAAAATGCTCTTGGCCTATGACTTTCTTTTATCCTTATCTACAAGAACACTTTCCAACATTAGAGAGTTGCTTATGCAGGTTTAGTGTTACAGCTTTGTCAACAAACTCCAAAATTTGTACCACTTCAGTTAAAATGTTGGATTAACGATCACAAACAGACACAGTGCCTCATGAAAGCAATTCCCATTTCTTAGCTCTGATTTGTTTAATGTCAATGATCAAACACACAGATCTCTAGACACATGTATATGCCTTTTTGAAAAAAGCTTGGGTGCAATTAAACAGATAGGGAGAGGGAGGATATACTGTAAGAAACTTCAACTGCAATCATGACTGTGGGTGGTAAACTTAAACAAGAAATGGACTACATTGAAGATTTGAAGACTGTCATGTTTAATGACATCTTGTAATTGATACAAAAATCTACATTGATGCACAACTGTATATATACAGTTTAAAAATCCATATATTATATATACAGTAGATAGATCCAATCCAGGTTATTACAAAATGTTATCCCTTTCAAAAACAAGCACTCCAAAGTATTTAAGTGTACATTTTAGTTTCGACATTGTTAATTCCATAATAATAATAACACAACAATTAAAAGCAACCAATTATTAAACTAGCATTTTGTCTAATATTATATCAGTTAAATAGAGTGTAGCAATATGACAGAAGTCAGAAGCCATTAAAATGTATTACATTACAAATTCAGTACAGGCTATTTCCATGACAAAATGTAATTGCATTCAAATGCAGCATTACAAAGTATTTCAATTTAGATTTTGTGATTTTGAGCATTGCAGCAATGATGACACAAAAATGAATAACTAATAATACAATTGTGAGTTCTTTTAATGCTGTTTAAGATATCAAAAAATGTAGCCCCCTTCACATGAACTGTAAAATGCATAAGGTTCTTACCTTAAGAAAACAGCCTCCTGAGCACTTCAGAGAACATGTCATCGTCATGGAAGTACGACGCTGGCTTCTATGCTTGTCTCTTGGCAGCGCTCAGATTCCAAGACTGACTACAGTTGTGTGCGAGACTCCAGCTGCCTCTCTCTATCTCTTTCTCTCTCACTCTATCACTCACTCCCTCACACAAAAACTCTATCCTTTCTCTCTTGCTCTGCTGGACAAGGATGCAGTTTGCAGAGGGGAGCAGGCTCTGATTGGTTGCCATTCATAACATTGTGATTGGGGATGGAGTTGACTGGGGGGAGGGAGGAGAGAGAGAGAGCGAGAGAGAGAGACTAAGAGAGAGAGAGAGAGACCGAGACCAAGAGAGAGAGAGAGAGAGAGAGAGATGCTGGATGCAGACCAGGGCATTGAAATGAGGACAGTTGGTTTAACACAGTAGGCATGATGACTTTCAAGAATTAAATCTTGGAGTGAAACATTGCTAAAAGCTAGCAACCCCAGTAGTATATGTGATATGCTTAACACTGCAAATCCTAAATCAGGGTAACCACAGTATGTTGTTGAAAGGACAATTGTTTTCATTGCACATACTGTATAAGCACAAATATAACTGTCAGATTTCTCTGCAGGGCACATTACTCAGATCGCTCAGTGGATTTTGCAGCCTTTTTCAACAAAAGGAGTTCAAGAACGGCAAGTGGCTAAATAGGACACAGAGAGGACAGTACATTTAGTGAAAGAAAGAAAAAACAGGGAATACTGAGTAATATAAATAACTTTAAAGTAAAATTCAAAGAATACTGGATAAAATCTGTGATCAAGTAAACTAACTTGGAAAAAATTACTTTATGTGATCTAAATTAAGGACAAATCTGTCAACATTTACACACATTTATATTGTTCCAAAACTGAACGACTTTCTTCTGTTCAAGACAAGAGGAGATGTATGGTAGAATGACAGAGAGTTTGTCACCTTTCAGTTTCACTGCATTGATCTTGTTTACAATGACCATGTTTACATGCACTTAAGTAAACTGTTTATTCCAGGGTTTGGCAGAAAGCAACGTTCTGAAACATCATGTAAACAAGAACCTTGATTTACTTACGCATTTTAAGGGATTAAGAGAAAGTGGTTAAACACACCCTGGTTCCTCCCGAAGAACTCAGCTTAATATATGTAAACACGTAAGCAGTGTTCTAAATGGTTTTTGAGGACTGTGCATTTGCATAAACAGACTGGATAACAAACATCATAGGATGGAACCCAACAACATGTCAACACAGCAGAAAGAATACAGCATTTCTGGAAGAACAGTGGAAAAATCACATAAACTATAAATTATACCCATTTAGACACACCAATGTAAATACAGACTGTCCCTTATGTTTGTGTGTTTAGGATTGTATATAGGGGGAATCCCAGAGATTTATGTAAAAGGAAAACCCCACTACTGCCGTGCAATTCCACTGCAGGTCATGATGGAAAGTTAATGGAACAACCACAGCAACAACTCCAGAAAATCTGGAAATAAAGCAAAGAAACAGATAATAAAATAGCAAAGTCTTCCTCGGATCCCATGTTTATTTACACAAGTGTCGAAGGAAAATTACATTGCCTTGGAGAACGCTGTTTCTTAACTGAGCCACATGTATACAGGAGTAAAGAGAAAGCCACGAACACAGCTCATGTAAACCTATATATCGATTTTGAGCCTTAAGCAGCTATCTCTTTCTGGTGTCCATACCAACGTAGTCAATGAAAATTAATGTGGACTGAGACTTTCAGTTTCTAAAGTCTAAATGTTTGTAAAGAAACGAGGGTAAAAGATTTTCATAATTTTCATTTTGGATTCTACTAACCCTTCTACATTTAATTAAACTATTTTACTGTGTTTTACGTTACTAAATCAACCTGACAACATTAAGTTGCACCAACAAAAGGACTTTTTTGAAGGTTAGATGTAGAAGAAATTACTGCACATTTTCGCATTTAACAGTGTATTATGTCCCTTTACTATATAAAAAAAAATATTCAGTCCATACGGATCCATACATTTCATTCTCTTTGTATAAAAAAACTGCATACAATTTACATACAAGGTTTCTACTGTATGTACAGTATGCAGTTTCGAGATAAGTGTCACCATGGATAAGTGGTGGAGATGTGAGTGCATTGAATAGATTCTAACTCTCTCAAAGTGAGAAAGAGCCAAGGTGGGGATGGCAAATACAGCTTTTCATTTGAGTCCTGCTTTGATGTGCTATATGAGGTGGATCAAAGACCACATTGATGTGCCTTTCCTAAGGCACAGATGTTGGGAGAAGTTCTAGTCAATGTAATACGAATGTTTGTAATGTACCACATGAGCCAAGATGTTTGTTTTGTTTTGTTTTGTTTATTAGGGCCCAAGCCTTGAAAAGGCAAGGCCCTATTGTTTTCGTTAGGATTAATATTATTAGGGCCCAAGCACAAAGTGCGTAGGACCCTATTGTTTTCGTTAGGATTATTATTATTATTAATATTATTATTATTATTATTATTTATTTATTTTTTTTACGACTTACGGGGCACTTTTGGGGCTCTTAACATGCTCAAAAACTCTTGAAACTTTGCACACGGGTCAGAACCTGCGGTCATTAGGGCCGGCCTGAAGCTGGTACCCGGGCGTGGCAGGGGGGCTCGACAGCGCCCCCTGGAACAGGGGCCGAAAACTTGGTCTATAACTCAAACACGCTTGCATGTAATAATATGAAACTCGGTACACATATAGATCTCATCATTTCATATATCCTTCATACTTTCACTTTTTACCCCAGACCAACAGGAAACCGTCTATTTAGGGTTGTTTGAAAACGCACGCAATGGAATTTGGAATACTCCTCCCAGAGAACTCCACCAATCGCCAACAAACTCGGTCAGCATGATGTCAAGACATTGACCATGAAAAATTGCCGGCAGATTATTGATATCTCCAACGGTTTGGCCGTGGCGAGGAAACGAAATGATGGAGAGAAACGAGAAACAGTCAGAGTGTTATAACTTCTACATACATTAATTGATCTCGATGAAACTTCAGCGGTGTGTTCGCTGTAAGAGGCCGATCGCATGGATGTGACTATTGTGAGTCAAAGCTATAGCGCCACCAACTGGCAGAAGGAAGTGTGTCACTTTCAAAATGCTTTAAAATCACCCACTTATTGTTACACGATTTACTTCAAACTTTAGGTGTATAATGTAAACACACGGCAGATGTAGACGTGTGAAAGAATTATTGATATCTTAAATACTGCTGTCGCGGCAGCTCTTCAAACTTGAATTTTCTTTTTGATGCCTGGTGCAGGGGCTCAGTAGCGCCACCTTCAGACAAAAGTGGGGTATTGGTTTCATACTTTGACCTACAGTCAGATATTTTGGTTTGAATGTGGAACACATTGCACAAGAACTTTGAAGCTCAAAAAGCACATAAATGAAGCTTAAACAGCAAGGAAGTGTGTTATAACTTCTGCATACATTACTTGATCTCGATGAAACTTAAGCAGTTTCTTCACTTGAAGAGGCCGGTCGCGTGGATGTGACTATTGTGAGTCAAAGTTATAGCGCCACCAACTGGCAGAAGGAAGTGTGTCACTTTCAAAATGCTTTGAATTCACCCCTTATGTCTCAATTGAACAAACAGTTGATAAAGAAATCGGTATCAATATATTGAATTATGAATTATTTCACTGATCAACTGTGATGTCCGGTTAAGATGAAAATAAACTATTACTCTGTCTAAGCGATTATCTTTCTGAAACACGTCACAAAAACTTACAGAAACGGATAACACAAACATGACGTTGGAAATATACACTTATCAGTATAGTTATATTAAACTTGTCTATTTCAGTTATAAAGCTGTCTCATATGTAATTTCTCCTTTAATTCTATAATATAACCACTAGATGGAGGTCTAAGCACATTTTCTGTATTCTCGTTGTTTTAACGTAAGAAGAACACTTGTACGTGTTGACTGTTGAGAACGGTGTTTGGAGATTTTAAAAGACGCGGACCAGACGGAAAAACAAGACATACTGCATCATTGCGTTCAATATTTTAACGAGGGCCACTCGTGACGCTGTACACGGTGTAAGCATCAGCTTGAGGACTCTTCAAAATGTATATAGGTCTCAGTTCTGGATGGAGTTATTTGCAGACCTTAGAGATGCTGGATACTTCAACGGGAGTCGTGAGCGTCATTGCTTTGGTGATACAATAAAAAAATACTCTACAAAAAAAAAAAAATAAAAAAAAAAAAACAGGGTTTCCACGGGGTCTTAAAAAGTCTTAAAAAGTCTAAAATTTCAAAATCACAATTTAAGGCCTTAAAAAGTCTTAAATTTGCTGAAGTATTGTGTTCTAGGTCTTAAATAATTTTTAACAGGTCTTAATTTTCCTATACGTCCATGTAAATCTCATTTAAATGCTCCCATAGCGCTTTGGAATGTTTCTTTTTTACTTCCGTGGTGTTGTAGTTTCTTATTTCGCTAGTCCAAATATAATTCGCTGTATTATGACTACAAAATAGACCAACATGCAACAGCCAGCTTTGAGCTTTCGTGTTATTGGCGCGAGTCTCTCGGATACAACAGAAAGACGTTAAACGGATTTTATTCAGCTATGAGGAAGTGCAAGTTTAGCGATACTTGGCTTGAAAAATCTGAATTTCGTGCTTGGTTCAACCCAGTTGCAAATAACGCATTTGAAGCCTACTGCTTATGCAAGAAAGCTATTAAATTGGGAATGTTGGGTGTACGGGCGCTGGAGTCTCATTCAAAAGTGAAAAATATCTAACTGCTGTCAAGGGTCTCCAGCAAACTACAGCCATCAGCCATTACGCGCTTTGGAATAGCGGATGATGACTAATTTCCAAAATCACGGGACCGTTCGTGCTGATGTTCGACGAAAGTCTTCATCGCACCACCAAAACGAAACAGCTGGACCTGCACGTACGTTTTTGGTCTGCTGCGAATGGGTCGAGACTGCAATAAATAAAAATAAAAAGGAATAGGCTACAATGAATGATCTATGGCAGGGCTAGTATAATGGTGGCCCCCAGATCATCTTTATCTGACCCTCCAACAGTTTTTTTATTTTTAAAAACCCTCACAATCTGATATCAAAGTGCCCTCTCAGCAAAGGTTTAGCGCGTTCATAGGCAACCGCATTCATCGGTGAGTTTAACAACGCTCATTGTGGCGTACAACACCATTCATCGGTGAGTTTAACAACGCTCAACTGCAGGTAAAGCAGCACTCAGAGGTGAGTTCAACCAAAACAACGCTAAACTGCATGTGGCTAATGTTTACACTCAGGGTACATTACGGCATGTTTTCCATAACGTTACGACGTTCTCAATATAATTCATAATCACACGTTTATAATGAACAACGCGTTATGGTTATTGTGTTATTAAAAACTGTGTACGCAGGTGTTACAGTTAACATGGTAACACTAAGTTACACCTGGTTTACTTGTATGTTACTGATTAAGAAGTAATGTAAAAAAAAACAGTTATAACTGCATGAAGATGAATGGTAACACAATACTGGCAAAATACTGTTTACATCTTGCAAATGCATATGATTCAAGACTACAATTCCCCCAGAACGGAGGGAGGGGCGGGTGACCAAACCTCATTATCATTTAAAGTCATATGCACTGAAACGGCGTGCTGAAAACGGAGCTGTTTTTGAGCAGTTAAAATTTGTGTTTTCTTAAAACACTAATGAGAATTTTTAATAAAAGTATATTACAAAGTTTTCATTTAGACCCTAAAGATTCATATTAACTTGTACAAAAATGGCATTATATGACCCCTTTAAGGTTACAAATACACACACACACACACACACTCCATCATTGCAATCTTGACATTGCAGCCTGTTCATTATAGCCGCAATAAAATATAATAATAAAATAGTAAACCTACCATATAAAAATTACTCTGTTTAAATAGTCAGTAGTACAATTCAGTATCATTCACAGTAAGCACCGCTCCACTGTGATGTTTCCAAGCATATTTTTGAGCATGCAAAGAGGATGATTTTCTACGTCGGTATTGGAGCGTGAGTAAAGTACAAAGCCTATAATAACTGGCAGAAGGCAGTAAGAGAAACAGGAAGTCTGTTATAACTTCTGCATACATTAATTGATCTCGACTGAAACTTCAGCAGTGTGTTCGCTGTAAGAGGCCGATCGCATGGATGTTGCTATTGTGAGTCAGTTATAGCGCCACCAACTGGCAGAAGGAAGTGTGTCACTTTCAAAATGCTTTTAAATCACCCCCTTATGTCTCAAGTGAACAAACAGACCAACAGAAAGTCAGATATTTTGGTTTGAATGTGGATTTCTTGGAATTTGCACACATCTTCTCGACGGTCGAGGCGAGCTTACGTTATTGCCCGTCGTGCGCTGGCGACCCTAAAGGCCCAGGGTGGCGGTGCCACCGGCTTGGGCCCGTCATCGCTGCTCGCAGCTTTAATTATTATTATTATTATTATTATTTTTTTTACGACTTACGGGCACTTTTGGGGCTCTTAACATGCTCAAAAACTCGTGAAACTTTGCACACGGGTCAGAACCTGCGGTCATTAGGGCCGGCCTGAAGCTGGTACCCGGGCGTGGCAGGGGCTCGACAGCGCCCCTGGAACAGGGGCCGAAAACTTGGTCTATAACTCAAACACGCTTGCATGTAATAATATGAAACTCGGTACACATATAGATCTCATCATTTCATATATCCTTCATACTTTCACTTTTTACCCCAGACCAACAGGAAACCGTCTATTTAGGGTTGTTTGAAAACGCACGCAATGGAATTTGGAATACTCCTCCCAGAGAACTCCACCAATCGCCACCAAACTCGGTCAGCATGATGTCAAGACATTGACCATGAAAAATTGCCGGCAGATTTTTGATATCTCCAACGGTTTGGCCGTGGCGAGGAAACGAAATGATGGCGAGAAACGAGAAACAGTCAGAGTGTTATAACTTCTACATACATTAATTGATCTCGATGAAACTTCAGCGGTGTGTTCGCTGTAAGAGGCCGATCGCATGGATGTGACTATTGTGAGTCAAAGTTATAGCGCCACCAACTGGCAGAAGGAAGTGTGTCACTTTCAAAATGCTTTAAAATCACCCACTTATTGTTACACGATTTACTTCAAACTTTAGGTGTATAATGTAAACACACGGCAGATGTAGACGTGTGAAAGAATTATTGATATCTTAAATACTGCTGTCGCGGCAGCTCTTCAAACTTGAATTTTCTTTTTTGATGCCTGGTGCTGGGGCTCAGTAGCGCCACCTTCAGACAAAAGTGGGGTATTGGTTTCATACTTTGACCTAGAGTCAGATATTTTGGTTTGAATGTGGAACACATTGCACAAGAACTTTGAAGCTCAAAAAAGCACATAAATGAAGCTTAAACAGCAAGGAAGTGTGTTATAACTTCTGCATACATTACTTGATCTCGATGAAACTTAAGCAGTTTCTTCACTTGAAGAGGCCGGTCGCGTGGATGTGACTATTGTGAGTCAAAGTTATAGCGCCACCAACTGGCAGAAGGAAGTGTGTCACTTTCAAAATGCTTTGAAATCACCCCTTATGTCTCAATTGAACAAACAGTTGATAAAGAAATCGGTATCAATATATTGAATTATTAATTATTTCACTGATCAACTGTGATGTCCGGTTAAGATGAAAATAAACTATTACTCTGTCTAAGCGATTATCTTTCTGAAACACGTCACAAAAACTTACAGAAACGGATAACACAAACATGACGTTGGAAATATACACTTATCAGAATAGTTATATTAAACTTGTCTATTTCAGTTATAAAGCTGTCTCATATGTAATTTCTCCTTTAATTCTATAATATAACCACTAGATGGAGGTCTAAGCACATTTTCTGTATTCTCGTTGTTTTAACGTAAGAAGAACACTTGTACGTGTTGACTGTTGAGAACGGTGTTTGGAGATTTTAAAAGACGCGGACCAGACGGAAAAACAAGACATACTGCATCATTGCGTTCAATATTTTAACGAGGGCCACTCGTGACGCTGTACACGGTGTAAGCATCAGCTTGAGGACTCTTCAAAATGTATATAGGTCTCAGTTCTGGATGGAGTTATTTGCAGACCTTAGAGATGCTGGATACTTCAACGGGAGTCGTGAGCGTCATTGCTTTGGTGATACAATAAAAAATACTCTACAAAAAAAAAAAAAAACAGGGTTTCCGCGGGGTCTTAAAAAGTCTAAAATTTCAAAATCACAATTTAAGGCCTTAAAAAGTCTTAAATTTGCTGAAGTATTGTGTTCTAGGTCTTAAATAATTTTTAACAGGTCTTAATTTTCCTACGTCCCTATAAATCTAATTTAAATGCTCCCGCAGCGCTTTGGAATGTTTCTTTTTTTTACTTCCGTGCTGTTGTAGTTTCTTATTTCGCTAGTCCAAATATAATTCGCTGTATTATGACTACAAAATAGACCAACATGCAACAGCCAGCTTTGAGCTTTCGTGTTATTGGCGCGAGTCTCTCGGATACAACAGAAAGACGTTAAACGGATTTTATTCAGCTATGAGGAAGTGCAAGTTTAGCGATACTTGGCTTGAAAAATCTGAATTTCGTGCTTGGTTAAAGCCAGTTGCAAATAACGCATTTGAAGCCTACTGCTTATGCAAGAAAGCTATTAAATTGGGAATGTTGGGTGTACGGGCGCTGGAGTCTCATTCAAAAAGTGAAAAATATCTAACTGCTGTCAAGGGTCTCCAGCAAACTACAGCCATCAGCCATTACGCGCTTTGGAATAGCGGATGATGACTAATTTCCAAAATCACGGGACCGTTCGTGCTGATGTTCGACGAAAGTCTTCATCGCACCACCAAAACGAAACAGCTGGACCTGCACGTACGCTTTTCGTCTGCTGCGAATGGGTCGAGACTGCAATAAATAAAAATAAAAAGGAATAGGCTACAATGAATGATCTATGGCAGGGCTAGTATAATGGTGGCCCCCAGATCATCTTTATCTGGCCCTCCAACAGTTTTTTTATTTTTAAAAACCCTCACAATCTGATATCAAAGTGCCCTCTCAGCAAAGGTTTAGCGCGTTCATAGGCAACCGCATTCATCGGTGAGTTTAACAACGCTCATTGTGGGTACAACACCATTCATCGGTGAGTTTAACAACGCTCAACTGCAGGTAAAGCAGCACACAGAGGTGAGTTCAACCAAAACAACGCTAAACTGCATGTGGCTAATGTTTACACTCAGGGTACATTACGGCATGTTTTCCATAACGTTACGACGTTCTCAATATAATTCATAATCACACGTTTATTATGAACAACGCGTTATGGTTATTGTGTTATTAAAAACTGTGTACGCAGGTGTTACAGTTAACATGGTAACACTAAGTTACACCTGGTTTACTTGTATGTTACTGATTAAGAAGTAATGTAAAAAAAACAGTTATAACTGCATGAAGATGAATGGTAACACAATACTGGCAAAATACTGTTTACATCTCGCAAATGCATATGATTCAAGACTACAATTCCCCCAGAACGGAGGGAGGGGCGGGGTGACCAAACCTCATTATCATTTAAAGTCATATGCACTGAAACGGCGTGCTGAAAACGGAGCTGTTTTTCAGCAGTTAAAATTAGTGTTTTCTTAAAATACTAATGAGAATTTTTAATAAAAGTATATTACAAAGTTTTCATTTAGACCCTAAAGATTCATATTAACTTGTACAAAAATGGCATTATATGACCCCTTTAAGGTTACAAATATACACACACACACACACACACACACACTCCATCATTGCAATCTTGACATTGCAGCCTGTTCATTATAGCCGCAATAAAATATAATAATAAAATAGTAAACCTACCATATAAAAATTACTCTGTTTAAATAGTCAGTAGTACAATTCGTATCATTCACAGTAAGCACCGCTCCACTGTGATGTTTCCAAGCATATTTTTGCGCATGTAAAGAGGATGATTTTCTACGTCTGTATTGCAGCGTGAGTAAAGTACAAAGCCTATAATAACTGGCAGAAGGCAGTAAGAGAAACAGGAAGTCTGTTATAACTTCTGCATACATTAATTGATCTCGACGAAACTTCAGCAGTGTGTTCGCTGTAAGAGGCCGATCGCATGGATGTTGCTATTGTGAGTCAGTTATAGCGCCACCAACTGGCAGAAGGAAGTGTGTCACTTTCAAAATGCTTTTAAATCACCCCCTTATGTCTCAAGTGAACAAACAGACCAACAGAAAGTCAGATATTTTGGTTTGAATGTGGATTTCTTGGAATTTGCACACATCTTCTCGACGGTCGAAGCGAGCTTACGTTATTGCCCGTCGTGCGCGGCGACCCTAAAGGCCCAGGGGTGGCGGTGCCACCGGCTTGGGCCCGTCATCGCTGCTCGCAGCTTTATCGCTGTATTTTTCTTACGACTATTTGGGGCACTTTTGGGGCTCTTAACGTGCTCGAAAACTCTTGAAACTTTGCACGCGGGTCAGAACCTGCGGCCATTAGGGCCGGGCTGAAGCTGGTACCGGGGCGTGGCAGGGGGGCTCGACGGCGCCCCCTGGAACGGGGTCCGAAAACTTGGTCCATAAATCAAACACGCTTGCATGTAATAATATGAAACTCGGTACACATATAGATCTCATCGTTTCATATATCCTTCATACTTTTACTTTTTACCTCAGCCCAACAGGAAATTGTCTATTTAGGGTTTTTTGGAAAACGCATGCAATGGAATTTGAAATACTCCTCCTACAGAATTCCACCAATCACCACGAAACTCGGTCAGCATGAAGTCAAGACATTGAGGATGAAAAATTGCTGGCGGATTTTTGATATGTCGAATGGTTTGGCCGTGGCGAGGAAACGAAATGATGGCACGAAAAGAGAAACAGGAAGTGTGTTATAACTTCTGCAGACATTAATTGATCTCGATGAAACTTCAGCAGTGTGTTCGCTGTAAGAGGCCGATCGCATGGATGTGACTATTGTGAGTCAAAGTTATAGCGCCACCAACTGGCAGAAGGAAGTGTGTCACTTTCAAAATGCTTTGAAATCACCCTCTTATTTTTACCCGATTTACTTAAAACTTTAGGTGTAGAATGTAAACACACGGCAGATGTAGACATGTGAAAGGATTATTGATATCTTCGATACTGTTGCCGCGGCAACGCTTCTAACTCGAATATTCTTTTTTGATGCTTTTGAGACTCTTAGCATACTTGAAATTGCATGAAACTCGACAGACACATCACATTTATTAGCCAGTAGACATGTGCAAAGTTTCAGAAACGGGCATGGTGCAGGGGCTCAGTAGCGCCACCTTTTGACAAAAGTGAGGGGGTTGCTTTACACTTTGACCCACAGTCACAAAACTCAGCAATTATATTGTTCTCATCGAGCCGGACAACTTTCTAATTTACAGTTATTAGCTCAGACCAACAGAAAGTCAGATATTGTGGTTTGAATGTGGATGTTTTGGAGAATTTTCTCTGCCTCTCCCACTGACCCTACGTCTCTCTGTGTCTGGGGGGAGGGGGATGATTTGGCTGTTGAGTGAGAATGCTTTTATTTTTGTTTTTCAAGGTTTTGGGGCCTTTAACGTGCTCGAAAACTCTTGAAACTTTGCACACGGTTCAGAACCCGCGGCCATCGGGGCCGGGCCGAAGATGGTACCCGGGAGTGGCAGGGGGGCTCGACAGCGCCCCCTGGAATGGGATTCGAACACTTGTCCATATATCAAACATGCTTGCATGTAATAATATGAAACTTGGTACACTTGTAGATCTCATCGGGCCGAACAACTTTCGTGCTCTAAGTTTTACGCCAGCCCAACAGGAAGTCGGCTATTATGGGTTGTTTGGAAACACATGCTCTGGAATTATATATATTCCTCCTAGAGAATTAATCCAATCGCCACCAAACTCGGTCGGCATGAAGTCAAGACATTGAGGATGCTACATTCCAGACGGATTATTGATATCTCGAACGGTTTGGCCGTGGCGAGGAAATTGATTTAGGACTAAAAAAGGACACATAAAGTGTGTTATAACTTAGTTAGTTCTATCTACAGTTACAAAACTCGGCGTGTATATTGTTCTCGTCAAGCCAAACAACTTTCTAATTTACAGTCATTAGCTCCGACCAACAGAAAGTCAGATATTGTGGTTTGAATGTGGATTCTTGGAATTTTTCTCTCTCTGACAGACAGAGTAACCCCTCCCGTTCTGTGTTTTTTCTCTCTCTCTGTCTCTCTCTGGCAAAGTGCCCCCTGCCATTCTGTCTGTGTGTGTGTGTGGGGGGGGGGGGGGAGGGAGCCGGACAACTTTCCAAATTTACAGTCATTAGTCCAACAGAAAGTCTGATATTTTGGTTTGAATGTGGAACACATTGCAAATGAATCTTTGAAGCTCCAAAAACCTCATAAAGGTAGCATATAAAGGGAGCAAATAGCAAGGAAGTGTGTTATAACTTCTGCAAACATTAACTGATCTCGATGAAACTTCAGCAGTGTGTCACATGGATGTGACTATTGTGAGTCAAAGTTATAGCGCCACCAACTGGCAGAAGGAAGTGCGACATTTTCAAAATGCTTTGAAATCACCCTCTTATGTCTCAAGTGAACAAACAGACCAACAGAAAGTCAGATATTTTGGTTTGAATGTGGAACACATTGCAAATGAACTTTGAAGCTCCAAAAAGCACATAAAGGGAGCTTAAAAGCAAGGTAGTCTGTCAAAATCTGTCAGACTTCTGCATACATTAACTGATCTCGATGAAACTTCAGCAGTGCATTTAATTATAATTACATTAATAAACCTGTACAAAGACCTCCAGATAAATACTGGCCTTCTGGATTAACACGTTTAAGTGCTGCAAAAAATATTGACCTATGACATCCTATGACATTCAAAATTATTCTACATTTGAATTACCTCATAGATGTGACTATTGTGGTTCACGGTCATAGGCCCTGTCCCAAATGGCACACTTCATATGAATTTTCAGTCTTGTGTACTTATTTCATGTCTCCATTAACTCCATGAGACCGTAGGGTGTGTCATTTTTCATTTTAGGTATCAGAACGGTGCTCGTGCATACTTTGTGGTTGATAAGTGCCCTCGTTGCGCACTTTTGCAGAGCCCACACTGATGCAAGCTCTACAGCACACATCTTCTCGACGGTCAAAGCGAGGTTACGTTATTGCCCATCGTGCACAGCGACCCTAAATGCACGGGGGTGGTGGTGCCACCAGCAACCCTAAAGGCACGGGGGTGGCGGTGCCACCGGCTTGGGCCCGCCATCGCTGCTTGCAGCTATATTTATTATTATTATTATTATTACAATCTCTCCCCTAAGGTTCAAAGCACGTCATGCTTATTTTTGTTTACTCAGCAGAGCTTGTTACAAGAATTAATGGTTTAAAATATTTTTTAAATGGTGAACTTGGGTGAATACAATTGGTTTAATTTGAACATAAAATTTCATTTTACAACTACAAAGATAATGGTGGGCTGATAATCTCTATAATTGGCATAACCCAGGTGCTTCAAAAATGCTAATGTAACGGAGTAATTGGGAAAACATGTAATTAAATAGATCTAATTTAAATGGGACCTTGCTCCATGTTAAATGCTCTGCTTGATAACATTGAAGCTTTTCCAGGAACAGCATAAATTCAATATATCCCCATTAATGTTTATTCTGTTCCTTCATACCAACGAAAGCCAGTGGACAGCTTAAGTAGTCTTAAGGCTATGATATTATGTAGGTAAACAAGTTTGCTCTGTTAGCACACACACTGTATATTACCAGTTGTCTTTTTTAATGTGTGCATTTTTTTTTATCTTGTTTTTCTCTGGAAAAAATTATATATATATATATATATATCTCCATCCATCCATCATCAACCGCTTATCCTGTGTACAGGGTCGCGGGGGGCTGGAGTATATCCCAGCTAACATTGGGCGAAAGGCGGGGGACACCCTGGACATGTCGCCAGTCCATCGCAGTGCCACACATAGACAGACATACACTCACACTCACACTCACCTCCACATCCACACCTAGGGCAATTTTTTTGGAGACACCTGCTCTAACCTAGCCTGCATGTCTTTTGGATGGTGGGAGGAAGCCGGAGTACCCGGAGAGAACCCACGCAGACACGGGGAGAACATGCAAACTCCACACAGAAAGGCCGGGGCAACCAGGGTTTGAACCCACGACCTTCTTACTGTGAGGCGACAGTGCTAACCGCTGCACCACCGTGCCACCCTATAATATATATATTATTTATTAATATAATATAAATATTTATTTATGTAAATACATAAATAAAACATGTACAGTGTTTTCTCATTTGTAGTATATCTCTAAAGTGTTCTCTGTGGCATTTTAGAATGACATTCATCAGACGTTAGAATGTATGTGAATCTGCTCTTTTAAAAAGGATCATATATCTTGAAAAATCTTAATAAAAGAGTTTGATGTCCTATGAAAACACTCAGAACTCAAAGTTTCAGAACTCAAAAAGTTCCTCCCCATTTAAAAATACATTATTAAAATTAGGCCTATTGCCATCAATATCAAAATGTATTACAGACAAAAGATCAAGTCACAGCTATAGCAAAGCAAAAAGTATTCACGTGGTTTAATGCAAGATATACAAATTTAATAGAAATTTGACTAATCAATTTATATAGTGATAGCACAGCTTACAGTTTTTGCAAAAAAATAAAAGTATTATACAGTATAATCCATTAAAATGGCATTTTGTAGGTTTGTAGACATTTGTAGGAACTTAAAATCAAATGCTGTCCAATTGGCACTCTTGTACAGACAACAATGAACATGCACTTTAAGGGGAAGAGGTATTACCAGAAATGTTAGTTTTTTTTATTATTATTATTTTCGAGTAAATAACAAAAAGCCTTTATAAAATTTGAAATTTACAGTATATTCAACAATTTTCAAGAATAGTACAATATGATGAATTTGTAAGAAATCATACAACTTGTTTGAATGAAAACTTACACATCAACCTATCAGAAATGCTACCTTCGTCTCATTCCAAGTCCTCATATTTCCTATATGACCAAAGCTCAGCCATTCAACTCTATGTGGCACAAGCTGATAGATTCTTTGACTTGTTATCTGTTAACCAATCAGCTCGCTCTCATGTGACATGTTAAGTCAATCTGCTTGCTTGGCTTAAGCTGATTGGTTCTCTGACTTGTTACCGGGCATCCAATCATCTTGCGTTTCTACTTGTGTTTTATTTAAATGGATCAATTTTGCCATTTTGCTGGTTTTTCTGCAGCACACCATGAGTTTTCTCTGAAACCCACCTCCGCCCCAGCATCCACCAGCCTAGATCTGCTACACTGGGATTGTTTATGTCTATGTGTGCAGCATGTAATACATGCTCAATGCAGCATGTCTTGCATTTTGTATCATTGTGCAGCTGCAGCATGTCCAAATATTAACTCAGTATGTATGTGTTTTTCTAGCAGTAGCAAGCCTTTGTAGTTACTCTGCAGAAGCAGTGTAGCAGATCTAGTCCACCAAGACCAACAGCCTATCAATATGTCATATCCACATTAACATGCTAAATCTTTCAGATCTTACAATTTCTGTTGTACAAAAAAACATATCAGTTACAAAAAAGCTCAAAGGTTTAATGGTGCGCAATATACAGTATGATGAATGTGCATTCGAAACACAGAAGTTTCTCTTTCTTCCATCCAGTACAACAGGCCTTTTTTTACATTACATTCATTCTGGGTATGGTGTTACACCTAATTGGAAGTTTACCTTTACATCGACACACACTTAGTTTAACAAGAAATAAACAAACATTGGGATTTACGAGGAAATTGATTGGGTTGTGTTTAAGTCATACTTTTTTGTACGAACAAAGTTGTGCGATTTCTTGCGAACTGACTATCTTGCACTATTCTTACTACATCTCAAGAGATAGGGTTGGTAAATTGTTTTCTCTCACAGACTTCCCATCAATTACCTATTCATCTTATTGTAGAAGCATTGCCTGTTTAAATCGCTCAAAGCCACTGATTTATTACTGTCTCATATTTCAGAAACTCCAGCCAATATTTATTTTCAGTCCAATATGAAATATATATATATATATATATATATATATATATATATATATATATATATATTTTTTTTTATCCCTTTTCTCCCAATTTGGAATGCCCAATTCCCAGTACTTAGTAGGACCTCGTAGTGGCGTGGTTATCAGAGGTGGGTAGAGTAGCCACAAACTGTACTCAAGTAAAAGTACAATTACTTAAAAAACACAATTACTCAAGTAGAAGTAAAAGTACTAATATAAATAATTACTTGTGTAAGAGTAAGAAAGCATCCAATTAAAGAGTACTCAAGTAGTGAATAACTAGTTACTTTCACAAATTACATAATAGACTTCCCTCCCCTGTATTCCATTGTATAATACACATTGAACATTTACTACAGAATTATTATTATTATTAATGGAAAGTCTGTCATCATTCGCCATCATGTTGTTCCAAACCCGTATGACTTTCTTTTTTCCAGGCAACACAATAAGGAGATATTAGACAGAATGTTTGCCTGAGTCACTATTTACTTTCAGTCAATATATATACAGGTGAAACTCGAAAAATTAGAATATCGTGCGAAAGTTCATTAATTTCAGTAATTCAACTTAAAAGGTGAAACTAATATATTATATAGACTCATTACAAGCAAAGTAAGATATTTCAAGCCTTTATTTGATATAATTTTTATGATTATGGCTTATAGCTTATGAAAACCCCAAATTCAGAATCTCAGAAAATTAGAATATTACATGAAATCAATAAAAAAGGATTTTAAATACAGAAATGTCGGCCCTCTGAAAAGTATAATCATGCATATGTACTCAGTACTTGGTTTGGGCCCCTTTTGCATTAATTACTGCCTCAATGCGGCGTGGCATGGATGCTATCAGCCTGTGGCACTGCTGAGGTGTTATGGAAGACCAAGATGCTTCAATAGCGGCCTTCAGCTCTTCTGCATTGTTTGGTCTCATGTCTCTCATCTTTCTCTTGGCAATGCCCCATAGATTCTCTATGGGGTTCAGGTCAGGCGAGTTTGCTGGCCAATCAAGCACAGTAATACCATGGTCATTGAACCAGGTTTTGGTACTTTTGGCAGTGTGGGCAGGTGCCAAGTCCTGCTGGAATATGAAGTCAGCATCTCCATAAAGCTTGTCTGCTGAAGGAAGCATGAAGTGCTCTAAAATGTCCCGGTAGACGGCTGTGTTGACTCTGGACTTAATAAAGCACAGTGGACCAACACCAGCCGATGACATGGCTCCCCAAACCAACACAGACTGTGGAAACTTCACACTGGACTTCAAGCATCTTGGATTGTGTGCCTCTCCATTCTTCATCCAGACTCTGGGACCTTGGTTTCCAAATGAGATGCAAAATTTGCTCTCATCAGAAAAGAGGACTTTGGACCACTGAGCAACAGACCAGTTCTTTGTTTCTTTAGCCCAGGTAAAACGTTTGGCATTTGAAGCCCATGTCCAGGACCCGTCCGTGTGTGGTGGCTCTTGATGCAGTAACTCCAGCCTCAGTCCACTCCTTGTGAAGCTCCCCCACACATTTGAATGGCCTTTTCCTGACAATCCTCTCCAGGCTACGGTCATCCCTGCTGCTTGTGCACCTTTTTCTTCCACACTTTTCCCTTCCACTTAACTTTCTATTAATGTGCTTTGATACAGCACTTTGAGAACATCCAACTTCTTTTGCAATTACCTTTTGAGGCTTTTCCTCCTTGCGGAGGGTGTCAATGATGGTTTTCTGCACAACTGTCAGGTCAGCAGTCTTCCCCATGATTGTGAATTCAACTGAACCAGACTGAGAGACCATTTAAAGGCTCAGGAACCCTTTGCAGGTGTTTAGCTGATTAGAGTGTGACACTTTGAGCCTACAATACTGAACCTTTTCACAATATTCTAATTTTCTGAGATTCTGAATTTGGGGTTTTCATAAGCTGTAAGGCATAATCATAAAAATTATATCAAATAAAGGCTTGAAATATCTTACATTGCTTGTAATGAGTCTATATAATATATTAGTTTCACCTTTTAAGTTGAATTACTGAAATTAATGAACTTTTGTACGATATTCTAATTTTTCGAGTTTCACCTGTATATATTTCCCCTTCTGTCGCTCTCTCCACGTTGTGTCAGAGAAGCGACACTAGGGGTCTCTCTTGAGCGCCGATATCCACCTCTGATCTATGAAAAAAGGCCAATGAGAAGTTGGCAGCCAGTATTTGCATATCCCGCCCCTGGACATACGGGTATTTAAGCGGCGCAAATAGGGGAGTTCATTAAGAAAATTTCTTCGGAGCCGATGGTCGTGTCTGCAAGTGCTGCGAGTTACACACCAGTTCCTGTCATTCATCTGCTGCATGCTGTTGGACCTTACGGCGCACAACAGCGGCTTTCTCCTGTTTGCACGGCTGTGCATTCCTGCCCCTGGGCGCTTCGACAGCGCAGATTAAAGAACTCTCACAATTTTCTTTCATAAAAGAGTGATTTTATTTAAAAGAGTAATTTCCTCTAAAAGAGCAAAACACAGCGGCGTTGAACGTCCTTTTAAGGACGCATCTTTATAAAGATGCCTTTCCGCCCCTGTGTTGTTTCTGGATGCGGTAGAGTGCTCTCCGCTTCAGACGGCCACAGGCGTTGTCTCGTGTGTCTGGGTAGCGATCACACTGAGGCTGCGTTTGTGGATGGTTCATGTTCTCACTGCGAGAACATGACCATGACAACGTTGCGGTCGCGGCTTGCTTACAACCATAAGCAAGCCACTCCAGCTGCCCCCCGCATTGCTCCTTCTTCCCACGGGATTGAGGACGAAGCGGTTGGCGATGGAAGCGATTTGGGGATGGCAGCGGGTGCAGCTCTGCTGGGTACACACCCTCAGACCACCCGCACCCCAGCACGCTCGTTGACTCCCATCCGTGCTCGAGGCAAGGGTGACTCGCCTTACAGCCAGTCCGCCTACCCTCCTGCGATCGAAGCAGATGAGCTCGCCCTGGCATCGGAGGGCGCGGTATCTGATGCTGAGGACTCCCCTGGGCTGCCGCTTTCGGGCCTGCATGCCCAGGCTGAGGCCAACGCACAGATGGCCGACATGCTTTCCCGGGCAGCCAACAGCGTGGGCTTGGATTGGAACCCTCCATCCTCCCCACCGCCATCACAGCTGGATGACTGGTTCCTGGGGTCTGGGCGCCGCTCACAGCCTCGCCCCGGTCCCGTTTTTCCCGGAGGTGCATGATGAGCTGATGTCTTCGTGGAGAGCACCCTTCTCCACTCGTCACACCGCCACCTGCTCATCTCCTGCAAGTCCACCAAGCCAAGGCACTGCGAAACATGCATGGGGGTGGCCATGACCCCGACACGCTGCAGGAACTGCGCTCAGCGACCGACCTCGCCCTGAGAGCGACGATGGTCACAGCACAGGCTCTCGGGCAGGCGATGGCCACGCTGGTGGTCCAGGAACATCAGCAATGGCTGAACATGGTCGAGATGCGTGAAGCTGACAAGACTCTGCAGTACCCGAATTCTCAATAAAAGAGCTATTTCCTTTGTCTCTGGGTCACATGGCCCGCAAATGCCGTTCTCACGGCACTCTGCTTTCAGGCCTCAACAGTCCCGGCTTCCCGGACGCGGTGTCCCCGCCCTCAGCCCCACGACTGTTCCCCGGCCGGCCGGTTCAGACCAGAGGACGCCAGCAGACCACCTCCTCAGTCACAAATCCGCCCCCTGCCGGGTGCGTGGAGCAAGGTAAGTGCTTTGAGTTTATTCTCAGCACCAGAGGCTCGGGACGCTACGTTGCCTCCCGACGCGGCGTTACCTGTTCCGCACCGCTGCGAAGCCCCACCGGGTACGTCCAAAATACCGTCCCCTTGGTGCCCCTAGCACAGAGCTTAGAGGCGTGGTTTTCACTGCCCAGTCCGTCACGCTGGCTGCACCAGACCATTTGACTCGGTTACACAATTCAGTTTGCCAGGCCTCCGCCCCATTCGTGGGCGTTCATGCCCAGTCCCTGCGCGAAGAAATCGCCTCCCTTTTAGCCAAGGACGCGATAGAGCCTGTCTCTCCAAACGAAACAAAGAAGGGTTTCTACAGCCCTTACTTCGTTGTACCCAAGAAAGGTAGCAGCTTTCAACCGATCTTGGACCTGCGAGTTTTCAATCGGACCTTGTCCAAACTCCCGTTCAAAATGCTCATCCAGAAACAAATTGTATCTGGCGTCCGGCATCTAGATTGGTTTGCAGCGGTAGACCTGAATGATGCGTACTTCCACGTCTCGATTCGCCCTTCGACATCGACCCTTCCTACGGTTCGCGTTTGACGGCCAGGCGTATTAGTACAAAGTCCTCCCCTTCGGCCTGTCTCTGTCCCCTCGCGTCTTCACGAAAGTCGCAGAGGCAGCTCTTGCCCCGCTCCGAGAAGCCGGCATACGCATACTCAATTACCTCGATGACTGGCTCATCCTGGCCCCCTCGCGAGAGTTACTATGCACGCACAGAGACCAGGTGCTCAGGCACCTCAGCCGTTTGGGGCTTCAGGTCAACTGGGAAAAGAGCAAGCTCACCCCAGTCCAGAGCATCTCTTTTCTCGGTTTGGAGTTAGACTCAGTCTCAATGATAGCACGTCTCTCCAACAAGCGTGCTCAGTCAGTGCTGAAATGCCTTGCTTCCTTCAAGCCAGGTGCCGTGGTCCCTCTAAAACGATTCCAACAGCTCCTGGGGCATATGGCATCCTCCGCGGCGGCCGCACCACTGGGGTTGATGCATATGAGACCACTTCAGCACTGGCTCCAGACTCGAGTCCCGAGACGAGCATGGTGCCGCCAAACCTTCAAACCCTGGACAGACCTCTGCTTTCTACGGGCAGGAGTACCCCAGGTGTCCCGACGCGTTCTGGTTACAACCGACGCCTCCAAATTGGGTTGGGGCGCCATGTGCAATGGGCACGCAGCCGCAGGCTGGTGGAACCGAGGCCCACTGCATTGGCACATCAATTGCCTAGAGCTGCTGGCTGTTTTTTCCTTGCCCTGAGGAAGTTTCTCCCATTAATTCGGGGCAAGCACGTCCTAGTCAGGACAGACAGCACCACGGTCATAACCTACATAAATCGCCAAGGCGGAGTACGCTCCCTCCACATGTCACAGCTCGCCCGTCATCTCCTCCTTTGGAGTCAGCAGCGTCACTGCGCGCCACTCACATCCCCGGCAACCTCAATGTGATAGCGGACGCGCTGTCAAGACAAAGCTTGCCCAGCGGAGAGTGGAGGCTCCACCCCCAGTCGGTCCAGCTGATTTGGGACCGGTTCGGCAAGGCCCAGGTAGACCTGTTTGCCTCCCAAGAAACCTCCCACTGCCCGCTCTGGTATGCCCGGACAGAGGCTCCCCTCGGGGCAGATGCTTTGGCACACAGCTGGCCCGCGTGGCTGCGCAAGTACGCATTTCCCCCAGTAGCCTTCTTGCACAGGTGCTATGCAAGGTCAGGGAGGACGAAGAGCAGGTCATTCTGGTGGCCCCCTACTGGCACACCCGGACTTGGTTCTCGGACCTCACACTCCTCACGACAGCCCCTCCCTGGCGAATTCCCCTGAGGAAGGACCTTCTTTCTCAGGGACGGGGCACGCTCTGGCACCCACACCCAGACCTCTGGAACCTCCACGTCTGGCCCCTGGACGGGATGCGGAAGATCTAGCCGGCCTACCATTGACCGTCATAGATACTATCAACCAAGCCAGAGCCCCCTCTACCAGGCATCTTTACGCCCTAAAGTGGCGTCTGTTCGCAGACTGGTGTTATTCCCGAGCTGAAGACCCACAGAAGTGCGCGGTTAGGTCAGTGCTCGTGTTTCTACAGGAGAGGCTGGAGAGGAGGCTGTCCCCCTCCACCCTCAAGGTGTATGTCGCCGCCATCGCGAGTCACCACGACACGGTAGACGGCAAGTCTCTTGGTAAGCACGACTTAATTGTCAGGTTCCTAAAGGGACTCCCTCCCGGCCTAACCTGTTTCCCTCCTGGGATCTCTCGATCGTCCTCACAGGCCTCCAGAGACCCCCCTTCGAGCCGCTAGATTCAGCTGGACTCAGGGCCCTCTCTTTCAAGACCGCCCTGCTGATCGCGCTCGCCTCCATCAAGAGGGTCGGGGACCTGCAAGCGTTCTCTGTTAGCGACACTTGCCTGGAGTTCGGTCCGGCAGACACATACGTGATCCTAAGACCACGACCGGGCTATGTGCCCAAGGTTCCTACCACACCCTTCAGAGATCAGGTAGTGAACCTGCAAGCGCTGCCCTGGGAGGAGGCAGACCCAGCCCTTTCGTTGCTGTGTCCAGTACGTGATTTGTGTATCTATCTGGACCGCACACAGAGCACTAGACGCTCTGAGCAGCTCTTTGTCTGCTTCGGGGGACAGCGGAAAGGGAACGCTGTCTCCAAACAGAAGCTTGCCCACTATGTTGTCGACGCCATTTCATTGGCTTATCACACCCAGGCCGTGCCCCCCCCTTGCAGGTCCAAGCTCACTCCACCAGGGGTGTTGCGTCCTCGTGGGCACTGGCCAGGGGCACCTCCCTAGCAGACATCTGCAGAGTAGCGGGCTGGGCAACACCTAACACTTTTTCGAGATTCTACAACCTCCGAGTTGAGTCAGTATCGTCCCATGTTTTCTCAGGTCCGAGCCCGTAGAACTCGGTAACACGCTGACGATCTGACCAGGTGAATCGCTTCCAACTAGCGCCCTTTCCCTCAACTGAGATAAAATAGTGCGCTTCCGTTCCCAGGAGATCCCATCTTTGGGTCACTGGTTGACTCCTCCCTAGCCCTTGTGGGTCCGCAGTTCATCGGAGGAACTCGCCGACCCAAGCCACTATGGGTACCCAATCTACCCTGTACTGGAATAGGTGCTCTGCAGGTAAGGCCTCTTGTTCGGACTCCCCCTGTGTGTAATTCCGTGGTACTGTCCCCTCAAAAGCGGACTCTCGTGTCTCCCTTAGGCAGTTACAGCTGCCTCGGTCGCCGTGCTGTACGCTATCCCCCCTCTACGAGGTTGGATATACCACTGCACCAACTTTTCCACATAGGTCCTAACAGGCCATGTGAGGTATCTGCCACTCTTTGCCACCCCTGCGGGGTAGGTGTGGCCTCCGCAGGGTCTTCTCCCCCTGAAAGAAGGGCTAAGACCCCCTTCCCTCAATGCGTGTAAGGGCCCCGGCCGTAGTTGCTCTATGCGAGAAACATAGAGAGAAAAGAGGCCCGTTCCCAGGTTGGCTACCATCACCTTGTTCCCTCCCTCCAGGGTAACGAGAAGGATTCTGATGGCTTGAATGGGGCATTGGGGAAGGGTACCTGCAGTCTGATACAGTTGGTCATCCTGCACGTAAGAATACCTGCTCGCTCCTGTATCAGCAGTTCACGAACACGGCTCAGCGCATGTCACGTTTATAAGTGGCCCCCTAGTGTCGCTTCCCCTCCACATTGCTGAGCCGAGCCACTGTTGTGGCCGGACCATTTCCGGCTCCTCAGAAAAATCCTGAATGAACTCCCGTATTTGCGCCGCTTAAATACCCGTATGTCCGGGAGCGGGATATGCAAATACTGGCTGCCAACTTCTCATTGGCCTTTTTTCATAGATAAGAGGTGGATATCGGCGCTCAAGAGAGACCCCTAGTGTCGCTTCTCTGACACAAGGTCTCGTTCCCTCCATCGGGGAACGGAGGTTACATACGTAACCTAGACGGTATATATATATATATATATATATATATATATATATATTTATATATATAGAAAGTGAATAGTGACAGAAACTGTCAGTCCCTAATATTCTGTATAACATATTTTGTGTTCCAAATACTACAAAGCCTCACACTGGTTTGGAAAAGCATAAGGGTAGAGAAATGATGACAGAATATTAAATTATGGCTGAGCTATCAATTTAAAGTGATAGTTTACCCAAAATTGAAAATTACTTCCTTTCTTCTGCAGAATACAAATTCAGATTCAATTAAATTATAAATTTAAAATAGAATAAAAAAGAATTAAAAAATAATATTTTAGCTATGTAGGCAATATGCAGAGAAGAATGTGAATCACCAAAAACACAAGAAGAATGTGAAAGTGATCTGTTTCTCTGTTTCTCAACCACACCTATCACTTCGCTTTTGAATATACTGATTTAACCAATAGAGTCTTATGGATTCTTTTTTTGCTAATTTATGTTTGTGTTGCCACCCATTCACTTACATTGTATGGACCTACAGAGCTGAGAAATTCTTCTAAAAATCTTAATTTAAGTTCAGCAGAAGAAAGAAAGTCATACACTTCTGGGATTGCATGAGGGTGAGTAAATAATGAGAATTGTAAATTTTGGGTGACCTAACCACTTTATGGGCTCTTGTCAGATCTGGATTAATTTGTCAATAAGAAACATTTCTAGTAATTATTACAGTGAAAATGTCCCACAAGGACATTATATATAATGCTGAAATACAATGCCTACTTTCGCTATTTCATAGCTTTTAATGTCCTATGTAGATTCTTATTTCAGTGTAGTTACAGTTTTCAGTGTCATAAGTATTTAGATTGTTAGGTCTATAAAGCAGTACCGCCGCTCTCTAAATGCAGAGTACACAACCTACGGAGGGCACCAACTCTGATCGTGGAACACTAGCTGTGTCTGAATCCACCCACTATCCACTATATAGTGCACTATTTCGAGTGTCTGAATTCTGAGTAAGCAGCTTGTTCCCTACTTTCGTTCACCCATTCTTACCCACAATGCACTCTAATTTTAAGTGTACATTTCAAGTACACTCGCTAATGGTTAATTTCCCACAATTCACCACAGGGAAGACTAGGAATTTACTGCTTCCTTCACCCCTGCAATGTTTTATTTAATTCTGAGTGTAGTAAATTTCTTTTTGACAAATCATTACTGGATTAAAATAACATTATAAGATACAGATAGACAAAACATACAGATATATTTTAAAATGAACTCTTTATTTGATCAAATGTGTTTACTCTTTATATTAACGCACAGTATATATTAAAAATTACAAACAGAATGAAGATTTATTGTATTAATATATTTTTTATTAAGAATAACAAGTACGGCCCAAGTATTTTTAAATTTCATATGTGACATTTCTGCACCAGCCCCAAAGCTCTGACACTCTCGTCCAAATTCAATCATTTCGTTCACTTACTGCTGAGATATAGTGCACTAACTGCCATTCACTATATAGGACATAGTGAATGAGTAAACGATTGCGGACCCAGCCACTCTCGTCGCTACGATAGCCTCGTGCCGCTGTGCATGCGCAGAAATACTGTTTGTTCGCTTTCCAGTTGTCGATCACGTGAATGGCAGTGATTTACACTCAACTTGGATGTTTACATTGATTTATACAGTTAATCTGCTTGAAGTAGCTGCGATAGTTTCCAGTACCCCTGCGAGGGCACGGACTAAATTAATACTGCTTATGAAATGTGGGACAAAGCACACTGACATATTGCTGCACTGATTTAAAAATGTATACTTAATAACTGATGTCATAAGAGCCCAGTTACATTATCACCCTGAAAATGACCATCACTTTACACAGAAAAGCCCACATTAGAATTAGCCAAAACTCACCTCAGTGTGCTGCCTGAAGTTGGAGCTGTGACTTTTATCTTGAAATATCAGCTTGTTTAAGTGTTAAATGAAGGCAATGCATGACGAATCTATTCTTATTTTCACTGTGTGGAGCGAAGAAAGTGTTTCACTTTGAAGAGCTTGATGCTGCTGCACTGAGGACTTGAGCGACAGTCTCTGAGAGCAGCTGTGAACTTCCGCTCTCTTAAAAGTACCATTCAATAAGCTCTCAATAAATTACACATTAATTGAAATTAAACCCAGTAATGTAGCGACTGTAATGCCACACATTGTAAAGAAGTAAAAGTTAAAAAAAATTAATTCGAAATTTACTCAAGTGAGAGTAAAAAGTACCCACTTTTAAACCTACTCTAAAAGTAAAATTTTCCTGAAAAGTTACTTGAGTAAATATAATACATTAATACCCACCTCTGGTGGTTACTCACCTCAATCCAGGTAGCAGAGTACAAGTCTCAGTTGCCTCCGCTTCTGGCAGTCAGCGTCAATACTCAATGAGCTACCCAGGCTCCTGAAATATAAATCTCCTGAATAATTTGTGAACTAGTCAAGGCATGCACTGCAACTGTAAAATGTAACCGTGATGTATTGAACATTTTGTAGTCTAATAATTGTTTAATGTAAGATGCAATCTGAAAGACAATCTGAATTAAATGTAAATAATCCTTTAATGTATTAATAATTCATTGAAATGTCAATTTGTTTCTTCATAAACCTAGTGTAACAAGCTCATTACTCTTGGAACTGCTGTCACATTAGAACCATGGAACTATAAGAACCGATGACAGATGGATGGTGAATGAAATGTTAATGGATTCAAACTCTTACCCCATGTCTGGGCACCAACACAGAAATAGCAAAGTGAAAACATCAACTGCAAAGATGATTGAATGTCACAGTTAAAAGTCAAAAGACTGGCAGAGAAAACAATCCAAGATAATTACTATATCCATACTTATTTTTGTGCGTGACATATGGCATCATCCATGCATGTGATATTTTGTATGATGCCTCCTCTTCCTCCTGACAGTACCACACAACCATTACCTTGTCCTTGTCCCCATTCCATTACGGTACTTAAGGCTGATTTTTCTGCCAGCACTAACGGTATTGCACATGGACTATTTATTTATTTATTTCACATTCGTGGACCTATATTGTAAAGGGATTTAAGGGAAAGGAGGAGGCGAGAACCGGTTTATAATATAAATAATAGTATAATGAAAAACTTAAACAAACGACACAAACACACATGATGGTCTGCTGACCATAAACGATCTCTCTCTCGTCGCAACGACGGGGCGACGAGAGAGAAGAGCGCATGTGTTCACCTCAGTGGACTGGAAAGGCGCTATGCACAAGCAGTACACCCGGTCAGCTGTTCCATATAACCGAGGTCTACGTGCTCGGACCTGACAAAACACGGGACGAGACCGACTCAACCCGGAGATTATAGAATCTCGCAAAGGTATTGGGTGTTGCTCGGTTACTGTCATAACCTCAGTTCCCTGATGGAGGGAACGAGACATTTTGTCCCTCTTGCTACAACACTGTATGTACTAAGCCACTGAAATGGCTGGGACATTACTCTGAATAGAAGCACGCATCGCTGTTATCTATAGGATCCCATAAAAAATGGACTCAAAGCCCAGAACAACAGACATTTCTTCACGTAATTAAAGACAAACTGTCTATAAATGCACATATATATCCCCAGGACATAGTGTATAGGATAATTACTGTATTGTAAAGTGTTTTGTACTGTATACTGTTTTATGCATGACTTATGACAGGACTACCACCTAATGTAAAATTATTTAGCATCATGTTTCCTACAAATGAATCCTTGTGTGACATCCTGCACAATGGTGTATATATAATTCTGACAGCATGCATTGTATGCTTGCTATATTAATCAGAGCATAAAGGGACTTAAACTAACCCCAATCATGAACATTTTTCATTTATTTCATTTATTTATGTATTCTCTTTTCATGGTAATGCAACACGAAATGCCACAACAGCAATTTAACAAATCCAACAAACACAACAAAAATACATTCCATGACAAAAAGAACAGGAGTAGGAAGAAGAAAAAAAAAATCTTATAAACTCCTACCCCATTCTTATAATAAAAAAAAAAATGTACAAATTAGATGACCTCACCAACATGACAAAATATAACAACAACAAAAATAACAAAACAGCCCAGATCAGATAATCTACTTTCAATTTTTACAATTTTCCTTTTTTTTTTTTTTTTTTTTTTTATTAATTCTACTTACACAACACTAAACAAACAAACAAAAACAACAATGATGGAATGATGACAATGAGACCATTGTTCTTGTAATTTTATCAATTTTCACAATCATCTTTATATAAATTAAGTATCTTCTGTTTATACTTGTATTTAAATTGTAGAATGTTTGAACAACATTTTAGATCATTTTCTAAAAAATTCCATCTTTTCACACCAGAAACTGAAACACACATTTGTTTGAGGGTATTTCTAGCAAAAGGGAGTTTAAAGTCTTTATTTCTTCTGCTTGTCCCACTATTTACAGTAAAAAGAGTTTGCAGTCCATGCGGTAACAAGCAGTATTTTGCTTTATGAACAACTAATAAAGTTTGTAAAGCAACCAAATCCTTCCGTTTGAGTAGTCCTGACTCCAGAAACAGTCCTGTAGTATGTTCTCTTGGAGCAACTCCATTAATTATTCTTATGGCTCTTTTTTGCAAAATAAATAAGGGCATTAAATTAGTGAAATAAGAATTACCCCATATCTCCAAACAATACATAAAATATGGCAAAATAAAGGAACAATATAGGATTCTCATTGCCTTATAATTTAACATAAACTTTACTCAAAACGGCAATGTTTTTACAAATTTTATTTCTTACATAAGATATATGTGACTTCCATTTAAATTTTTCATCAATGAGTACTCCTAAAAACCTAAATTCTGACACTCTCTTAATAATTATTCTATTTAAAGTCAAACGAACATTTACAGGGCATTTTTGATTTGTAAACAACATAAATATTTTTTTACTTAAATTTAACGACAGTTTATTTTTATTAAACCATTTCTGAAGTAGAACCAATTCTTGTTCAATAGTTTTCATTAATATTTTGATGTTCTTTCCCGATACAAAAAAATTTGTATCGTCCGCAAAAAGAACAAAACGTAAAATCTTTGATTCATCACAGAGATCATTAATATATAAAGTAAATAATTTTGGCCCCAGCACAGGGCCTTGAGGGACTCCACACTGTATTATTTACAACTTAGATTCATGGCCTATGTACTCTACATTTGTTGTCTATTTTCTAAGTAACTAATAATCCAGTTTAATACTACACCTCTAATTCCATATGTCTGTAATTTAGATATCAATATACCATGATCAAGAGTGTCGAAGGCCTTTTTAAGGTCAATAAAAACACCAACTGTGTGATTTTTATTCTCCAATTCTGTGGTAATGTCTTCTGTGATTTTCATCAAAGCCATAGCTGTTGAGCGGGTGCTTCGAAACCCAAACTGATTATCATGAATCAAAGCATGTTTTTCAAGAAAATAATCCAATTTTTTAACAAAAAGCTTCTCCAGAATTTTTGAACATTGCGAAAGCAAAGATATAGGCCTATAATTTGTGAGACTATGCCTATCACCAGATTTAAAAAGGGGAATAATTTTAGCCACCTTCATTTTATCTGGAAAGAAACCTGTATTAAAAGACAAATTGATTATATATTTTAATGGTCTACTAATGCAACTTATAGTTTCTTTAACAATATACATATCTAAGCCATCACTATCGCATGAATGTTTACTTTTTAATTTAGAGACAATAGAAATAATTTCACTCTCACTAACTTCATCAACAAAAAGAGATTGCATGACTCTGCTTTCACCTGTCCAGCTTTTATTTTCATTATGTAGTGGTATAGTTTTGGCAAGATTTGGACCAAAATTGCAGAAAAATGAATTAAATTCATCAGCCATTTTTTCACCACTTATCTCGACGTTCTGTTCATTCATTAAGTATAATGGCTGACAATATTTCATTTCACTGCCCATAAACTCCCTTAAGACTTTCCATATTCTTTTGATATTACTTTTATTATCTATCAACAAGTTTATATAATAAATTATAGGTCTCATTATAGTAGTCAGCTTATTTTTGTAGGCTTTATATTTTTTTTCTGCATTTACTGTCCGATATTTTACAAAGTCCCGATAAAGCTTATTCTTATTTTTACACGATTTCAATATACCCTTCGTTAACCAAGGTTTTTTATTATTTCTGACTTTATCATTCAATATTTTTATTGGACAATTTTTATTATATAACCATAGATACTTTTAAAAAAATAATTCATAAGCCTTATGAACATTATTTGTACTATAAACATTGTCCCATTGTTCTTTCATAAGATCATCCCTAAACCTATTTAGTCTTTCCTCCGTTCTTAACCTAATAACTTTACTAGACTTTTCTTTCTTTATTTTTACTTCAAAGAGGTGAGTTACAAAAGACCACTTTTGACCGTTTTTTCAAATATATTTACAAAAATGTTATCAATTAATGTGGCACAACTGGAAGTTATTCGACTAGGCCTAGTAATGGTAGGATAAAGACCTCTGCTATACATTACATCAAGAAAATATAAACTACCAGTATGATTAGACACATTCAAGAGATTTATATTAAAGTCCCCGCAAATTCTAGATACTTTATTTTCATTCATCCCAAATAATAATTGCTCCAGCTTGTTATTAAATGCTGTAATGCTAGACCCTGGAGTTCTATATATGCATGTTACAACAATATTCCTCTGTTTCTTCATTTCAATCTCAACAGTTAAACATTCCATTAAATCTTCTGTTGCAGTAGTCATACACTCAATTGTTTTACATTTCAGATCACTACTAACATATAAAGCCCCCTCCTCTCTTATTAATCTGATTAACATAAAACAATTCATAACCCTCAAAATGGAATTCCACACCTTTCTCATCCGTTAACCAAGTCTCAGACAAAGTTATAACAGTAAATTTATTTTGTAATGTGTTCAAATAAACATATATTTTACAAAAATTTGAATACAGGCTTCTACAAATGAATAAGAGAAAATGAACCAGCCGTTTCTATATTACTAGTAAATTCTGCATCTGTATAGTATTTACATGTATCATTTATATTTGGAAATAAATTTGACTCCGAGTCCAGTTCATCATGGTCATATTCACATCCTTCTGAATTTTCAGCTTGTAAGGTATGTTCACACACTGCGGACATTGCATTCAATTATACAAATTAGCGCTTGCCACAATGTAGGCCTAATCTCCACGTACCTTATTCGTCGTGTGTCTTATCATGTTCATAACTATCCAAGGAAAGTCGAAGAGATTCAACGCTAGCTGTTATTTCCCCAGCGGGAGCATGTTTGCTCCTACTGCGGGGGGACTGCCATCCTACAGCCCGCAGCGCTGAGTCCCAATCCGGCTCTTGTCTTGGGACTTCCATCGTTACACCAAAGTCCTTTAGACTTTATTAAATGAGAGTAAATTCTTAAATTATTTCTCCGTGAACGGCCTTCCAGACCCTCACACTTCTCCTCAAGGTACTTTTCTTTGCGCATTAGATGAAACAGCACCTTAGTCAAATCCATGTTTCGGTCCTCGTTGTCCGCAATCCTCTGTTCGGCGTCATTCACCCTTGTTTTTAATTCTTCAAAGTTCAGTTTTATATCGCTCACCTCCTTCCTCAGCACACTAATATCTTCAGCCATTTCAATTCGAAATAATTTAAGTTCCTTCAATATTTCTGAAGTACTATCGGCGCTACCAGCACCCTTTCCCTCCAGGCAGGTTTGGTTTGCTGGCACGATATCCGACAACTCGCCTCGTCTTAAATTTGGTTTTGGCATTTTTAGGCACTCTTTTTTTCCTTTAAATATTAACTTGATGGTTCAAGTCATAATACACTTTTTCTAAGTCCACAAGCAGTAGTCAGTCTTTAAAGTTTAAGCTTTTGTTTGTCAGACGTTACACCCTGGATTGCGACTGCATCCGGGCTCTCTCAACACCCAAGGCAATTGCAAGTATCGTACCAGTAGCTAACTGAACCTGTGTTTAGTATAAGAGGTAAACATAGAGAATAAAATTACTCCAATAAGAGAATTAATCATAATTCTCTTATTAAAGCTAATTCCCTACAGTAGAAATTGTGAGCTGATACAACGAGAGGTTGTATTACGATGTTAACCCTCTGGGGTCTGAGGGTATTTTGGGCCCTGGATACGTTTTGACATGCCTTGACATTTGTGCTTTTTTCAGTTGCTTAAAAACATATTAATGGCTAAAGTCTGATTACACTGTATTCAGCACAAACTGGGCTACAATAATATGTGAGCAACATGCATGTACAGGTTTGTATTTTTGAGAAAATAATGTTTATACATTATTTAAAAAAATGATAATTTAAGTAACTGAAATAAGGTCATATAACACATACTAAACATTTGTCCACGATACTTTTGAGAACTGGATATTGTAGCCTAGAGTATTTGCTACAAAATTATGTGAAAACCATCCTGATCACTCATTCATACAAAACAATATAGTAATTTAACTTTTGTAAGACACTTTTAGTGTTGATAGGTAATATGCGAGGAGGCGTGAACTATCTTGAATATGGATGTATTTCACACCTGAGGATACAAAGACCCCTCCCCTGGGCCTATCAATGAGGAATAGAGAATGAATGTGGCAAATTTTAAGTTAAACAAAGTACTCTGACTATACATTTTCTTTACATAAAGACTTTACTTAATTTTAGACCTACACTACCATTTAAAAGAAGTCTCTTCTGCTCACCAAGACTGGATTTATTTGATCCAAAATACAGAAACAACATTGATATTCTGAACTCTTTTTACAATTTAAAAGAACAGTTTTCTATTTAAATATATTGTAAAATGTAATTTGTGATCAAAGCTGAATTTTCAGCATCATTACTGCAGTCTTCAGTGTTACATGATCCTTCAGAAATCATAATATGATGATTTTCTAATATGGGCATATTTAAAGTGTATTTTACTCATTTAACTTGAACACATATTTGCAAGCACAAGCGTAGTTGATGAAAATGAGGCAGCATAAAGACTAGTTAAAATATAATCTAAACATTCATATTATTTTTAAATCATATTATATATCATATTTATATCATACTGCATACAATTTAAATACCTGTGTTGCAGGGCGGAGGATTCTACACACCCGGTCCCTTATCAGGCTAATCAAGCCTCCGAGAGGGATAAAGGCAGACTGCGGAGGATTGTGCAGGAGAGAGAAATAGTTTATGGACATATCCGTCGTGTATGTGTTTGTGTCTTTTGTTTAAGTTTAACATTAAAATATTATTTATATTGACAAGCCGGTTGTCGCCTCCACATTTTAAGCTTTCTTTAGACGTATGTTGTATGTTTGTGTGATAAGTATTCACCAAATTTTGTTGTTATTGTGAGTGTACACAAATAAAATTAGACCCTTTATAGTCTCTAATGATGTCTTACACTTATCTGTATACCCAAAAATGACGGAGTATTTAAAATTGTTTCCGCTGTAATGACGGAATTATCCAGCAGGACGTGCCGGCGAACGTGAACCCAGAGGGTTAAGACCCAGCTGCCCCCCTCACTAGACCCACTGCAGTTCGCATATCGTCCAAACCGTTCAACAGACGACGACATCACCTCCACCCTCCATCTGGCCCACACCCACCTAGATAAAAAGGACTCATACATTCGAATGCTGTTCATAGACTTTAGCTCAGCATTCAACACAATAATTCCTCAGCACCTGATTGGAAAGCTGAACCTATGCTGTAAGTCCGGATCGGGAACAGCATCTCCATCACCACCACACTGAGCACTGGGGCCCCACAGGACTGTGTGCTCAGTCCACTGCTGTTCACTCTGCTGACTCACGACAGTGCAGCAATACACAGCTCGAACCACATCATTAAGTTCGTCAATGACATGACTGTGGTGGTTCTCATCAGCAAGAATGACGAGTCAGCATACAGAGAGGAGGTGCAGTAGCTAACGGACTGGTGTAGAGCCAACAACCTGTCTCTGAATGTGTACTAAACAAAATAGATGGTTGTTGACATTAGGAGAGCACAGAGTGACCGCTCTCAGCTGAACATCGATGGCTCCTCTGTGGAGATTGTCAAGAGCACCAAATTCCTTGGTGTTCACCTGGTGGAGAACCTCACCTGGTGCCTCAACACCAGCTCTATTACCAAGAAAGCCCAGCAGCATCTCTACTTTTTTCCAAGGCTGAGGAAAGCACATCTCCCACCCCCCATCATCACTACATTCTATAGAGGAACTATTGAGAGCATCCTAAGCATCACTGCCTGGTTTGGGACTTGCACCGTTTCGGACCGCAAAGCCCTGCAGAGGATAATGAGGACAGCTGAGAAGATAATTGGGGTCTCTCTTCCCTCCTTCAAAGACATTTACAAAAACACTGCATCCACTAAACAACCAGCATTGTGGATGACCCCACACACCCCTCACACAAACTCTTCACCCTCCTGCCTTCTGGCAAGAGGTACTGAAGCATTCGGGCCCTCAAGGCCAGACTGTGTTACAGCATCTTCCCCCAAGCCATCAGACTCCTCAATACTCAGAGACTGGACTGACACACACACACACACACACACACACACACACACACACACACACACACGTGTCCTGAGTTGCACTTTTATTATTGTTACTTTATACCTGGCTGCTACCTCAATAACTGCTATGTGCAGAACACTATCTCATAGTATGTTATGTTTACATTTGGCATTTTTAGAGACTTTTTGCACTACTGTGTTCTGGACGGCGCTGAACTGTCTCTCTCTGTGCCTATTGTCCAGTTAATTTTTTTGTAATTTATTGTAGAGTCCCATACTTTTTGCACACGTTTGCACGAGCACTTTATATAGGTATGTTATTTAGTCTGTGTAGTCTCATGTGGTTCTGTGTTTGTCCTATGTTGTTTTATGTAGCACCATGGTCCTGGAGGAACGTTGTCTCGTTTCACTGTGTACTGAACTAACTGTATATGGTTGAACGACAATAAAAATCACTTGACTTGACTTTACATTTGGTTTCATAAAAAAAAAAAATATATCAAAACAAAATTAATATTTCAAATAAAGAAAAAGTAAAGAAAAAAGTTTTCAATCCATAACAATTGCGAAAATCTGGTTATTCACATTTTCGGTTACATTCTGGCAAAAAATGTGTTTGTTTTTCGGTTTCCATTCCTTGAACCATTTTTAGTCTGATATAAATCTCTTGTTTCATTTTATTACAGGTTCTGATTGCCAAAGGCAGGGAGGCTAGCTCTTTATATTGGTTGTGGTGGTGTCCCCCTTACTGTGTGCCATGCTCAACACCTGCATCCAGCTTCATGTGTAAATGGTGTTTCTTCGGGCGCATTGAGTCACTTGCTAGCATGCACCTCTTGCTGTAAGCCTCAGCCCTGTATGCAATGATAATTGTGTCTTATTGTGCTGCCTCACTTTGTTTCTTTGCATTATCCCCATTACCTTGCGAGGATGGTAAAGATCTGCTATGACACATGTTTGACCTTGTTTGCAATAGCCAATCTGTTTTATTAAAAATTAATTTTATCATCCATACATTGTATTTAATAACAGCTGTCCTTTGTGTGACTTCACCCACATCTCTTGCTTCTCATTGGTGGAATTAACCTGTTTGATCCTTTCTTGGATTCGTTGTTATCTAATTGTGTGATCTAAGGATGGTGTAGTCGGGTAAATTTTTAAATCTTTAACTTGTCATTTCACATTTTACTCAAATCAAGTCAACAGCCATTGTTCCAAAGCAGCTGTAAAATAAAATATGCAATAACAAAAAATGGATGCTGACTACCACCCCTGGAGTCACGAGTTTGAATCCAGGGCATCCTGAGTGACTCTAGCCAGGTCTTCTAAACAACCAAATTGGCCCGGCTACTAGGAAGAGTAGAGACACATGGGGTAACCTCCTCATGGTCGCTATAATTTGGTTCTCGCACTTGGTTGGGCGTGTGTTGAGTTGTGCGTGGTAAGGCACTCAACAAGCCATGTGGTTAGATGCATGAATTGGCTTTCTCAGACGCGGACGCAACTGAGGTTTATCCTCCGCTACTCGGATTGAGGTGAGTTGCTATGCCGCCACAAGTGCGCGTTGGGAATCCAAATTGGATATATGAAAATGAATTCATATAATGCCAATATTAGTTGTTTATTTTTAGAATCATTCCAGGGAAATTAGTAAACTAAGTTTGTGTTGTGGGTCAATGGTTAAACAAAATAATTTTGTATAAACTACAAGTTTTAGTGTTAAAGTCCTTGAAGTCATCCTGAATTAACATGTAGATGCATTCCCATCCTTTGATTTTGTCCAAAGAAGTTTTTTGTTAGTGGTTAAATCATTCCCTCCTTTAACAAGGTTGTTATATGTATCATTCAGTGGTAATTTTGCAGGTAATTTTGGTGAACTCCATCCTGAGCCCATGCTTCAGACAGAGGCCCATAAAGAATCCTATGTCTTTGAGTTTGAATCAGTTAATCCCAAAGCAGGATAAGATAAGTGTTTTTGGTTCCAGCAGACTTAACTAAAGCAGCATAACTGTGAATTGAAGGATAAATTAGGTGTATGCCTGGCTGAATAGATAAGTCTTTAGTCTAGACTTAAACTGAGAGAGTGTGTCTGAGTTCAGAACACTGCTAGGTAGACTATTCCATAGTTTAGAAGCCAAATATGAAAATGCTCTGCCTCCTTTTGTGGATTTTGATATTCTCTGTATTGTTAACAGGCCCTGGAGTCTAACTCCATGCTGAGAAAGGAGATGCTCTGAACCGGGGTGAGCTTGCTCTTTTCTCGGTTGACCTGAAGCCCCAAGTGGCTGAGGTGCCTGAGCACCTGGTCTCTGTGAGCACATAGTAACTCTCGGGAGTGGGCCAGTATGAGCCAGTCGTCGAGGTAATTGAGTATGCGGATGCCGGCTTCTCGGAGCGGGGCAAGAGCTGCCTCTGCGACTTTCGTGAAGACGCGAGGGGACAGAGACATGCCGAAGGGGAGGACTTTGTACTGGAACGCCTGGCCGTTGAACGCGAACCGTAGGAAGGGTCGGTGTCGCGGCAGAATTGAGACGTGTTAGTAAGCCACCTTCAGGTCTACCGCTGCGAACTAATCCAGGTGCTGGACGCATTTCAAGATACACTTGTGCGTGAGCATTTTGAACGGGAGTTTGAGCAGCGCTCGATTGAAAACTCGATTGTACTTGGGTACAATGAAGTAAGGGCTGTAGAAACCCTTCTTAACTTCAGTTGGAGGGACAGGCTATATCGCGTCTTTGAGTAGAAGAGTAGGAGGAGTTTGGCATGTTGGCCGTGCACTGCGGTAAAGTGGACGCCCGCGAAGGGGGGCGAGGGGCCTGGCAAACTGAATTGCGTAACCGATTCGGATGGTTCGGGCCAGCTAGCGAGACGGGATGGGAAGTGAGAGCCACGCAATACAATCTCCGTGCTAGGGGCACCAAAGGGACGAGTATTTTTGATGTACCCAGCGGGGCTTCGCAGCGGGGCGGAGCAGGTAGTACGCCGTCGGGAGGCGAGGACGCGTCCCGAGGCTCTGGTGCTGAGAAAAGACTCGAAGCACTTACCTTGCTCCGCACACCCGGCAGTTAGTGATTGAGGAGGAGGTTTTGTAATGGCATTCTCTGGACTCATCAGAACCGGTATATTAGAAGAGGTATATTCGGTGCTCAAGAGAGACCCCTAGTGTCGCTTCTCCAACACAACGTCGAAGAGAGCGACAGACGGGGTCTGTCCCAGGGGGAGCATAAATACGGAGAAAAGAATAGTACTTTAAACTGATCCTTGTGGCACTCCATTCTTAACTTTAATTTGATCTGATAGTTCCTCATTTACACAGACAAAGTGGTACAGCTCAGATAGATAGGACCTAAGCCAAGCTAATGCCTGTCTACAAATGCCAAAATAATTATCAAGCCTATCTAAGAGTATGCCATGTTCTATGGTGTCGAAGGCAGCACAAAGATCTAAAAGCACTAGAAGATAAGTGCTGCTGGTATCAGATTATAAGAGCAAGTCATTTGTAACTTTAATAATTTAGTCTTTATACTATGTTGGGGCTGAAATAGTTGGGAGGACACTACCTTTTCTAGTATTTTTGACATAAGTGGAAGATTTGAAATTGGTCTATAATTAGCCAATTCTCCTGGATCAAGCTGTGGTTTCTTGATAATCAGTTTGACAACTACCCGTTTAATGTTTCTTAGGACATGCCTGAAGTATAATGAGGAGATAATAATATTAAGAATAGGTTCTGAGACTCCAGGAAACACCTATTTTATGAATTTAGTCAGTATTGGGTCTAACATACATGTTGTTGATTTTGATGTTTTGAACATTATTGTTAGCTCTTCTTAACCTATAACAGTGAAGGATTGAAGTGGCTTGTAGGGAATAACTTTAATCTTCTGGGTTGCTGTGGCAGATGGATGGGTAATTCTAATTTTGTTTCTGATGATTTTGATTTCATCAGTAAGAAATTCATTCAAGTCATTACTACTATGCTGCGATGCAATATCTGGTGCATTATAAGTTTTATTCCTAAACAATTTAGCCACAGTACTGAATAAACAACAACAACAACAACAACTTACATTTATATAGCGCTTTTCTAGGCACTCAAAGCGCTTTATGTAGTATAGGGTGAATCTCCTCAACCACCACCAGTGTGCAGCATCCACCTGGATGATGCGACGGCAGCCATAGTGCACCAGAACGCCCACCACACACCACACACCAGCTATTGCTGGTGAGGAGATGGTAGAGTGATGTAAACAATTCAGGGATGGAGATTATTAGGAGGCCATGATAGATAGATAGGGGCCAATGGGTTGAATTTGGCTAGGACACCAGGGTTAAACCCCTACTCTTTACGAGAAGTGCCCTAGGGATTTTTAATGACCACAGAGTGTCAGGACCTCAGTTTAACGTCCCATCCGAAAGATGGTGCTTTTTTTACAGTATAGTGTCCCCGTCACTATACTGGGGCATTAGGACCCACACAGACCATAGGGCGAGCACCCCCTGCTGGCCTCCCTAATACCACTTCCAGCAGCAACCTTGGTTTTCCCCAGGAGTTCTTCCATACAGGTACTGGCCAGGCTCAACCAGCTTTAGTGGGCAACCAGGCAATAGCTGCAGGGTGATATGGCTACCAACAACACATAATATTGTTGTGGTTATGTTCTAGGAGTTTGTTCAAATATGCAGACCTGGCTGTTTAGAGCCTGTATGTAGTTAGAGACACTATCCTTTCATGCATGTCGAAATACCACTAATTTTGCATTCTTCCACTTACGGTGCATTTTCCGAAATCGCATGAAGGGATGCAAATAGGGCAGAAAGGTCTTAGTGCAAATGCCGACACAATCCAAGGAGCGGGCAAAAACAGTTCCAACACCTCGCCATCTACTGATAGTGCCGAGAGTGAATAGTAGTGCCAACGAAGCAGTCCGCACATTGATTCGCCATTACTCAGTCTGGGAACTTGCTCTTATTTGGCCTCTTTGCTCCTATGGGCCAGTGAACTGGACCATGTGGGAGCTCATCCCCTGTAATGAACAGGATAGAGAGAGAGAGAGCGAGAGAGAGAGAGAGAGAGAGAGAGAGAGAGAGGCAGATGCTGTACCTCAAAACTGCCTCATCCATGTCCGTCCTCTCATAATGGCACATAAAGGGAAAATAGGGAAAAAGGGGTCAATCCTCTGTACCATCCAATGACAAATCCTGTTATCCAGAATTTCCTAATGGCGGCAGCCTGCGAAGTGCAGGGGGATGGGCCCAAGGATGAGGGGGCTTTCACACTTGGTTCGATTGCCTGTTCCGAACCCGAGTTCGATTGCTCCCCCCTGCCCCCGATGGACTGTGTTCACATTATATATTTGTATCCGAACCGCGGTACGCTTGCGTCATCGAGCTGCAGCTGGTGCGTAATCATGTTGCTTGATAACCGCAAACATTGATACATTATCCAAAACGTGTCTGCTACTTATATACAGATGAAAAATTAATTACCATTCTTAAAAAAGAAACTCAATAAGCTGCTTTCAGCTACTAACAAAATTAAGAATAGGATTATGCATTCATGATTAATGTTTTTTACATTTTATAAATTGTATATTTTGCTAATAATATTAGCAATAACATAAGCCATAGGTTAAAGCAATATAACGTTACTCACTGCTCGTTAACTCATTTGTAGTTTCGGGTGATGGTTCTGTAACTGACAAATCTTCGTGCTGGTCGTCGTGGGTTGCATGGAAGGATAGTGTAGGTGGATGTGATTCGATTATGTTTTGAGGGTCACTTGTGGGTCTAGAACCAATAATGTTGTCAATCGCATCATACCACGGAAACTTCTCTTCCGTTCAGCTTCCAGTCTTTCTGAGGGAGTCACGTATTTTCAGATATTGCTGTCTGAGTTTTTTTTACCTTCACGCGACATTGATCCAGCGTTCTTGTGAATCCCCTCGTTTTCAGGTGCTCGCTAAACATTTAGAAAATGTCAGCATTTTTATGTGTTTTCCAGTTGCGTTTGAATATTTTCATCAGCCCATACAGCTAACAAGGTTTCAATTTCATCGGAAGACCCAAGTAAACCCTTTCCGCTCATTTTGAAAGTGACGCGTGTGAGACTAATGACCACATTATACGTCATCAATAGCGGTTCACTTCCGCGGTTTGGTTCGATTGCGTTCATATCAGCAGCGAACCGTACTGGAGTTCACATGAACCGTACCCCAAACCACCTTTTTAAGCGGACCCGAGTACAGTTCGCGGGTGCGCACCCGAGTTCGGAAGACAGCGTTCACACCATCCAAACGAACCGAACTCTGACGTCATTCGAACCCGGGTGCGCACCAAAAGTGCTAGTGTGAAAGCCCCCTGAGTCTGTGTCCTTCCACATTCCATCTTCACAAGCTCAGTGCCAAAATCCCCAATGACTTCAAGCTCACGGAGCTCCATTTGGAGGCTGTAGAACTGGATTAAAGTGTGATATCATCTTGTAATGAGAAAATGCAGAGCTTCGATAAAGCGCTGTTGTTTTCCTCAGCCAGTAGCAATGCAGGAACTTCACAACAAATGATAGAACAACATGAGCTGAGACAAAATCATGCTCTCGAAATGAAGAAAATCGAAATGATGACAAAAGAGCCAGTGGTTATAAGGAGCCGATGACATAGCTCCTTAGAAGAAGAAGAAGCCTTTATTTTTGTCACACATCATACATTAGCACATATACAGTTATGTGCACATATACATCATACATTAGCACATATACATATGCACGGGGTTGGCCCTGATCCTGACACGCTGCAGGAAGTGCGCTGAGAGCGACGAAGGTCACAGCGCAAGTGCTCGGGCAGGCGATGGCCATGCGATTGGTCCAGGAACGTCAACTGTGGCTGAACATGGTCGAGATGCGTGAAGCCGACAAGACTCACTTCCTCAACACCCCTGTCTCCCAGTTCGGCCTCTTCGGCGACACCGTCGAGGACTTTGCCCAGCAGTTCTCCACGGTGAAGAAGCAGACGGAGGCCATCTCTCACATCATGCCTCGCCGCAAGCCTGCCGCCACGGCCCGTGCCCCGTCTGCTCGCCGAGGGCGTCCTCCCGCAGCCAGAAGGCAAGCCCCTGCTTCGCCTCAACCCGGGCCCAGCTCTCAGCCCCAGCGTCGAGCAAACCGCTGGAAGCGCACGCCCCCTGTCTCACGGACCCCCTCGAGGACCCGGAAGGCTCCCAGGCGCTCCAGAGACAATGCACCCAGAGCCCAAGACGTTAGCTCCGGAGGTGGTAAGACCGCTTCGTCCCCCGGTGGAGGGCCGGGAGGAGAATCCTTTGTTTTTTCATTTGCCGCACCCCCTAACACGGGCTGCGGTACCCAAATTCTCAATAAAAGAGCTATTTCCTTTGTCTCTGGGGCACATGGCCCGCAAATGCCGTTCTCACGGCACTCGGCTTTCAGGCCTCAACAGTCCCGGCTCCATGGACGCGGTGTCCCCGCCTTCAGCGCCACGACTGTTCCCCGGCCGGCCGGTTCAGACGAGTCCAGAGGACGCCAACATCAGACCTCCTCCTCAGTCATGAACCCGCCCCCAGCCGGGTGCACGGAGCAAGGTAAGTGCTTTGAGTTTATTCTCAGCACCAGAGCCTCGGGACACCACGTTGCCTCCCGACGGCGCGTTACCTGTTCCGCACCGCTGCGAAGCCCCGCCGGGTACGTCCAAAAAACCTGTCCCCTTGGTGCCCCTAGCACGGAGTTTAGAAGCGTGCACCGGACCATTCGACTCGGTTACGCAATTCAGTTTGCCAGGTCTCCGCCCCCCTTCGTGGGCGTACATTTTTCCGCAGTACACGGCCAACATGCCCACTCCCTGCGCGAAGAAATCGCCTCCCTTCTATTAAAGGACGCGATAGAGCCTGTCCCTCCAACCGAAACAAAGAAGGGTTTCTACAGCCCTTACTTCGTTGTACCCAAGAAAGGCGGCGGCTTACGACCGATTTTGGACCTGTGAGTTTTCAATCGGACCTTGTCCAAACTCCCGTTCAAAATGCTCACCCAGAAACAAATTCTATCTGGCGTTCGGCATCTAGATTGGTTCGCAGCGGTAGACCTGAAAGACGCGTACTTCCACGTCTCAATTCACCCTCGACATCGCCCCTTCCTGAGGTTCGTGTTCGACGGCCAGGCATATCAGTACAAAGTCCTCCCCTTCGGCCTGTCTCTGTCCCCTCGCGTCTTCACGAAAGTCGCAGAGGCAGTTCTTGCCCCGCTCCGAGAAGCCGGCATATGCATACTCAATTACCTCGACGACTGGCTCATACTGGCCCACTCCCGAGAGTTACTATGCGCACACAGAGACCAGGTGCTCAGCCACCTCAGCCGTTTGGGGTTTCAGGTCAACTGGGAAAAGAGGTGCTCTCCCCGGTCCAGAGCATCTCTTTTCTCGGTCTGGAGTTAGACTCAGTCCCAATGACAGCACATCTCTCCAACGAGCATGCTCAGTCAGTGCTGAAATGCCTCGTTTCCTTCAAGCCAGGCACCATGGTCCCGCTAAAACGTTTCCAACAGCTCCTGGGGCATATGGCATCCTCCGTGGCGGCCACGCTGCTGGGGTTGATGAATATGAGACCACTTCAGCACTGGCTCCGGACTCGAGACCCGAGACGAGCATGGCGCCGCGGCACGCACAACATAAAAGTTACCTCTGCCTGCCGCCAAACCTTCAAACCCTGGACAGACCTCTGCTTTCTAAGGGCAGGAGTACCCTTGCAGCAGGTGTCCCGATGCGTTCTGGTCACAACCGACGCCTCCAAATTGGGTTGGGGCGCCGTATGCAACGGGTGCACAGCCGCAGGCCGGTGGAACCGAGGCCCGCTGCGCTGGCACATCAACTGCCTAGAGCTGCTGGCTGTTTTTCTGGCCCTGCAGAAGTTTCTCCCATTAATTCGGAACAAACACATCCTAGTCAGGACAGACAGCACCACGGCCGTAGCCTACATAAACCGCCAAGGCGGAGTACACTCCCTCCACATGTCACAGCTCGCCCGTCATCTCCTCCTTTGGAGTCAGCAGCGACTCAAGTCACTGCGCGCCACTCACATCCCTGGCAACCTTAATGTGATAGCGGACGCGCTGTCAAGACAAAGCTTTCCTGGAGGAGAGTGGAGGCTCCACCCCCAGTCGGTCCAGCTGATTTGGGACCGGTTCGGCAAAGCTCAGGTAGACCTGTTTGCCTCCCAAGAAACCTCCCACTGCCCGCTCTGGTATGCCCAGACAGAGGCTCCCCTCGGGGCAGACGCGTTTGCACACAGCTGGCCTGCGGGGCTGCGCAAGTACGCTTTCCCCCCAGTGAGCCTTCTTGCACAGGTGCTATGCAAGGTCAGGGAGGACGAGGAGCAAGTCATTCTGGTAGCCCCTTACTGGCCTACCCAGACTTGGTTTTCGGACCTCACGCTCCTCACGACAGCCCCTCCCTGGCAAATTCCCCTGAGGAAGGACCTTCTTTCTCAGGGACGGGGCACGCTCTGGCACCCGCACCCAGACCTCTGGAACCTCCACGTCTGGCCCTTGGACGGGATGTGGAAGATCTAGCTGGCCTACCACCGACCGTCATAGATACAATCAATCAAGCCAGAGCCCCCTCTACCAGGCATCTCTACGCTCTAAAGTGGCGTCTGTTCACGGACTGGTGTTCTTTCCGAGCTGAAGACCCACAGAAGTGCGCAGTTAGGTCAGTGCTCATGTTTCTTCAGGAGAGGCTGGAGAGGAGGCTGTCCCCCCCACCCTCAAGGTGTATGTCGCCGCTATCGCGGCCCACCACGACACGGTAGATGGCAAATCTCTTGGTAAGCACAACTTAATCGTCAGGTTCCTAAAAGGTGCCCAGAGGATAACTCCCTCCCGGCCTAACCTGTTCCCCTCCTGGGATCTCTCGGTTGTCCTTACGGGACTCCAGAGACTCCCCTTTGAGCTGCTTGACTCAGCTGGACTCAGGGCCCTCTCTCTCAAGACTGCCCTGCTGATCGCGCTCGCTTCCATCAAGAGGGTCGGGGACCTGCATGCGTTCTCTGTTAGCGACGCTTGCCTGGAGTTCGGTCCGGCAGATACTTTCGTAATCCTAAGACCGCGACCGGGCTATGTGCCCAAGGTTCCTACCACGCCCTTCAGGGATCAGGTGGTGAACCTGCAAGCGCTGCCCCGGGAGGAGGCAGACCCAGCCCTTTCACTGCTGTGTCAAGTACGTGCTTTACGTATTTATCTGGACCGCACACAGAGCACCAGATGCTCTGAGCAGCTCTTCGTCTGCTTTGGGGGACAGCTGAAAAGGAACGCTGTCTCCAAGCAGAGACTCGCCCACTGGGTTGTCGACACCATTTCCCTGGCTTATCACACCCAGGCCGTGCCCCCCCCTTGTGGGTCTGAGCTCACTCCACCAGGAGTGTTGCGTCCTCATGGGCACTGGCTAGGGGCACTGCCCTAGCAGACATTTGTAGAGCAGCGGGCTGGGCAACACCTAACACTTTTGCGAGATTCTACAATCTCCGAGTTGAGTCAGTATCGTCCTGTGTTTTCTCAGGTACCGAGCCCGTAGAACTCGGTGGCATGCTCACGATCTGACCGGGTGAATCGCTTGCACCTAGCGCCCTTCCCCCTAACCAGGGGAAACAGTGCGCCTTCATTCCCAGGAGATCTCAGGTTTGGGACACTGGTCGATTCCTCCCTAGCCCTCGTGGGTCGCAGTTCAACGGAGGAACTCGCTGACCCAAGCCACTGCGGGTACCACAAGCTACCCTGTACTCGTATAGGTGCTCCACAGGTAAGGCCTCCTTTGGACTCCCCCTGTGTGTAACACCACGGTTCTGTCCCCTCTGGCGAGCCGTGTTTCCCTTAGGCAGTCATGGCTGCCTCGGTTGCCGTGCTGTATGTTCCCCCTCTATGAGGCTGGATCCACCACCGCACCGATTTTTCCACATAGGCCCTAAGCATGCCTCTTATGGTTTTGCCACTTAAACTTGCCTCCCCTCTCGGGTAGGCGTGGCCTCCGCAGGGTCTTCTCCGCCCTGAATAAGGGCTAAGACCCCCTTCCCTCAATGCGTGTAAGGGCCCCGGCCTTAGTTGCTCTATGCGAGAAACATAGAGAGAAAATAGGCCCGGCCAGGCTTGGCCCGTTCCCAGGTTGGCGGCCAGCACCTTGTTCCCCCCTCCAGGGTAACGATAAGGAATCCTGATGGCTTAAATGGGGCATTGGGGAAGGGTACGTGCAGCCTGATACAGTTGGTCGTCATGCACGTAAGAATACCTGCTCGCTCCTGTATCAGCAGTTCACGTACACGGCTCAGCGCATGGCACTTTTATAAGTGGACCCCTAGTGTCGCTTCTCTGACAACGTGGAGAGAGCGACAGAAGGGGAACGTCTAGGTTACGTATGTAACCCCCGTTCCCCGATGGAGGGAACAAGACATTGTGTCTCCCCTGCCACGTCGCTGAGCCGAGCCACTGTTGTGGCCGGACCATTTCCGGCTCCTCAGAAAAATCCTGAATGAACTCCCGTATTTGCGCCGCTTAAATACCCATATGTCCGGGGGCGGGACATGCAAATACTGGTTGCCAACTCTCATTGGCCTTTTTTCATAGTCCAGAGGTGAATATCGGTGCTCAAGAGAGACCCCTAGTGTCGCTTCTCTGACACAACGTCTCGTTCCCTCCATCGGGGAACGGGGGTTACATACGTAACCTAGACGTTTTTGTTACTGAACACACACATCTTTATGAAGCAAATTATTTTGCACTTGTGTTCAGCTAAATCTCTGCATTTAATGCAAAGATGTCCCAGTTATGTTATCGTAATATCAAAATAAAATTTTACTGACATCAAATTCCGCTAGCAAGCCTCTCCAGCAGACCCCATTGCTCTGAAAGCACTCTATTTAACCAAGCACTCTGCCTCTCATGCTATCAGTCTCTCCCTTTCTCTCCACACACATGGCTGAAAAACAGCAAGTAAGTGCCTTTAATCAAAATGAATATATTGTAATTTCTAATTACCTCAGACCATTGATTGGCTGCCTCAAATACAATTTCTCATTAAACATCAAATTGCTGACCAGACCTTTTTTGTTCCCTTTCTTTTAACAGCAAAAAAATGCAAAAATGTGGATTGAATACATTATTTGCAGTCTCACTAGGGGATAACCTAAAAGGACAAATGTAACCAAGAGAAAAGCAGCCATTAAATCTGATGATGGTAGCCTAGTGGTTGAGATTTTTGTCTACTACTGCAAGCTTCACAAATACAATGACAGGTAAGATTGGCCCACGCCATGAAAAATGTTACCTCTTATTTTTGTTCTTGATTAAAAAAAACATCTTGGTTATGTACATAACCTTGGTTCTATCAGGAAGTGAAATTTAAGATTACATTTATTTGATTAATATAAAACAGAAAAGTAATGTCTCTCTCTATGAGGCAGGCCCCGTCTGGCGGTCCGAAGAAGTTGTACTTGGAGCCGTCATATCCTGCCGGAGATAGGAGGCAGGGGCGAGGAGCCTACCCACGTGCAGGATGGGACTCAACTGTGGTTGTGGGGTGGTGAAGGTTGCTGTGTTAGCACACTGAAACAGAAATTTTATAGATTTTGAGGAGACATATAAAGCAATGGCTTACATGTGATTGGCTAGGAATTACACAGCTAATGGTGCGATGATGTACAGCTGATAGTCTCCCCGTTAGAACTATGTTGCGCTTACATTTCCCTGAATGGGTATGAGACGCTGTGCATGAATGCTATTGGGTCAGCGACCTATGGCATGCATGCCAAACACGGAGGGGTAATCACTGGCACACCAGCAATGGCGAGAGTGGAGCAAACTATTTTATTTATATAAATTCCACACCTGCATTCCAATCTACATCTGATGTAAGCAAAAAGTTAAAATGCGATGAGACTGCAGTATACCCAACAGACTTGTGCAGCGTGTGTAACCATTTGCGCATCATAAGCTGGCAGCGCTTCGCTTTCGGTTACTTGCGTGAGTAAACGCGCCTGCTTTACTTTGGTCAGTCTGCACAGATGACAGCCTACATTCTGTGTTTCATTTGTTTCTTTTTGCTTTCAGAACAACACGTGATGTAATAAGGAAAACACCACTATTAATCCTTGAGGTTTCCAACCCAGCATACACGCTCCTTAAAACATGGTCACACTCAAAATTACATTAAACGATTAATAGAGAAAAAAAAATACATATCATGGGGTTCAAAAATCATGGAGTCTATTAAAAATATACATTAAACCTGCAAATAAATTGTGGGATTATGCATGTGTGACTCACCGAAAAGGGCTAAATAGTTGATCGTCTTTTGATGTATGAATGGCTTGCACGAGTCTCGTTACACTTTAATAGTGTTTACTTTCCCATTCAGCTGATAAAAACACACTGTTTGATTATGAGGAAGGATTAGATCAAGATGTAGATTGGAATGCAGGTGCAAAAAACGTGCTCTCTCACTGTTGTTTGCGTGCTAGAAAAATGTATGAAAAAATATAAAAAGCACTTTCACAACATGCATGATCTTGATTATATCATAATCATCAGGTTTTGCAAAACAATTTCACTCAAACTACATGCTGATGATATCATTTGTAATAAAAAACAAACGATTAAACTAGAAAATTGCAAAATAGAAAAATTTTCACAAGCAGATTCAAACTTCGGAAAATCACATACAATGCATGTTTTTATTTTTAATTTTTTTTGTTGGGGCACTCTATGTCAAAGAGGTTGCAGTCTCCTGCCTTATACAATCACGCCAATATATTGGCTGATAGTGCTTAAGCATGACCCCATAGATTGCAGAAACATAGATTTTAAGCATTACTGGGGTAACTCTAGCCCCAAAATATTCCTGCAAAAATTCCAGCACTGTACCAACAGGATGGTGAACTGGATTTTCACTTCACGCAGTACACCAAGAAGCGAGAATACACCACTTAAACATATATAGCGTCCTTGTTTATGGAGCTCTAGTATTTAGAATGGCATCAAACACAGCGGGGATAAACCATAATTCAAAAAGCTCTATGTTGAGGAGCCACACCCATAACTTCCATAAATGTGCATCAATGCCCAGCAGTGCTAGGTGCAAGAGAGAAAACCAGAGGGGAAATTACGACGTCTCGCTCAAAGTGAACAGGTCCGCTTCTGCTCTGCCGAATCTCCTCAGATTTGATTCACAATCTGTGGATGTGATGTCCATTCTCCGCGTGTCAGACCTTGTCTGGACAGGAGATCTGCCTCTAAATTCAACTGGCCCAGAACATGTACGGCTCATAGACAATACCTTGTTCTGTGCCCAAAGAAGGTTGTGATGTGCCAGTCTCAGCATGGCACGAGCAGCACCGTGAACATCTCTAGACGGTGTATGTGTCAATCCAGCCGCTGGCGTATACAGCACCACAAACCACGGAGGAGGCGTCTGTCATTACCACTTAGCAGCGACACACCTGTCCCAACGGAATGTCCGATATCAGAAAGTGGGTCCATTTCCATGGCAACAGAGCCTGGTAGCACCCACGCGTCACTCTGAAGGGACAAAGTGCATGCCTCAATTGTTGAAGTCCCTTTGTGGAGTTCGTCCAGCAGTAAAAAAAGGTATTTCATGCAATAATCCCAGGGGAGTGCAGATGCAGCGATCATGAGTCCCAAAAGCCTGTGAAATATTCTCGCAGGAAGAACATGTCCCACTCTGAACATTGCTAGATACTGGCGTAATGACAAAGCTCGAGCTGGAGACAGGTGCGCCTGCATCACCCGCGATTCTAGCTCCATACCTAGAAACATAGTCTGTTGCCTTGGCAACAAGATGCTCTTGTCTAGATTCACTCGCAGCCCTACTGTAGATTGCTCAAATGGCTGAGAACCACATCTCTGTGGTGGGCAGCCAGACTCTCTGAGCAAGCTAACACCAACTAATCATAAAGATAATTCAAACCCAGAAGCCTCAAGTGCATCAGATCTGCATCCATGAATTTCATGAAAGTACGTGGTGCCAGAGCCTGAATGAAAGGACAAAAAAATTGGTTCACTCTGCCCCCAAATGCAAATCTAAGAATGAGCCTGTGCTTTGGACAATCTGAATATAAAAATAAGCATCCTTCAAATCTATTGTCACAAACCAGTTCCCCGACTGTACTTGTGACATTATTTGTTTAAATTATTATTTGTTTTATTTTTTGAGTCAACGTTCAGAATTTACATTTATCTCATATCCAAAATGGAATGCAAGCTGCTGTGATATAACCATGCTCTATTGTTCGAATTACCCATTTCAAAACATTTTGCAACTGCTGCCAAGCATCTAGACGTGCAGACAGAGGAATTAATGCATGGCTCTTACCTGGAGTGCAACGTGTAAACACTAGATGGCACTCTTGGCTTAATTTTGGTGACTGTTCTTCAATCAGTGGCACAGCAGAAGGAGACCCCTGTGCCTTTGCTACTGCGGCCTATTGAAAGAGAGTAAATCATATTTTACTTGTATTTTATCCAGGCATGCAAAAAAAATAAAAAATGCCCTGAAGTGTCTACAGCAGGGATGCTCTTGGAATAAAACATCTTCCCTGGCATGTTGAATGGGGAAGAATGTAGGGAGACTTGCCTTTATTATATCTAGGCATGTATAAAAGTCACCCTAAAAAGTGTATATACCGGATGGTAACAGAGAAAAAAAAACTAATTAATATGTCAGCCTCAGCCAGCCACCGGGTAAATGCTTATTAAGTGTCACTTACACTTTCCAGTAGCTGGGAGGCCATCCTCGTGTTTTCTCTGTCCCACTCCAGGCTTTCCATCTAACCGGCAAATGAGAGGAAGATTGACGTCTGCCCACAAAAGTGCCCGCATTCTACACCACTTTGGCAGGGTGAGCAAGAGACAGATGCAATGGGTGTGGCATCAAGCTTCAGAGTGGCATTTATTGGAAATAATAATAAACATAAAATGTCCAAAAGGGGGTAAAATTGACCAAGGGGGAATAGTGTTCATAATAAAGCGATGTAGGGCCATATTGCACTCTTGCATATGTGATGTTGCTTATATATAGATATAGATTTATAAACAACATATCAACACCATCATCCCACTGTGATAACCTCTGTTAAGAATTGTGAAATCATTTTGCCATTTTAATGTAGGTAAGAGAGGCAGCTTTAACTGAGGAAAAAAAATGCTCCAGTGTACAACACATAGTTAAGATGGAAAAATAATCTGTCAGAATTTTCAGAATAGTGTGAATCAGAAAAAAAGTATTATAGAGCATTGTAAAGGGATCAATGGAAAGGAGGAGGCGAGAACCGGCTTTTCAATATAAATAATAGTTTAATGATAAACTTAAAAGAAGACACAAACACACACATGATGGACATGTCCGTTAACAATCTCTCTCTCTCGCACGATCCCCTGCATTCAGCCTTTAACCCTCACGGAGGCATAATTAGCCTAATACGGGACTGGGTGTGTAGGATCACGACCCGGCCCCACCCTCCGGCCTGCCAGATTCCTCCCTCGTTCTCTCAGGCTGGGGAGCCCCCGGCCTGACGTACACCCCCCCCTTTCCCTGGGGGAGGGCGCACCTTCTGCGCTGTCTGCCGGCAGGTCATCCCCATCTACCTGGACGAGGGAGGGGACAAGGGGAGGGAAACAGAAATAATTAAAATGGGGGGTACTTCCTGTAACAGTGTTGTACCCCCCAAAAAACTGTAAAATTTAAAAGAGGGAAAAGGCCAACGCAGAGCGACAGTGAGAGAGAAAGAGGAGAGAGAGAAAAAAAAAAACTCTTACTTGCCAGTTCTCCGATACGCCGGAGCTTCTTCCTCGGCCACTCCTCCACCCTCTATTGGACGGCATCCGCACCTTTCGGGGTGGATCCGAGGCAGTCCTCCAGCCCCTGGCGGACGGAACATCCTGCCGCGTTCTCGGGGAACAGAAGGGGTCTCCCCCGCCCCTGGCAGCAGTTCTCTCGCTCCAGGCGGTCGGCTAGGAGCCCCTTCTGTCCGCACGGTCGGCGGCCATCGTCCTCGTTCAGGTGGCTGGGCTCCTCGTCCCCCGGCTAATGGCCGTGGCTGCTCCGTTAGGGTGGACGTTAGTGGCGAGAACTCTACTATGGCGTATCCCTCCTCCTTCCCGGGTTTCGGCACCAGTGTAAAGTGATCAATGGAAAGGAGGAGGCGAGAACCGGCTTTTCAATATAAATAATAATTTAATGATAAACTTAAAAGAAGACACAAACACACACATGACGTACTTGTTCGTTAACAATCTCTCTCTCTCGCACGATCCCCTGCATTCAGCCTTTAACCCTCACGGAGGCATAATTAGCCAAATATGTCGCCACCAAATATGCCGCCATCTTGAGAGGAGAAGGGTCAAAGGGTCACAGTAACTTTTTGTAGAAACAACACCACTTCAACCTGAAGTACTTTCAGAGGCACCTGGGGCATATGGCATCCTCAGCATCGGGGATGATGCTTATGAAACCGCTACAGCAATGCCTCCAGAACTTAACTGGGGGCCTAACCAGGGCCTTAACTCCCACTGCTCACCGCCTTTTTGAACCCTTGGACCGACCTTGCTTTCTTGTGGGCAGGAGTCCCCATACAGCTAGTGTACAGGCACAAGATGTTTATGACGGATGCCTCCAAGACCGGCTGGGGAGCTGTGTGCAACAGGCATGCAGCTCATGGCACAGGTAGACCTGTTTGCCTCTCAGGAATTCTCCCACTGCCCACTCTGTTATGCCTTAATGGGAGCGCCCCTTGGCACAGATGCACTTGCATACAGCTGGCCTTGAGGGCTGCGCAAATATGCGTTCCCTCAGTGAGCCTACTTGCACAGGTTCTGTGCAAGGTCAGGAAGGACGAGGAGCAGGTCACCCTCATGATTCCATACTGGCCCACTCAGACCTGGTTCCCGGACCTGATACTCCTTGCGACAGCTCTCCCCTGGCGAATTCCGCTGAGGAAGGACCTTCTTTCTCAGGATGGGGCACCCTCTGGCACCCACACCCAGACCTCTGGAATCTCCATGTCTGGTCACCTAACTGAACCTAACTGGTCTAATGCCCGCTGTGTTAACACCATCACTCAGGACAGAGCCCCTTCTACAAGGCAGCTCTGCTCCCTGAAAAGGCGTATCTTCACTAAGTGGTGTTCTTCCAGGAGTGAAGACCCCCAGAGCTGCGCAGTCTGGTCAGTGATTTCCTTCCTGCAAGAGATGTTGGATGGGCAGCTGTCCCCCTCCAACAAGGTTTATCTAGCTGCTATAGCAGCACACCACAATGTGGTTCAAGGTATGTCCCCCGGTAAGCGCGACCTGATCATCAGGTTCCTGAGAAGCACCAGGAGGGTGAACACTCCTAGACCGCGCCTCTTTCCCTCATGGGACCTCTCCGTGGTCCTCTCAGGTCTACGGAGAGCCCATTTGAGCCCCTCGAGTCAGATAAGTTAAAGACTGCCCTCCTGACTGCGCTCACTTCAGGGATCAAGTGGTGAGCCTACAAGTGCTGTCCCTGGAGGAGGCAGACCCAGCCTTATCGTTGCTGTTTCCGGTGCATGCTTTGCACATCTATTTGGATTGCATGCAGAGGTTTAGATGCTCTGAGCAGCTCTTTGTCAGCTTTGGTGGACAGCGGAAAGGGAATGCTGTCTCCAAACAGAGGCTTGCCCACTGGATCGTGGACACCATCGAGTTGGCCTACCAGGTCCAGTCAGTGCCCACCCCTTTGCGGGTTCGTGCACACTCCAGGAGAGGTGTGGCATCCTCCTGGGCACTGGCCAATGACACTCTCTAGTAGACATATGTTGGGCAGCGGGCTGGGCAACACCAAATACATTTCCAAGGTTTTACAACCTTCGGGTTGAGCCAGTCTCGTCTCGTGTTCTTTCAGGTTCGAAGGCAGCTGTTAGTTTATCACTTAGAGATGCAGAGAATGGCTCGTAACACATCCTGCAGTCTTTTAATATTTAATGGATAAACTCAGTGTGCCGGTCTCATCCGCGATGTTGTAAATACACAACAGTCCAACGTGGTTGGATTTCAACACATCACAAATCTAATTTGTGATAACAGTATGTTACATTAATACCTTGAGTATTATTAGCAACAATGAGCAGACTCATCAGTCCATAAACTGTACAACCAATAACCTTGATAGACAAGAATAACACACTAAAATATTCTATCTCTGCCCATACATTAACCTCTTAATTGGATAACGTGAGGACGCAGGTAGAATGTGTGTTCATCTGTCGTTTGACTCCGACTCTGTTCCTTGAGGCTCGGGTGATGACGGGAGGTAATTTCCTCGCTCTATCGGCAAGCGATATGCTGAGCAGGCTGGCAGAGAAATCAGCGTAGTCGATTTGTTCGAAGAGGTCAGAGAATTCTTTCTTCACTTCTACAGGCAAACGGAAGAAGATGCGGATTGCTCGGCAGTCTCCTTTGGATCCGTTAAAGTGTTTGGTGGAACACAGAGTAATCTGAACTCGTCCAGCGAGATAGAGATTATATGGCCACAGTTTCAAGTCATACACTACTTCCTTGTGCAACGAGGCTACACCTGAGAGCAGCGATGAGCTGTGTCTACGCGCGGCAAGCAAATTTGCTGGAAGCGATACCCAGAAGGATTTCAAAGGTATTTCTGCTCCCAATGATATTATGGCTGAGGGGTGTTCTGTTGAGCCCCTCATCCAATAGGAATTGAGAGTTCGATCCTTTTGAATTTCATATGTAGGTGTAAACTGAGCAAGGGTTCTTCGGATTTTTAGTCTGTTTTGTACTCCCTTTGTTTGATTTTGGTGCGCTTTTTATCAGTAAGATTTATGACTGTGTTTGTAGGCCTCAGTCAGGCTTTACGACTGTGTTAGGCCTGCATTTGTCTTGTATCTGAATACATGAGGCCCAACAGGGGTTAAGTTCAGACTGAGGGACAAACCTTAATAGCCTGTTTTTTTCTTCCTTCTTCTTTTTTTTATAAATAATAATAATAAATTAAATAAAACATTAATTATTTGGTAAAGTGTCTCTCTGCAAAGGAACAAATAAATATATACATTAATAACAAAACTTATAGACATTGTGCACATTTTATATTTTTTTTCTAGGTGCAAATTCAGTTGTGCCTCAGGGACATGACAAATTGCTTGGTTCAAGATAGTAAGAAGACATTCCTTTTTGATTGTATCATATTTGTGTATTTTTGTTTCATGTTTAGATTAATGTTTTCAGGTATTTTATTAAATTAGTTCACTTCCTCGTCTAGTCATGTGATATCTTGTTTCGCTCACTTTCATGTGTCTTGTTCTCATTGGTTTATTATCTTGTTAACTTGTTGTCAGTCTTGTCTTTTCATTGGTTCATGTTTTAGTAGTCTTGTTATCTTGCTATTAGTTTAGTCATGTTACTGGTTGTGATTGTCATGTGTTTACCCATGTCGTTGTATTTAAGCCCTCATGTTTGCTAAGGTTCTATGTCGAGTATTGTAGTTGTAACATCACACTGTTGTTTGTAATGGTCAAGTCAGACTGTAGTCTATGTTCTGGTTTATATTCTGTTTTGGTTTTCTTTGGATTCACTTTTTAATTATTATTATTCATTGCACTTGTAAATAAAGTGCACTTGGGTTCTTCACTTCATCTTCCTCTCATCCTGTCTTCAGTTAGCCTGCCTGGATGTTACAATGATAAAGATTATTTTAATGCAATCATTTTTTTAAACCATTATAATGGACATATCAACATCTTGTAAAAAGCTTTCAACACATAATTTTAGTGAACCACCACTTTATTAGGTCTTGGGAGACTGAAACATTGTGAATCCCAGGAATGACCCAGGAAACATAGGTTGTCCAATGGTCATTGTTGGTGCATGCTGCAACCAATCATTCAGAATCAAACATCCCAGAGCAGACAGATCACATCACTCTATGAATTCTGCAAAAAGTTAAAAGTTATGCAGCAGAAATCAGTGTGTGCTTACTGCAATTTGAATTTCCCCCTGTTGTCCAAAGCTGTAAGTGCTGTTCACTGTGTGTGAGTGGAGTAACCACTGGAGTAACCACGCCCTCTTCTGGAGGTCCCATCTCCATTTGGAGATCTCTGGCCTGCTGTTATACCAACTTGGCACTTATGAGTTCCAGTTTCTGGGTGAAATTACCACAGAGTGGTGCCAAAACTGATTAGTATTTTTGTTGTAAATTAGTGTGGCATGGGGGGGGGGCGTGGTCATGTGCCACTCTCTCTCTCCCGCAGACCGACATATGACCACGCCCCCCATGCCACAATTAGGTAATACAGTAAACAGGAATGCATATTTTAATAATTATATACCTTAACCCAAAACCCAACAATTTTATTTAAGAATGAAAATGCATCCTCAGAATTTCAAACATCATTGTTTGTGAACACAATTACTTCTTGGTTCCCATTGGACATGAACTTGTTATGGAGGTTGTGCTAAAGGGACTAAACATTTTGGGGTTGTTGCTTGTCAGCTATTCAGGAGTATGCGGTTGACTTCAAGGTACATGAACTTTCGGAAGCAACATGTCGATTTCCAGTGGAATAATCTTGTCCAAAGAACTGTGTAATAATTGCTGATAAAGTAAACAACAAAGGCAATCTTGTGCAGGAAAAAATCTTATGCAGTCAAGATGACACAAGGTTTGTCAAAGCCCACCATACTGGCATCTGACAAGCTTGTTAAATCAGCTGTAATTCTAATCCTCAGTAATGGCTGGCGCCATAGTGTGTCAGGTGAATTTTGGGACTTGGAATGAAAACCTGTCCACCAGCTGTGGCCATGCATGTTCACTGAGACTGACAGAAGTTACATTGCTTACAGTACAGTTGAGCCAACTGCTCACTCCTTTGCTGAAGTTTAGATGTCTCAGAGCTTGGATTCTTTATATACATGGATGAACATTCATCTCATGGCATGCATTTGCCTGATCAGCGATGAGTAAAAAAAAAAAAAGAAACCAAAGAATAAACTCTGATGTAAATTACCTGTCCAAAATTCATATTCAGATCACATATATGAGACAACATTAATGGCATGTATAAATGCCATGGGCAGTGGATTGTTTCTTTTCACTGGTTGCTAAGTAACCTTGGTGCTGTAAGTGTGTGATTAGGTTCTCCTGCACATCAAGAAAAAAAAAAAATCACTTGATTCTCAATGCATTTCATATTCCAATGTAAATTGCTTTATTAATTCTGTTGTTATATTTAATTGAGGGCAAGTGTTGTAAATAGAGTGGGCTCAGTGTAGACCCTTGAGTCCATTAAAGGAAAATTACTTGATAATAAATGTTTGCAGATCAGGTGGCAAAACACTATTTATGTGGAAGCACTTTTTATACAGAGTCTAACACATATCGAATGTACCTACAATTGAGAACAATTAATATGTAAATTTACAAAATAACACAGTAAGAACATGATGAAATTAATTTTGACAATTTACACCATATGTCAATATTCCTGTCCATTAATAGTGATTCCAAAAAATAATAGATTATAC